>NC_056746.1:1435193976-1435501476 GCF_019279795.1 Protopterus annectens | reverse complement strand
GGCAGTTCACACAAATGAAATTGATTATGACACCCAGGTTTTGAGCACTTTTCTTTGTCAAGTATTAGACTGCCAAGTATGCCGGTGGATAATTAGATTATATTTCAAAAGTGGTGTCCTGTAGAGTCATTGATGAATCTTATTATTTTATTCTGTAAATGTGGAACACAGAAATGTGTTTTAATGGACTGCTCAGCCTGTAAATTAAGTGTTTTGATGGAGGTTTTGTATTCAAGTCACACAGGGGTCACATAAAGGCACATCATTATTAAAGGAGAGTGGCTGTTTCCTGTCCTTTGCAGTACAGTACAGGTAATGTGGTCATTTTCTGTGATGAAGATGTACCTGTATTTGGTCAATGTATTTGCACTTTTCTCTCCCTCACCACTGTATGTGTTTTACATCTTGTTTTCTTCAGTTATTTAAAATTTATATGCAGCAGTACCCAGATCAGAAGTCCTGCTATCATCCAGGCTTATTACATCTCCTTACACCACTACCAGTGGGTGATACATTATCAGCAACAGCATTCCTGCCACTGGTGTCCCTAGCTGCCACCCCCCCCCCCCGAAAGGCCACTTTCTTTGCTCTATGTGTCTGATACCTCCTTCTCCATTGTCTTACACATTCCTAATGATGTTACTGCCTACATTCAAAGTCTTGTCTGTTATATGTTTGTATGTATGGTTCTACTACCTAATCTCCAGGATTCATCAAGATATATGCGAGAGATGCAATTATACGGCCAAACTGGAGGCTCTCAACCCAAGACTCGATCAGACAGTCAAGAGGAGAAGGGAAATACTGGCATGACACCACCAGTCTCACATAGACCCATTAAACCAGCACAGGCAAATAACATACTCGGAGGCTCTAAATAAAAAATCTGCAAAAGCAACAGAGCCCTCCAAAGTAGACATCCAAGCAACCTCCACCCCCCAACACAAACCATGAAATACACACTTCACAAAACCAGTGTGCCACACAGTCACAGCTCTCAAGGCAAAATAACATACCCAACATACTAGTAATAGGTGACTCTATAGTCAGGCACACTGACGTCCCATTCGCTAAGCTGAATAAGGAGAAGGTTACTGTTAGCTGCCTGTCAGGTGCCAGGATCCGTCACATAACACAAGCACTCAGGTCACTCCAGAGCAAGTACAAATACGACTCTGTCATTGTCCATATTGGTGTGAATGACCTGAGCCGTACCTCCCTGGACTACATGAAAACAGACATGGAAGAGCTCTTTGATCATGTAGCCCAGACCGGTATGACCCTGACCCTGAGTAGCATCCTGCCCTCACCAAGAATGATACCAAGGTATAAAAAAAAAAATTATCAGTTTCAACAATTGGCTAAGTTTCTGGTGTCATTCAAAGGGGATCCAGTATCTGTCTGCCTGGGATGACATGCTCGACAAGCCACGCTGCTTTGCTAGAGATGGCTTGCACCTGTCACCCTTAGGCTTTTGAATACTGGCCAAGGCTCATGCCACTCCCATAGTGCCTTTTTTAGGCAAGGCTCAAAAGACAAACCCACCACCATAAATAGCACAAGTAACAAAAATCTGAGGGTAATACTACTCAATGCCAGAAGTCTAAACCTCAAAATGCATGCACTCGAGGCACTCCTCAGTATGGAGAAAATCAATATGTGTACAGTAACAGAAACCTGGTTTAAGGCTCGAGAGAGCACCTCAGCACTACCAGGCTACAACTCATACCATACATTTCGGCCACAAAACCCAGACCGAAATACAAAAGGTGGGGGAGTATCCATATTCATCAAGGTTACCCACACATCCAGGTTAGTGGCACAGCACAATGCTTCAGAGATTATCCACGTGCAACTAACAACAGGCAAAACTGCAATTCAAATTGTAGCTTGCTACAGATCACCCACCATGTCCCAGGACCCCCATTCCACATTTCTGGAAACACTAGGTAACATAAAGGTCCTACTAAACACCCTAATATTGGGTGATTTCAACTACCCAAACATTAACTGGGAGAACTACTCAAGTACTAACTCCCTTGCCCAACATTTCCTAGAATTTATAAACTCAAATACCCTGGAACAACTGGTCAACACTCCCACCAGAGGTGACAACATATTGGACCTGGTCATCACCAACATGTGCAACCGGTGTTCCACACCGGAGGTCAACCCCTCGCTGGTTAGATCCGACCATAAACAAATCACTTTGGATATCCACATTCCGCTCCCACCCCCGGACAAGGAAACCATCATGAAAAACTTTTCAAAAGCAAACTTCATGTTACTTAAGATGGAGGTGGAAAGTTTCAAAGCCCCCATGCCAAGCTGCAAAATCCTTTACTAATGCATTCTACAGGCACCTACAAGAATGCATGGATCGTGCTATCCCAAGCAAAACCAAGACTCCTCCAAGAAAAGGAAACCAGTCTGGTGGATCCCTGCCATAAACAAGCTATACAATAGAAGGAGGAAACTAATACAGAAAAAGAGTAAAATCCCAGGAAGGGAAGACATCCCTGATCAGTATCAGCAAGAAACTATGATCCCTCATAAAACCCTCCAAGGTGAGCTTTGAAAGAAAACTTGCCAAGGACTCCAAAGATAACCACAAGGCATTCTTTAGCTATGTCAAGAATCTAAGTGGCAATGCTCAGATCTGTTCGGAGTTGGTGCAGAATGGCACAAAATACACTGAACCCAACCGATACTGCCAACATCCTGGCAGACAGGTTAATTGCAAGCTTCACCCCCCCCCCACTCACCCCAAAAGGGCCCATAACCATACCAGAAGAATGTAGAGCCCCTGAAATCACAGACACTCAGGTTAACATAGCCCTCTCCAAAGCCAAAAACAGAGCATCGGTGGGACCAGACAGTGTCCCAGGCTGCATCCTACATGAGCTCAAAGAAGAACTAACCCTCACCTAAAAACACTGTTCAAACCCAGCCTCTCCACAGGCTATGTACCCATAGAGTGGTGCACAGCAATGGTTATTCCGCTCCACAAAGGTGGAGCCACAACAGATCCCGGAAACTATCGCCCTATGAGCCTGACTAGCTTGGTCTGCAAGGCTATGGAGTGCATCATCATAGAACTCCTTAACAGAGACATTGGGAACCTCCAAGCACTGGACCCTACCCAGTTCAGCTTTGTTAAGGGCAGATCATGCCTCCTAAACCTGGTGGACTTCTTTGAGACAGTTACCAAGGCTATAGATGAGGGAAAGGTGGTACACACAGCCTACCTAGACCTCGCAAAGGCCTTTGATGCTATTCCCTAGTCTGGTATTATAGACAAGCTCACCAGCCTGAACATAACCCCTATGTCACAAGATGGGTTGCCAATTGGCTCACAGACAGAACTCACATGGTGAGAGTTGCGGGAGCTAGGTCTGACTCTAAACTGGTTACAAGTGGCGTTCCCTAGGGCTCAGTCCTAGGACCCTTCCTGTTCGGCATATACTTCTCAGAGGTCCAGGCAAGCACAGGAGGACTATGGCTGACCAAGTTCACAGATGACTGCAAACTAGGGACTATAATTGACTCTCCAGCTGACACAGACAGCTTCCAAAAGGGTCTCACTTAGACTGATACCTGGTGTCAAAATCATGGCCTCAAGCTAAATGCCAAAAAGTGCATAGTTATTCCCTTTGGAAATAACAAAATACCCACAAACTACCAATTAGGTGGTAGTCCCCTAAATACAGAAAACATAATATGGGATCTGGGGACCCAAGTAGATAGTAATCACTCCTTTGATAATCACATTGCCAAAGTGGTTAGAAAATCCTTCTATGTGACCCACTTAATCACAAAAGGATTTGCATCCAGATCAAAAGAGGTCATTGTGCCCCTCTGCTCATCACTCATCAGACCCATCATAAAGTACAACGCCCCATTTGAGATGTACCTTATAAGACACCTGCAACAGCTGGAAAGACCACAGAAGTACCTAACCAAGAGGATCACTGGCCTCAAACAGATGCCTTATGCAGCTTGACTGAAGAAACTCCAGCTGTACTTGGTAGCATACTGCCTGCTCAGAGGTGATCTCTGCCTGACATACAAGGCCATGTCCAACCCAGAATTGATGGACATGCTCCACCTAAAGAAAACCATATCCCCTCGAGCCACATGCTCTAGGGACCTAAACCTCACCACAACAATAAATAGGACGTGCTGGAGGGATAGATTTCTGTCTCAGAGACTTCCCATGCTTTGGAACAAGATTCCAATCTACATTAGACAGAGCTCCACGCTAGCACTCTTCAAGAGAAACCTTGACGAGTGGATAGGAAACAGAACGTTTACCCCGGGGATCACTTCAGTGGCTCTGCTGGACAGAGGCCCAGGGAACTGATCTAATGGGGCGGCGAAAGCCAACACATTCTAGCTAGACTTATAAATGCATTTGGGCAGATAGCCTAGTACCTACCTATGAACCTATCCTAATTACCTTGCTACCTTCCACAAGTTCACCTCTCTGCAGATATATCACTGCATCAAAAAGACCAACACACCTTTTCTAGCTGCTATTTTGCATGCAAGATTTTTCATGCTCAATGGATGAGCATTACGGCTGCTTGTCCTTCACTGTGGCTACACCATGCTCTTACACATTCTTTCTATAGTCCCTACTGTGACCACAGCCAGAATATTTAATGAGCTGCTCATTGTGCACACCTGTCTGGTTGCATTCATTGTTAATGAGCATCAGAACTCATTGCACATGCACAGTAAACTGTGTAGGGTTAGCAGTAATTGTATCCACACTGTTTCAGAATACCAATGATAGTTAATTATTACCATCAGTTCAAGAACAGTCACTGTAACAACTTGCACTCTCAAAAGTCTTCCATATCTTCAAGTGCTAGGAATAGGGAACTCAAATTCACTAGTCATATTATGTTGATGTCTCCTATTTTTTTTTCCACAGTACTTTACAATCTGATGTTTTCACAAGAAACTGGTACTTCTGGTTGCTTTTCATAATCAGTATGAATTTCCGCCATGCCTTACTTCATGTGAGGAGTTTACATTGTTTATTAAACTAGAACTTTTGTCTTGACTGACTTTAATTCAATTTATATCATACCCACTTTCAATTCTCAAGCATCAATAATGAAGTAGATGTAGGAATTCTACATTTCAGTCCCAGGAACTGAGCAGCAGACTGCACTGCATTTGTTCTGGTAGCCAAATATTTGAACTATAGGAAACTCTTTTCTTGCTCCTCACCCCAAAGTCATGTCCCATCTTATTCTAGTAACTCCCTTAATGGTACACTTATTTCAGACCAATTTGGAGTAACAGGGATCCAGAGGATGAAGAAGCAGAACAAGGAAGAGGAGGATAAATTACTTTAATTCTTATTAATGCTTATTTTAATATACTTTTAGCTTAAATGTACTGCAACAATTATATATTTTTATCTTCCTATCTGAAAAGAATAGCTTTTGTTAGAATTCATTAGCGCTTAGCAAGCAGATGGTAAATGTTTATTTGAATCATATAATCATGAAAGGAAGTTATGTACCTTGAACATGCTTGGAACATCACTGAGATACAGCTGCTGAAAGTAAATACATAAACCATGTCAAGATTATATTAAGAGAAATGTTTTAAGCTATCCTCCCGTATGCATACCTTTTTATCTGTTTACTCCTTTCATACGTTGAGAAAGCTTTGAACTTTGTATGAAACAGCCTATTTCTTTTTATTTTTAAGATATAAAAGGCTTGCAGCTCAGCATATGGGTGAGTCTTTTTTGAAATATTCCAGTATAATGATACTTTTTAATAAATGTGTTTCCATTCAGAATCTTTGACAGTCCGTGTATTGAACTGCTTAATGTTGTTGTTTGTCTTTCGACTTTTCCCGGTTAGGGGTCACCACAGTGGAACTCCGGTCCGCTAATGATTGGCAGTAGATTTTCACAAACGTCGAGGTGCCAGCTTGACGTTCAACCTTCAATGAAGGCACACCCATTTACACGTGTCTTTCAAATGCCCACCCAACCGTGGGGAGGACATGCAGACTCCACACAGAAGGCACTCCCCGCACTCCAGCCGAGAATCAAATGGGAGACATTGAACTGCTTAATATTGTGTTAAAAAGCATTCACTTTCAGCTGTTGCTATGACTGGCACTGTTCTAACCAAGGTTTATTTGTTTTGCTTCACATCACTGAAGACTGCGGCACGGATCTCTTCAACAAATACTGGGCACCTATTTCAGTAAGTGCTTTTAACTTATATTTTGTCTTTGAGTTTCCGTGGGTTTCAGTGATGTTACAGCAGCTTTGGATTGTATGCACTGGTGAATGCTTTCTATGTTTAGATTTTTGTTTACAGTTGTGAGTTTTTTCTTATAGCATATGCTGCATGCATTAACTGGGAGGGGCCTGGTACTTGGGCTGAATTGGATTTCGGTCATAAATGCATAGCAGGGATGGACCCTGCAAGTCCTAAATGTGCAAGCCTGACAGTTTGTATGAATCAAAGTGTGTTTTGTCAAATTAAAAAAAAAAATCTGTTGGTTCTCCAGCATACATATGGGCCAAATATCTTGGCAGATTTAAGGCAACAACTGTCACAATGGTTTCTTGACAGTTCATCAACGTTTTCGCAAATTTTAAAAGAGGACCTTGAATAAATCTGGTTTCCATGCAAATCTGTATTGGTGCAATGTGTAATGTGTAGATGATTTACTTATAGCTTCAATACATTAACATATTGCCAGCAAGATATTATATATTTACTGGCTGAATTAGCAAAAAAGGGACACAGGGTATCAAAGGAAAAACTCCAGTTATGGTCACCTAAAGCAACGTTCTTAGGACACTTATTCTCACATGGATAAAGGCATCTCCTGCCTTCATTTTATTAACTATCATAAAGGCACCCTGCCCTGTTACTCAAAAGCAGCTATGAGCTTTTCTAGGTTTGGCTGGATACTATAAGCAATAGATACCAAATTATGCAGAAATTGCTAGACTTTTGACTAACAAGCTCAAACAAGACACACAAATGCTGTTGCTTTGGAAAGAAAAGGAAGAATATGCTTTTACTTTGTTAAAACAAGCCCTTGCTACATCTCTGGCATTAAGACTTCCGGATTATAAAAACCTTTTACTTTGTTCTGTCATGAAAAAGGGGGAATGCAGCAGGAGTATTGGTTCTAAAACACGATTATATAGTTAGACCTTCTGCATATTACAATTCATCGTTAGACCCGGTGACTAGAGGATTATTCATCAGTCTGCAGGTAGTAGCAGTTGCTGCACTGATGGCAGAACAATCTGCAACATTAGTTCTAGGACACAAACAGCTGCAGCTCCCCATGCTGTGTCTGCACTGTTGCTAAAATCCAGAAAGCAGCATCTCTTGGCTGCTAGGTTAGCAAAATATGAGTTGCTGCTCATTTCAAATCCTTCAGCCACCATTAGGTGATGCCAGCTACTAAACCCAGCATCCCTCCTGCCTATGACAGAAGATGGTGAACCACATGATTGTTTATTTGTGACTAAACATGTGCTTTCTCCTAGACTCGATTTGAAAGATACTCCAATGGAAGATGTAAAGATGGAATTGTTCTTGGATGGATCATGTTGAAGAGACAGAAAAGTAAATCTTACTATAGGCATAGCTATATGTACTGAAAATACAACACTGTGTCAGGAAAGACTATAAGGGGTTACCTCTGCACAATTTGCTGAAATGATTACATTAACAAAAGCCCATAGAATAGCTAAAGATCAAATTGTGAACATTTATACTGACAGTCGTTATAGATTCAGGGTAGCCCATGACTTTTGGGGGATTGCGGAGACAGAGAGGATTTTTAACATCAGCAGGTACTGAAATAAAAAATGGAAAGTTTGCAAAGGACTTATTAGATGCTTTTATGTTAACAAAGGGTTTTGGAAGTTTACATAAAAGGAAACACTGTTACTGTGAAAAGTAACCTGCTGCCAGATTATGTAGCCAAGCAAGCTGGTAGTGTGAATGTCACTAAATATTTTGTTTTAGTGGTTAAAGAAAACTCAGTAAAATAAAATAATCCTTGCAATTTTAATGATATAATTGCTTTGCAGAATAAAGTTTCAGAAGCTGAGAAAAAGAGGCGGGTCGGTGTGGGTTGTGAAAAGCAAGTCAGTTCCTTATGGACACGTCCTGACGGCAGGATAGTAGCACCTTTAACCATACTACCTTGGGTGGTAAGGGCATATCACTTATTGAATCATATTGGTAAGCATGGTGAGATTGGTTTACCCCTCTTTCTCAGTCTCTAGTCAGCCATTATGTAAATAATTGTGAGATCTGTTGACTGCATAATATTTCACTGCCAATGAAAACTAAGTTTTCAACCTTACCCCCACCTTTGGGGCCCTTTTTGCTTTTATCCAAATTAAGTAATGTGCTACATTTTCTTACATACTAGCCATAGTAGTCTGTGAATTTTCTGCATGGGTGGAAGCCTATCCGTGTGCTAAGTGTGATGTTGAAACAGTAAAAAAAAATTGCTAAAGGAATTTATTCATTGGTTTGGGTTACATCATAGGTTCATAGGTAAGTACTAGGCTATTGGCCCTAGGGCCTATATAAGCCTAGCCAAATGGTACCCTGGCTTTTGCCACCCAAGAAAATTATTTTCGTGTGCCCCTGTCAAGCAGAGCCACAGAAGTGATCCCCGGGGTGAATTTCCTATCTCCCATCCAATCATCAAGATTTTTCTTGAAGAGTGCTAATGAGGAGCTTTGTTTGCTATAGATAGGTAGTTTGTTCCAGAGTATGGGAAGTCTCTGGGAAAGAAATCTATCCCTCCAGCATGTTCTGTTTATTGTGGTGACAATGTTTAGGTCCCTAGAGCGTGTAGCTCAGAGGGATTGGGGTTTCTTTAAGTGGAGCATGTCCAACAGGTCTGGGTTTGATATAGCTTTGTATGTTAGGCAGAAATTGCCTCTGAGTAGGAGATATGCGACAGAGTAAACCTGGAATTTTTTGAGACAGTCTGTGTAGGGCATCTGTTTGAGGGCGGTAGTCCTCTTTGTGAGGTATTTCTGCGGCCTTTCCATAGGTTCATAGGTTAGTACTAGGCTAACTGCCCTTGCAAGCTATTTTAAGCCTAGCCCAATTATCCCTTGTGAGACTCAAACCCTGCACCTTGTGTTTTTAAGGCAAACACCTTAACCATTAGGCCACCCTCCCAACCCCCAGTTGTTGTAGACGTCTTGTGAGGTACATACCAAAAGGGGCATTGTACTCTATAATCGGTCTAATGAGTGATGAGTAGAGGGAAACAATGACCTCTTTTTTCCTGGATGAGAAACCTATTGTGATGAGGTGTGCCATGTAGAAGGATTTCCTGACTACTGTGGTGATGTGATTATCAAAGGAAAGACTACTGTCCACCTGTGTCCTAAGGACTCTTATCACACTTTTTGTGTTAAGTAGACTACCGCCTATGTGGTAGTTCATGGGTACAGAGTTTTTACCAAAAGGGATGACAATGCACTTTTTGGCATTGAGCTTGAGGCCATGGCTTTGACACCAGGCATCTGTCTCAGTGAGGCCCTTTTGTCGGATGTCCACATCGTTAGGAGTTTTGATTATGGCTCTTAGTTTGCAGTCATCTGCGAACTTTGTTAGCCAAAGACCTTCTCTGTTATCCTGTACTTCAGAGACGTAGACACCAAACAGGAGAAGGACCTAGGACTGAACCATGTGGTACTCCACTTGTCACTGGTCTGAAGTTGGATTTAGAGTCTGCTACTTTCACAGTGTGGGTTCTGTCAGTGAGCCAGTTGGCAAACCATCTTGTGACATAGGGATTTATACCTAGTTTAGTGAGTTTATCTATAATTCCAGAGTGGGGGATGGTGTTGAAAGCCTTGGCGAGATCTAGATAGGCTGTGTGAACCACCTTACTCTCATCTACGGCTTTGGTGACCGCTTCAAAGAAGTCTATCAGGTTTAGGAGACATGATCTGCCTTTTACAAACCCAGACTGGGTAGGGTCCAGAGTTTGGAGATTACCAGTGTCATTGTTTATAAGTTCCATGATGATACATTCCATAGCCTTGCAGACCAGGATTGTCAGGCTAATGGGATGGTAGTTCCTGGGGTCCTGGTGGCTCCCCTTTTGTGGAGTGGAAAAACCATTGCTGTGCGCCATTCAGTGGGCACAAAGCCTGAGGTGAGGCTATAATTGGACATGGTACTTAGGTGGCATGCCAGTTCGTTCTGTAGTTCATGTAGAACACAGCCTGGGATGTTGTCAGATCCCATGGATGCTGTGTTCTTGACTTTGGAGAGTGTGTTTTTTACCTGTGCAACAGTGATTACAGGAACTTTGCATTCTTCCGGTATAGAGATGGGCCCTTTAGGGGATGAGAGAGGGGTAAAGTTAGCACTGAACCGATCTGCCAGGATGTTGGAAATATCAGTTGGTTCTGTATATTTAGTGCCATTGTGCTGTAACTCAGAGCAGATCTGAGTGTTGCCATTGAGATTCTTGACATAGCTATAGAATGCTTTGTGGTTGTCTTTAGAATCAGTGGCAATTTTGTTTTAGTAACTAGCTTTGGAGGATTTCATGAGGGATCTCAACTTCTTACTGAGGCTGACCACTGAGTTCCTCCAATCATGGGATTTTACTCTTTTTTGCAACAGTTTCTTTCTTCTGTTCTAGAGTTTGTTTATGGCAGGGGACCACCAGATTGGCTTCCTTTTTTTGGAGAATGGCATCTTGGTTCTGTTAGGGATTGCACGATCCATGCACTCGTGTAAGTGCTTATAAAGTGCAATTGTATAGGATTCAGCAGTCGTACCTCTATTGTCCGTCAGCATGGGTGTCATGAAGTTTGCCACTTCTGTCTTAAGAAGCGTGAAGTTGGCTTTGGAGAAATTTTTTACGGTGATTTCCCTAATGGGGGGTGG
The DNA here is from genome assembly GCF_019279795.1 of Protopterus annectens. Taxonomy (NCBI): domain Eukaryota; kingdom Metazoa; phylum Chordata; order Ceratodontiformes; family Protopteridae; genus Protopterus; species Protopterus annectens. The sequence continues at coordinate 1,435,490,533 of NC_056746.1, read as the reverse complement.
GATGTGGATGTCTAGGGTGATTTGCTTGTGGTCGGATCTGACCAACAAGGAATTGACCTCTGGTGTGGAACACCGGTTGCCTATGTTGGTAATAACCAGGTCTAGGATATTGCTGCCCCTGGTGGTGTGTGGATAAGTTGATCCAAGGCATTGGAATTTACGAATTCCAGAAAACATTGAGCACAAGAGTTGGTACATGAGTAGTTTTCCCAGTTAATGGTGGGGTAGTTGAAATCACCCATTATTAGGGTGTTAGGTTATACCCTAACATTTTCTGGTGTATCAAGATATGACAAGTCGGAATCCTGGGGCATGGTGGGAGATCTGTATGAAGCTACAATTTGGATTGTGGTCTTGCCCAGAGTTAGTTGCACTTGGATAATCTTGGATGCATTATGCTGAGCAACTAGCCTGGAGGTGTGGATATCCTTAATGAATATGGACACGCCTCCACATTTAGTGCTTTGGTCCAGGTTAGGTGGCCAAAAGGTGTGGTATGAATTATAGCCTGGTATTGCAGGGGTGCTCTCTGGAGCCTTGAACAAGGTCTCTGTCACTGCGCAGATGTCCATGTTCTCCATTTTAAGGAGTGCCTTGAGTGAGTGCATTTTGAGGTTTAGACTTCTAGCATTAAGTACCATTACCCTCACATTTTGCTTGCCTGCACCTGTTATGGTGGTGAATTTGTCATTTGAATCTTGCCTAAAAAAGGCGCTATAGGGGTGGCAAGAGCCTTAGCCAGTATCTGGAATCCCAGGGTGACAAGTGCAGGCCATCTCTGGCAAAGCATCGTGGTTTGTCGATCATGTCATCCCAGGCAGACAGATACTGGATCCCCTTAGAATGACACCAGAAGCTTAGCCAATTGTTGAAGTCAAACATTTTGTCCTTGTACTATGGTATCATTCTGGGTGATGGAAGGATGCTATTCAGGGCTAGGGTCATACCTGCCCGGCCTACAAGATCAGACAGCTCCTCCATGTCTCTTTTCATGTAGTCCAGGGAGGTACATCTCAGGTCATTCACACCAACATAGACAATGACAGAGTCATATTTGTACTTGTTGTGGGGTGACCTGAGTGCATGAGTTATGTGGCGGATCCTGGCACGTGACAGGCAGCTGACAGTAACTTTCTCCTTGTTTAGACTGGTGAGTGGAACATCACTGTGCCTGACTATAGAGTCACCTATGACTAGAGTGTTGGGTACATTGTTATGCCTTAAGGGCTGTGGTTGAGTGGCACACTGAGTTTGTGGGCTATGTGTCATTTGGGTTGTGTTGGGGGGGTGGAGGTTGCTTGCATTTCTGCTTTGGAGAGTCCTGTTGCTTGGGTAGATTTTTTTGAGAGCTTCCGCAAATGTAGGTATTAATTTAGACAGAGGTACCCATTTTACTGTTGAAATTGTTAAATTGTATTCTGTATTTAAAATTTCTTTACAGTTACATTGTCCTCACAACCCACAGTCATCTGGTCTTGTTGAAAGGTCTAACCAGACTTCCTTTTATTTATTTATTGACATTTAATTACCATGAAAGTCTGACTAGGTAGAAGCCTCTTTTAAGCAGAGACCTGGGGAGAAAAGCCCAAATTATTACAAAACATTTTAAGAACAATACTTTTTTACAATCTTCAAAGATAAAACAAAAACATCTGCAGTTTAAATAAGTATAACAAATTAGACATAATATCAAAATATTGGTTAAGAATTGATACAAGATATATGACAATCATCTAATATATAGAGAGAAATCGTAGACAGTTTGCAGAGAAATTAAAGGTAAGTTAGTCTAACACAGGAACTTCAATATGAAGTGAGGCAAAAACAGGCTTATCGTATATTTAGACAGAAAGTCAGGGAACAGAATTAGATAGCAGTAAGGAAGTAAGTGAAGAAGGGAGAGTAAGGAGGTATAAGGAATGAAAAGGTACTTATTTACATTTAGGGATATAGTTTATCCTGGATTTGAGGAAGAACAGAGCCAGATTTTAGCTAGGAAGTCTTTCAGAGTGGCTTTGAAAGATGGGAGGGAGGGTATAGACTTAGTGGGTATAGGTAAGACGTTCCAGGCCTTAGCAACCTTCTATGGGTACAGACAATGCCAAGCAGATCTGCTAGGTTTGTAGTCAGACAGGAATTTTTGGTCACTGGATCACAATGACAGACTAGGAACATAGTCATGCAGAATATTTTTTAGTACGGGACAGGTAGATGGATGTTGAATAATTGTACATGTGGTAGGAAGTGTATATGTTAGTTAATGTGGCAGTTTTAACCAATTTAGGCTTTTCAGTCCTATACAGTGGGAGGTTCTGAACGGGGTATGTGTTACAAATTTAGCAACTTTGTTAAAATCATAATTAGCAAAATTTGTAGTGAGACAGGACTAAAATGGCCAGATGCTTTGCCTCTGGTTTTGATAAGTATACAAGGAACTGTAAATGCTACTCATAAAATAAGTCTGCATGAAATTCTTATAGGCTATCCTGCGAGTCAGAAACTGTGAACAGGTAGATGATGCTTTGCTGAACTATTGTTCTGAACTATTTTTCAAATCTTCAAGACTTTCCATAAACATACCAAAGAAGCCCTCTCACCATCAACAGTTTCTTCTCATGATTTATGACCAGGTGATTGGGTCTACATAAAGGTATTCCAGCACAAATCTTATTTGGAGCCACAGTGGAAGGGACTTCATTTCATCTTCCTAACTACAACTATGGTCCAAAGGATCCAAACAAAACAAGAACAGTGCAAAAAAAAAAAACAGATAGCCTGAATGGATTGTCAATCCACAACTCGGAACACAAGCAAGGACACAAAATAACAGTCTAAAAAACAAAATTTATTGTGTTTTGTGAAGACTCACAATACAATGTTAAGCACATACAGGCACATGACACTTCATCCACATGTACTTTTGCCCCAAATACCCTCAGGACTTCCTCAGAGCAATAAAAACTCAAATTTGCTTTTAAAGTGAATAAACTAAATCATGTGGTATTACTAAACCAATCAGAAAACTCCTTTGCTGTTAAAAAACTATAACAAAATGTATAGACATAGACAAGCAGAGATAGTAGGATACAATCTGTATTGAAAGATGATGTAAAATTATTAAAAAATTAAAATATCAATGACAAATTGTTTCCTGGAGATTGAGTTGTATCATTTTAACATTTTCAAAAAAGGATTCACTTCTATACTAGGTAAAAACATTAGTTTGGTGAATATTTTAATTTAGTTAACAATTTTTACTAGAAATTTTAATTTAACAGTTCACTTTGATGGGATGGAATTTACTATTAAACAAATGTTAAAAAGGAAAGTTATTTACAACCCCCGACTCTTCCATTGATTAATGCTTACTTTGCATCCTTGCCTCAAGTTCTGAGGTGTGGCATGACGATCCAATCAGGGTATCTATTTTTGTTTTTTTTTTTTACTGTTCATTTTCCTATCTACCCATACTGCAGTAAAGTGTACCAGAATTCTGAATTGGGCCCATGCTTCCCAGTGCAAGAAAACCTGCTTGACATTTCCTGAGTCAATGGGAGATTGTGCCACACTTCCTTCTGATGACATCACTGAGTCTCCTCCTCCTACTGCTCCTGATTGATATGAGAGAAAACTTGTTTCTTTGAATGCAGCACCAATATGCCAATGACCTAAATGATGAAAATCAAACTTAGCATAACATTATGAACTGGTCTAAAAATTACCAAACTGGTTGCATCAACATAGGGCAATACTTCTTATGCCAGAAAAGGAACTGTTTGTGTGGGTTACAGCAGTTGTAATGACACCCATAATGAGACTTTATTGATGGAGCTTGGACTGAAGATGTATGGTGAAAAGGCATGGGAATATTGGACAATTATTGTTACATCTGTGGAGACCATGCCAACCCCTTATTACCCAGGAACTGGTCTGGTTGTTATTATGTAGGACAGATGACACCAACTAGTTTTCATTTTTTCTCTATAGCTGTTGGGAGATTACAAAATTAGATGGCCAAACACCCTGCTATGCAAGCAGTAGCTTTCTTTTCACTGCAGTATAGCCTATTGCGAACTACGCATGAAGTGAATCAGTTGTCCTTTATATTAGCTGAAATGGCTAATAAGACATTGGAACACATTTGCATGGCAAATAGAGAATTGACTAAAGTTTGAGCCATTGTCTTGCAAAACCAAATAGTTCCTGCTAATGAGATGGCCTCAACGGGTTGAATTTGTCATCTGATTGGAAAACAGTACTGCACTTTTGTTTCAAACTTTCATGACAAAAAGAAAAGGTGGCTGACTTTATGGAATAATTTGCTAATATTATGACTAAATCTGTGTGTGGTTGAACCATGTTTGGGTGGCTGTGTAATATATTTAGAAATGGTGGTACAAGCATATCACAAAGTATATTCACCTTTATTATAATCATAATTTTCATGCCTCTTGTATATTCTATTAGAAATTTGTTAGTAAATTGTATTTTAAGAAAGAATGCACATGCAATGGTTGCCTTACCTGAATAGAAATATCCCAGTGCTTATATGTTTGACAATGATATGATTCAAAATAATCTGAGACTGTGGTATTTTATAGCATCAGAGAGAGGAACTGAAGTGGATATATTACTTTTATATTTATTGATGCTTATTTTAATATACTTTTAGCTTAAAAGTATTGCAACATTTTTATATTTTTCTCTTCTCATCTAAATAGCTGCTTGACTTTTGTTAGAGTTCGTTAGAGCTTAGCAAGCAGATGGTAAATGTTTTCTTTAATCATGTCACCATGAAAGGAAGTTATGTGCCTCATACTTGCTTGGAATGTTCCTGAGATAAGCCTGCTGAAGGTAAACACATAAACCATGTCAAAACTGTATCATGAGAAAAGTTTTAAGCTATCATCCCATATGCATATCTTTTTATCTGTTTACTCTTTTCAGTTTTGGAAATGTGTACGTCTTTTATCATAAAGTGAGAAAGCTTTGAACTTTGTATGAACCAGTCTATTTTTTAAGATATAAAAAGGCTTGCATCTGTGCATCTGGTTGAATATCTCTATTTTGAGATATTCCAGTATCATGATACTTTTTAATAAATAATGTTTGCATCCAGAATCTTTAGCAGTTTGTGCATTAAATTGAATACCTGCATGATATTATGTGCTCAAAAGTATCTATTTTCAAAGATATGAGGTAGAACTGTCCCCTCTCAACCAGTATGTAAAAGCAATAGAGGTGTTTGCACAGAAGGAGGTTCAGAGAAAGATGAAAAGTTTTAGAGTATCTGCAGATGACTGGAGTTGATTATGCAAGGTGTCTGGAATATTTTTGAAGATTTTAAGACAGCCTCTGGTTAAGAGCTCAAATGAGAGTCACAAATCAGCTTGCAAGTGTCAGATGGGGCCTGACTGATAGGAAAAGAGGGATGAAGACTCTAGATTACTGTCTAAGACACAATGAAGGATATGATTAAAATCTGCTATGAGGACCTGAATTAGTAGATGAAAAATTTCTCAAACAAATGGTCCTATAGGATCTGTATTTTGTGCTGGGAGAATAATGTACTGTAACTGATTCTCTCAAAATATTGTGTCTTCTTAGCATAATGTACAGTTTATAGTATTAAGAAAGTCCTTAGTCTCAAGCTTTAGCTTCCTCAGTAACAATGCACAGTCTCCATACAGGTTTTGTAACAAGTGAAAGAAGAACAGTTACAGTCATTCCCCTGCACAAGGGAGGAGCTTCCACTGACCCAGACAATTACAGACCCATAAGTCTGACCAGCCTCATATTCAGAGCCATGGAAAGACATATCATGGAACTAATCAATAAGGACATTGGGGACTTCCAAACACTGGACCTGTCAAGTTTGGACATGTCAAGTGCAGTTCATGCTTACTTAACCTGGTGGACTTTTTGAAATGGTCACTAAAACAACGGATGAAGGTGAAACAGTACACAACCTCTACCTGGCCTCAGCTTTGGATACTACCCCCCCCTCCACACACACACACACACACACACACACACACACACACACACACACACACACACACACACACACACACACACACACACACACACACACACACACACACTCAGGCATAGTACAAAAGCTAAATAAACTGTGGAAAAACTCATGTCATCATCTGGATTGCCAGCTGGTTTGTGGATAGGATACAGGACATTAAAATATGTGAAGTTACCTTCACAAAGAGACCAGTGACCAGTGAAGTCCCGCAGGGTTCTGTGCTGGACGTTCTCCTGCTTGGCATCTACTTCCTTGAAGTAAAAACAAACACCACCAAAGGGCTCTGGCTGACTGAGTTAGCAGACACCTTCAAGCTAGTAGCGGTCATTAAATCTCCAAATGACTTCTTGCAAGTAGGTTTGTCCCAAATAAGTAACTACTGCCACGATCATGGACTGAAAATAAATGCCAAAAAAATACATTATCATACGCTTTCAGAAGTCATCTACCTCAGGGAACTACCACATTGACAAAATTTTAGCAGATAAAGTATATTTGTTGCACCAAATGTACTGTGATAATATTTTGGTATCCAAATATAACTTTTTTCACTAGAAGTTGTGTTTTTTGTTCCTAGTTTCATTTCTTCTCTTTACTTCATCCAATATCAAGGCTAATGCTACTCAGTTCCAGTACTTCATGGAAGCAAGCCATTCCGATTTTATGTTCCTGTCTAAGTCATTACAAGGGATTCAGTATAAGAAATGAAGGTTGGATCAATTAACTTTTGCTGGACTAGGGAATGTTTTTGTTTGGGGGAGGCAGTATTTAGCAAGATTCACAATGGCTTGGCAGAGCACTAATATCATTGATATTTTGGGGTGATGCAGTTTGAAGCTACTGAACGATATATTAGGAAAAGCATACTACCAGCATTATGGAACAGCAGCTACATAGAAATTAGTGCATCCTTGCTAGTGGCACTAGTGCTACTAAACAATAACAAGGTGGCCATGTAACCTATGCAAAAGGAACACTGAGGTGGTGTGTCTAAAGCTATGCACATTCATGCATGCTATGATGCTCCTCATAGCTGTATCATGGGCACTGTGCAGGAGTGTAGCAAGCACATTCCATTTTGTACTCTTAGTGCTACCCCCTTGGTGACATGGCACTTAATAAACATCTCTCAAAATGCTGACTCCCAAACACTTAATAAATGCAAGTAACAGTTTAATCTCTTCCCCCTAAAACTATTAAAAATATTGTTTTTCGATTAACAATACTGCACCTGTTGCTAAATTCATTCACTTAGACAATTTTAGACATCATTTGTTCAGAAAAAGACATGTTGATGTGATGCTCAGAAAAAAATGGAACTCCTTACCCTCCCATATTACCAAAACTGACTATACAAAGACATATAAAGTAACGTTAAAAACTTACTTCCTTGACAACCTCGAATGCCATTGCAAATCAGACAAACCACCATAACACCAGCACTACTTAATTCTAACCCAGTTTTATATTTCAAAATAACTTTCTACCCAGACAGCATCTCAGCTCAATTACCACTAAAACTGTTTCAGCAAGAACTGCCATGTTTCTCATGCAACACCATAAAGAAACAACTCAAGATTTTGTACTATAATACCAACTGTTACCGAAGTTCATATAAGTTCTGATATATACTAATAAAATTTATATTTGTCTATATATTTTACTTTTATAATCTTTTAACTTTATTATTTTTGCTGTTTAAAATTTATGTCTGTCTATATTTGTCTATTAACTGTGGAGCTTTTCTCCCCGGGCCTCCACTGAAAATGGATTCTTGACCCAGTGGACTTTCCTGGTCAACTAATGACAATAAATATAAATAAATAAATAATAAATAAATGTACTCAATAGAGTACAAAATGTATGCCTGGCTACACCCTTGATATTATTAACAGGTCATACAGAGCCATACCAACTAAGTGCCAGCTAAGTTTATCATATAAATAGGACAGAAAGGAGGAGAATGGAAAGCCAGAAATGGGGCAAGAGCAGATGAATACACACAAGCATAACCTGAAAGAAAGCAAGGTGGGAAAAGAAGGGCATACCTTTTTGGGAAAGGTGCCCGTTCTTATTTTGAAGAAGCACAGTAAATGAGCATGTTAGCAAAGGAAATACAGAAGGTAGCATGGGAAGATTAATGATCATAAAGCAGAGAGAGAAAACACAGGCGTAGTCTGGACACAAGGGGGCAACAGAGGATGGATGCGGATAAATGGATGGAGAACACCTGGTGATGGGGAGGACTGGACTCTCTGGCAGCTGGGACTAAAAAGCAAGGGGGGCTTCAGGAAGCAACTGAATGGGTGGAGCCAAATATAGCAGAACTGGGCTGTATTACAGCAGGTCAGTAATAGTTACCCATTATCAAACAGCTGTGGTCATTCACTTTCATCCACATGCTGCTTCAGTACTAACCCACTCATTATAGCCACATTACTGACTATATACACCTTAGATATCTAGCCATAATCAACACTCCATGGGTCTCCCTATTATCCACTAGTCTTCCCTGCACTCCCCCAGAGCCTCATTTGTCTGTCTGTTTTCCTGACATCCTGGCCTCATACCATCCAGACAGATTACTTCTTTCTTCCTTTTTCACACTCAGTCTTACTTTTTTTACCCCCACCACTACGCTTTTAACACTCTGTAAGTGGCCAAGACTCCATTGTAATTTGTCTGGAGGAAGTAAAAAGAAGTTATGTCTTACCATAACATTCCATCTGAGTTGTTTCATCTTCATTTATTCCTTACTCTTGGGATTCGGTTCCAACCTCGGAACTGAGCCGGCCTTTTTTTCAAGCTCGTGTCAGCCACAAACCTCTCGAGTTAAGATTTTACCCATCATGCCCCTCTCCCTATTACCTCAGATCTAGTTTGCAAGTTGGAATAATGAAGCTGAGGCTACCTCTGGTCAGACATGATCTAACAAGTGGGAAGGACGACAAAAGAGATCCACCAGAAACCTTTGGAGGGGGAAGGCGGGTGGGCCGTAATGAATAAATGAAGATGAAACAACTCAGATGGAATGTTATGGTAAGACATAACTACTTTATCTGATGTTGTTAATCTTCGTTTATTCCTTACTCTTGGGATGGAGTCCCCAGCTATCTTGTCCCCTGGGTGGCCCTATGAAAGGACATTCTGGAGCACCATAGAACCAAAAGAAGCTCTGCCTCTGGAGGCCAAGTCCAATTTGTAATGAGCAATGAAGGTATGAGGCTAGCCCAGGTTGCGGCTGCACAAATATCATTCAAAGATGTTCTCACATGGAAGGCTACAGAAGTTGACACTGATCTTGTAGAGTGGGCCTTTACTCTGCCAGGTAAAGAGATACCATTCTTGCCATAAATGAAAGTAATACAATTTATCAACCAAGTGGCTAAAGTAACTTTTGAAACTGGACAACCTAGTCTGGATTCAGAAAAGGCCAAAAACAGCTGGATTTTCTATTAAATTTAGTCCTGTCTAGGTAAAAACTAATTTGTCTATGTACATCCAAGGTATGCAGGCAATATTCCCTTCTGTTAGAATGATTAGGGAAGAACACTGGCAAATCAATAGTCTAATTGATAGATAACTCAGAAACAACCTTGGGCAAGAAGGTTGGATCGGTCCTTAATGAAACTTTGTCCTTGTAAAAGATGAGGTGGGGGGGTTTGATAGACAAGGCCTGTAATTCAGAAATACATCTGGCAGAAGTAATAGCAACTAAGAACTGCGTTTTCCATGACAGATACTTTAGATCACAGGTAGATGCAGGCTCAGAGGGAGAAGTTGTTAACCCTTGAAGGACTAAGAACAGGTTTCAAGGTTGAACAGGTTCTCTGAATGGAGGCTTTAGTTGGGTTACGCCCTTCAGAAAGGTCTTACAAAATCTGTGTGACATTAAGGAAGAGCCCTGGAAGCCATTATGAAAATTAGAAATTGCAGCCAAATGAACATGAACTGTGGAGGCTGCTACCCCTGATTTAAAAACGTCTGAAATATATTCTAGCACAATAGAAACAGGGGCTGTAAAACGATCCATTTGTTTATCCTGCAGCCAGAGAAAAAAACTTCTTCCATTTGCTGTGGTAGAGTAGTCTGGTGGATGATCTATGAGAGGCAATCAGGATGTCACGCACAGGGGAAGATAGATCATGCTGCCTGGCAATCCCTGGAAGTGAATAAACCAAGCTGTCAATTTCAGGCTGGATAGGTTTGGATGAACCAGATTCTATGGGTGAGAGATCAACTCTGGAGTTGTACTGGGAATCCATGGTCAATCTAGCAGATGAGGCCACAGGAAGGGAAACCAAACTTGTCAAGGCCAATATGGAGAAATAAGGATCACTTTGCTCTTCAACTGATGTGCTTTCTTGAGTAACAGGGAAATGAGGGGTATCAGAGGATAGGCATATAGCAAACCTGAGGGCCAATCATGGACTAGAGCATCTCTCCTTGACTGTCCCCAAGGGGGGATCAGGGCAAAGTAGTTGCTGCACTTGTGATTGGACAGGGATGCAAATAGGTCACAGCAAGGCTGGGCCCAGCCATCAGAAATCTTCACTGCTACTAGAGGATTGAGAGACCACTCGTGAGGCTGTAGAATGCATCTGCTCAACTTGTCCATTATGATGACAGAGCTCCCAGGAATGTGCATCGCTATCAGAAAATGGTTGGAGGCTATCGCCCATTACCATATTCTCATGGCCTCTCGACAGAGTGGGTATGATCTGGTTCCTCTTGTTTGTTGATGTACCGGACTACTGCCATCTTGTCTGACTGAATTGCAATCGTCCCTGACGAAAGGATCGATTAGAATACTTGCAACGCTTGTACCACCGCCCTCAGTGCTAGGACATTGATATGCAGATGGGCCTCCATCTGTGACCAAGTGCCTTGGACTGTCTTTCCCTGAAACAGTCCCCCCACCCCATCAGGGAGGTGTCCATGGTCACTGTGGCATTGGGATGATGAGGGGTGAAGGGGCGAGACTACTGGCGAGGACAAGTCTTGTTTGCAAATCTTGGTTATTCAAATCGGAAAAGATAAGGAGTGCTGGGATGGGTACCACTTTGTACGAAGCAGCCATTGAAGAAGCCTCATGTGTAGGACTATGGTAATGGAGGCTGCCATTGATCCCAGCATTTGAAGAATGGATCGAGCTGAGGCTAGATTTTGTGAAGGTATTGCCTGAACCTGTTCTTTGATCCTCTGAATTCTGTGATCTGGTAGAGAGACTGTACAAGTCATTGTGTCCAGAATTACTCCAATGTACTCTAATTAGTGACTTGGAGTATGGTTTGACTTCCAGTTTATCAATATTCTGCACTGCTGTGCAATGTTTAGGGTGTAAGTCAAGGCCTGATCCAGTAGACGTCTTGTTGGGGCAGTAATGAGCCAGCTGTCTAGGTAGGGAAACACCTGGAATCTTTGAAGCCACAGGTGAGCTGTGACTACTGCCATGCACTTTATGAACACTCTGGGGGCTGTAGAGAGTCTGAAGGGCAGTACGCGAAACCTGCCCAGAAGCGAAGATGTCGTCTTGAGCACCTTTCCACCTTTATGTGGTAGTACGCATCTTGAAGATCAATGGAGCACATCTAATCGTCTTTTTCCAAAAGTGGAAGTATAAACTGATCCGTGACCATCCGGAATTTTTCTGTCTTTACAAATTTGTTTAGGGCGCTCAGATCCAGAATTGGTCTCTGGTCCCCTGTCTTTTCTGGCACCAAAAAGAATCCCGAATAGAAGCCAGATCCTGTCTGGTCTGGGGGGACTGTTTGGATGACTCTTTCAAAGCAGCACTGATCTCTCTATAGCTGCGGCTTTCCTTTGACTGGGTGGTATGTCGAGTAAGCTTCTGGGTAAGGAGGGAGTAAATAAGAAAGGAATATGGTATCCTCTGTTGATGAGCCTTTGTACCCAAACATCTGTGGTTATGATTTTCCAGGCAGAAGGGTACAAGGAAAAATGACCCCCAACTGCTTCCAGAGGAAACCAATCAGGTTGCCCCTCAGGAGTGCTGATAAGGTTGTCCAGAGAAAGATTCCTTGGAACCGTGGTTTGGCAGACCTCCCCTGCCCTGAAAGGGGTGTCTTCCGTTAGAATTCCCCTCCCCCCGTGCCTCTAGGGGAAAACTCAGCCTGAGAGTCATGGAAAGGACCCTGAGACTTTTTGTGCCACATTTTCCAACTCTTCTGATTCCTAGAATAGAACCGCTGAAGAGAAGACAAATGGACACCAATGGCAGATAGGGTCTTAGCATCCTGTTCACATCTGGCCAATGTATCTTTTACCTTGGAGCCAAACAAAGCAGTGGTCTCAGTAGGGGCATTAAGGAAGGAAGCCTTGAAGGGATCTGAAAAGTCATAACGGTGCATCCAGGCATGGTGTCTCATGATTATGCCTGCACCCGCAGCTCTCGCCATTCCCTCAGTAGCATGTGATATCGAACACATTGAGGAATTGGAAACTGATTCTAGGGTCGCTAACTGAGAGGCCACCTTGTCTTGGCCCTCATCAGAAACTGCTCCTGTCAAGGTCTCAGAGAGTTCAGACATCAGGTCTCTCTGTAGCCTCATGAAATGTGCCAGGTAGTTCAAGGACCTAACAACAAAGGTCGATGATGCAAAGACTCACTTCCCCTAATCTGTCCACCGTCCGGGAATCCTTATTGGGTAAGTGAACAGCCTGGCTCTCCTCTGCCAGTTCCTTCTTTGTAGTGGCAGCCACCACCATGGTGTCTGCTGGGAGACCTTTCAACCAATGGGGCCACTCTTCTGGGGGAGAGAGGATTTTGTCCGGCCTACGAGGTATGGCCTCCACAGAGTCTGATGCCTTCCACGCATGCTGCACGATGAGCTTCATGAGCTCATCAGCAGGTGGGTAATCCAGGAGGTAGGGGGTTGGGCATGAAAAGCCTGCAGAAACACAGACTCTTCTGAGGAAGGGTTACAGGACTTCCATTCACCTCTCTGCTTTAAAATTTTGAGGATGTCACCAAAGGAAACCTCATCAGGAGGTTAACGTGGGGACCCCTCCCAGTCATCGTAATCTGTGTCTTCCATCACTGACTCTTTCATGGAGTCCATGTGCTTCCTCTTACATGTAGTCTTTCAGTGGACTTCCTCAGTGGGAGACTCTGGGTGAAGGCTGCAAGGATGGGGTCTCCAGAGGAAGAATGGCCCGAGACTCTCACGCCCAGAGTCCGGGGGTTGTGGCTTGAGACAGCTAAGGCTTAGAGGAAGTAGTAGTCTCCAACAAAGGCGGCCGAGAAGCAGCAGCCAGTGTCCTCTCCAAGGCTGGGAAGGTCTGCCCGCCCGAGGAGGGATGCTTAGAAACCTCCACAGAGGTCGAAGGAGTATAGTTAGGAGTCTGCGGAGAAGGGTGATCAACTTCAGAGGGGAGAGACACTTTGAAGAGGGAGAAATTCCTCTGGGCAAAAGCAGCTGGTCTATAAGATGCACCACATCATGTTCAGAAAGGCTTCTGGTAGACCTCATTGAAAGCCCTGAAGACAATTCTGGCTTGTCCAAAAAAGGGCTAGCATGACCACTGAAAGAAGGTATCTGTATAGTCTGCACCACAAAAGCCAGTGCAGAAGCGGTGTCCACCAAAATCAATGGTGTGGAAGATTCCTGCACCGAGAATGGTGTTGTCAAAATTGGAGTTGTCTGCACTGAAACCATTGGCGCCGAAAAAGCCTGCACCGAAGAAATTGTTGGTGCCGGGGGGGGGGGGGGTCTGCACCAAGAAAACTGTTGGCGCCAAAGGTGTCTGCACAGAGAAAACTGTTGGCACTGAAGATGTCAGCACCGAGAAACTGGATGGTGCCAAAGGAGTCTGCACCGAGACTTCAGTCGGTGCCAAAGATGACTCTGCCGATATACCAATCGGTGCTAAGAAAGTCTACACTGAACTAGTCAGTGCCATAGAAGTCTGCACCATAAAGGCTGAAGTCTGCATCGAAAGCGTGGTGTAGAAGGACCAGCAGACATAATCAGAGACAGAGTTAAGTGAATCAGTGTCAAAGCAGCCACTGACACTGACAACTCTGACAATTTAGGCTTTTTACTGTTTCAATTCCTTAGGGTCTCCAGAGGGAGACGATGGAAGAGACTTAGACCTTTTATGTTTGAAAGGAGGAGAAGATTCCTGCGACCCAGAAATAGCCTTGCAGAAAAAGGTCTTAAGGAGACCCTTTAGTACTAATTTATTTTTATGTTCGTTCAAAGTCCTGGCAGAAAACCTTTACAAATCTGACAGGGTGGCTTCACTGTGAGATGAGGCACACCCAAACAGTAAATACACAAGTCATGCATGTTAGAGTGAGACAGTTTGTGTCTGCACTCCGAACACCTCTTAAAGCCTGGACTCCCTTTCTTCTCAGACATTATGTCCACAAAATATTCAAAAACTAGGCACATACACACACACTGTAGCAAGGCCTAAGTAAGGGTGAAGAAAGACTACTAACAAAGGTAGTAGAAGATACCAAAAAGGTACAGGTAATAAAGAAAAGGAAGATATGACTTAAAGTCAATAAACTAATAATTCTGTGAGAAAAAAACTCAAAAAAATGATCAAAATATACACTTAGCTGGAGAGGAATGGCTCGACACATGGCTGAACAGCAACGTGGCAAACTAGATCTGGGGTAACAGGGAGAGGGGCATGATGGGTAAAATCTTAGCTCGAGAGTTTTGTGGCTGATGCGAGCTTGAAAAAAAGGCCGGATCGGTTCCAAGCTTGGAACTGAATCCCAAGAGTAAGGAATAAACGAAGATCAACAACATCAGATTTGAATTTACATGGGGCCTGCTAGTACCCCAGAAGTCATAAAGTTGTACATGCATTGGGTGCATCTTAGATATTTTTTAACTAACTTTTGACTTAATGGAAGAAAAAAATCCCAAGTAAGGAAAGGTACTCAGTCTTTCTGGGAATAGTGCTTGCCTACCTACCCTTACAAAAAAGACATTTATCTTCTGTGTACCACTCTAGTATTGACTGGGATAAAAAATAAAAGAACAAATATCCAGAGGCATTTGTTATCCTGCTGAGCATCTGGGAGAAGAAACCAAGCTGCCTGGATAAAAGTACTGCACATAGAAGGAATGAACAGCCAAAAACTCGACAGGAGAGCCAAGTGCTGCTATATGGCAACACTACTCATTACAACACTATGCAAATTATCAGTTGCTATCACACATATCCTACACAGACAACTACAGACAGCTATTTATTGAGTGCAATGCTGATGCTTAACAGCTGCAGAAAGTGAATAAAAACATATGCACAATACTTCTGCAGTCAGAATATTAAATGCTTATTTTAAGCAAATGACAACAGTGTCAGTCACTTTTATCCACTGACAACCGCTGCATCAAAATAAAGCCAACTTTGTTAACTGAATATACCTCAAATATCAGAATGTAATAAAATAAAAATTGCAACAATTGAACAAAGCAAATGATTTTAACCCCCACACAAACAGATGTGACCATCAGTTATTTCCACTCCAATCCTCTCAGTACTTTAACCATGTATAAACAGTAAATTAAACATTTCCTCCAATGATCCCTTCAGTAGTTTGTCCACCTATACAAAAGCCCTTAAATGAAACATTTCCCCCAGTGACCCCTTCAGATGTTTATCCATGTATGCTCAAGCACTTTACTGGCACAAAAATGAAACATTTCCCCAGTGACCTCTTCAGTAGTTTGCCCTTGAATCCACAACCACTTCAATGACACCAAAATGAAACATTCTCCCCAACGACCCTTCATTATTTTGTCTATGTATGCCTAAGCATTTCACTGACACCAAAATTAAACATTCCCCAACAACCCTTTCAGTAGTTTGTCCATGTATGCACAAGCTCTTCACTGACACCAAACTGAAACATTTCCCCCAATGCAGCTTCATCAGTTTATCCATGTATGCACAAGCACTTCACTGACACCAAAATAAAACATTACCCCAACAACCCCTTCAGTAGTTTGTCCATGTATGCAAACTCACACACACACACACACACACACATATATATATATATATATATATATATATATATATATATATATATAAGCACAAATAGTGCTTGAAAAAAAAATCCTAGAAAAAAAAAAAGATTTCCCACACTAACTACTTTCTTCTCCTAAGCTCAAACTCAGGCTACCTCAGTCATGTGAGGCAGCCTGAGCCAATAGAAAGGTTTCCTTGATGCATCATGCAGCAGTCCAGGGAGCTGCTTATTGAGTAATGCTTCTGTCACTGCTGAATGCTGTCGATCAAGCCTGACTGATGATCAGGAAGCCTAATTCCAGACTGCTTTCAAAACAGCCTGGTAATTCTGGATCTCCTCAGAACTCCACCCATGAACATGGGAAGAGTTCCAAGGACCCAGAACACAACAGAAAGTCAACTATTATTTTTAACTTAAAAATAATAGTTGACATTCTGGGTTAGTCTTTTTTTAGCTGGGGGTGGGGGGCTAAAGCTCAGTAGTCAGTACTATAAGCCACCCCTGACTGGACTACAAACAGTGTATGAGGAGTAACACACAAGAATGGGAACACCATATGAGGGATAGAGTGGGGGTACAGAAAGCCTGACTGCCTCAGAGGAGAATCCAGCCAGATACCAGTCACTTCAGTAAATGAGATCATGGGCAGTCCTTGCTTCTAGTGGCCTGATGATCAGGGCTGGCTGATCATTCCACACAAGGAGATTCTGCAGGATCCCAAAGCATGAGTCCAGATGCAAGCACATTTAGAATATGATTACCATTGCATCTAATACCTGGTGACCCAAGGAGACCATCTAGGACACCTCTCTCATGAGGAGTGGCCATTAAGGCACTCCAGGTCACTTCTATAAGATGACCCTTGTCTCCCAACAAGGAGTCTGGCACAGCAGCAGGCACATTGGCTGGTGCAGACTAAGGTGTCCAGTGCCACTCTACATTTGTACCACAGCTGACCCTGCAGAAAGCAGAGACAAAAAAAAAAAAGAAAAATAAGAAAATACAGTACAATACATTAGTATGCAAGTGTATAATAGCTTGGATATCAATTTTACACTAGACATATCTCATTGCCTGGGGATCCTGTCACTTCCCCGCAGACCGGCATCTCTGTTGAAGACAATCTCCTCTGCTGCTATAAAATAAAACATAAACTTATCACTACACTATGCCTTTTCCAACAGAAAGCAAGGACAGCAACTGTTACAAGCCAGACAATACAGTGCAAAAACTGTTTGTAGTGTTTGCTATAAAATTTTCTGTCTGATGCAGCAGGTTGGAGTAGGCATCTGCAAGTCACTGTAGTAATGCCTGCACTGCTCAGGACAATGACAGTGATATCATTCATCACCCTTGCATGCTTGTGCCAGGTGTCAGTTTTCTATAGGAGTCTATCAGAATGGCCAAACAAAACTATCTGATATTACCTGCACAGCACAAAATGGATGATATTTGACTCCTAGCTGCACTGGAGACTGGCTGACTTAGCACCTAAAGAAGTCATGTCCTCTCAAGAGGTCAGAATGAGGAGAAAAATGGCCACTTGTTAAGGACACCATGCAGTACACATCAATGGGCAACAAGGCTATACTATGCAAAGTATCAGAGGTGCCATGGGTTTTGCAGTGCTCATGTATTACAGCGGTGGCCAGTGACATCAAACCAAAAGGGTTTACAGGAAGTAAGTGAAAAAATGGGACTTAATGGAATGTTGCTCGGACACACACACATGCACACCCATACATGTACTCTACAAGTTATATCCTTCCTCTCTTTAAACACCTCTGATTTATCTAAGTTCCACCACTTAGTTACTCTGTCAATATCTCCTGTTTTATTTACTGTCTGCAATATAAGTATTCTTTCTTCTATATATCTCATCCTGCTTCACAACTCATCCTTAGTTACATTTTTATTTTATATTTGTTTACCAGGGCAGTAGCCTGATCATAATTGACCACTTGCTGGTACTGAGTGAAATAATTCACAAAGAAAAAAAATAAGTCTTACATATCATAAATAGGGCAGAAAGTAACAATATGTAACAAAATCTGTATAGTAGCAGTTAATAGATGTAGCAACACTTATGAAATGCACATTTTACATGATTGTATTTGTGACACCAGCGAAATACTGCCAGTTCAGCTATCTGGAATTTTGTAATTTATTTATTTATTTTACATTTGTTAACTGGGAAAGTCTGACTTGGAACGAGCCAATTTTCAGTGGAGGCCTGGGGAGAAATGCTCCAGATGCATGTCTTTGTAATGTGGGAGGAAACCACAGCACCAGGAGGAAACCCACACAAATGCAGGGAGGACATGCAGACTCTGACCAGAAGGCACCCCAGCCAAGAATCGAACCGGAGAACCTCTTGCTGTGAGGCAACAACGCTACTGCTGTGCCATCTGCATACTGTTAGATGTCACTTGAAAATATTAATATGCTTTGTATAGAATTGTGACACTGCCAGCCCAGCTATCTGGAATTTTGTAAATAATCATATGTCGTTTGTGAATATTAATATGATTCATATGCTTGTCTTACAAATGTAAGATAACTATGTTATGTGTATATTAAACTACTGGTGCAGAAGTGTGTGTTGAACTGTATGTTATGTACTGAGCTTCAAGAATATAACCACAGCATACCCTGCTGGAACATAGATTAACTTACAAAACTTCAGGAAAATAAGTTGAATTTAAGTGCTTTATGATGTGCTACAAAAGTTAAGTTCCAATGCAGCAAGAAGACAGGATTTCTAGAGCTAGAAGTTTTTCTATTGACTTGAAATATAAATAATTACTAGATTTAAAATGTAAAAGTGTTTGTTTTACAACTTCCAGTTCTCAGCAAACATCTGAGAGATATGCACTTCTCACAGAGATTTTAAAGTTTGGTTAAGTTTCTATTAGCGTGGGAACTGAAGACAGGTGACAAAGAGTGATGTCATCCAGCTGACCCAGCAGTAATGTTTGATAATAATTTAAGAACTCTCTCAGAGAAAGATTTTGCATTTTGTCTTTAGACCTAGAAACATTCACTCAGCACTACTGCCTGCATATTGCTCTGTAAGTAATTTATTTAGGGCAAAGTATCTTTTAGATATAGGTAAGAATAAAGTAAAGTAAAGATTAGTTTAGATGTTTTCTGCATTTATTTGAGACTGTACTGCAATGTTGTTTTAAAATATTTCCTGTGATCTTGAACTCTGTAGTCACTGTGTTGAGTTATTGGGTATTGTCTTGTTTTTTATTATTTATTATTAAATATACTTAAACCTTTTAATTGTGGCTGGTTTGTTAGAGATATTTAAGCTCTTAGAGTACTTGCATATGTATTTGTTGACACTGTACAGGCCACTCCTAAATAGCCTTGATAGTCTTGGTCACACTTACCATTTGGATAATAGTAACATTACGCAGTAAGATTGTACACTCTTTGGGCCTTATAGTAGCTGGTAAGTAAGGGTGGCTGGTGGCAGCTGGTACTACCTTATAACCTGGGCAGAAGGGGGCATAGCTAGTAAATCTGTGCCAGCCTTTACCAGGTGTGTGTGTGCTTGTATATCAATCAACTCTCAAAGTGTGTGCCACTACTTGGGCAGGGACACTAAGCACTGGTTGGACAGAGGGAGTGCTGGAGGTCTTAGCTTGGCCTCTTGGTTGAGATGTTAACCCTATAGCTGTGCCAGTGGGGGGTCTTATTGGGGATCTGGAGAAAGAGGGAGAAACCAACTACAGACTGACTGTGATTTCTCTGTGCTCTTAAGGGAAATTGTACTTTACTGTGTGTGTACTTGTCATCCTCCCAATGTGTATGTCCTTCACTGATGCTAGTGGTCAGGATTGAGGCTCCTTGATTAGTGGGCCAGTGTAGGGGCATTACATATTAATTATTTGGCAGTGGTGGGATATCCACATCACATATTAATTGATTAACTGTGGTGAGCTAGTCACATCACATATTAATTGGCTTGTAGTGGTGTGGATATTGAATTCCTGTAGCCTGTGTACAGTGGTCACTGAACGAGTCTGTACTCTTAATCAGCCACTCAGTGAACATTCGCAGTTCATATCACAATTGTTTCAATTTTTTTGTTAGCTTAGTCAGTCAGGGAGAGCAGGCAAGGATGTCAGCAAAGGAGTATAGCAAGCTGACAAAGAGCCAGTTGGCTGAGATGTGCCAAGCTAAAGGACGGTTGCAAGTCAACTTGACTGACGCAGACATGATTGTAGCTTTAGTCACAGCTGCATCACAGAATAGCAACCAGGAGGACAATCAGACTTGCCATGCAGATGTACAACTCTCAGAAAATGGACAGATCAGCCTTTCCACAGAGGACTTAAAAATCTGTCTGGAGTTAGAGACTTGAGTTGGAGGCCAAGTATTTGGAAATAGAAGCAGCAGAGAGACTGAGAGATCTGGAGGCTGAGGAGAATGAGAGGCAGAGGCAACATGAAAAGGCATGCTGACTCTTCGCTAGAGTCATGGAGGTAATGGGGAAGGGAGTAACCGAACCCCAGAAGCAACAAAGGTCAGTAAATGTCTTCCACAATTTATAGAGGGGGATTTATTTTTATTTTTTTATTTTTATTTAAATTTGTTGACCGGGAGTGTCCGACTGGACGTGGGTCCATTTTCAGCGGAGGCCCGGGGAGAAAAGCTCCACAGTAAAATAAACAGACAGTAGTTACATTGGATTACATAGTGATTAACAATTTAACATAGAAATTACTTACAACATATTTACAGATGAAGAACATAGTACATCAGTAGACAACTAGAATCTTTATCTGTTTAGTACATAACAGGCATTAACAAATGTAACAATGAGAAGTTCCTGCTGTAGAATAAGTACTAGGCTTATGAGCATCTGAGCTTGCTATCATCAAGGTAGTTAGTGGAGGTGAAAGAAAGGTAGTAGTTGGATGGGGTTGATGATATTAGAGTGGGAATTGCAAGGGCATAGCCAGCATGTTTTTAGGTGCGCTTTTAATAAAGTTTTGAAGTTGGTGCATGATGGTACGGAGGTAATTGTGGGTGGGAGTGAGTTCCATAATTTGGCTATGGAGCAAGAGAATAGTGCTTCACCAGCAGAGTTATTGGCTTTAGTGATCTGCAAGTGATTTTTGTTGCTGGATCTTAGTGGTCTGGTGGTGCGTTAGGGCTGGAGTAGATTCTGGAGGGATGGGACATTTAGTGGATGGTTTACTAGTTTGTGGGCAAGTGAGACTTGATACCACTGAAGGAGGTGAGGGAGTTCAAGCCAGCCCAGTTCAGCAAGTGAGAGACAGTGGTGACTACGGTAGGATGCCCCTGTGGCGAATTTTGCGATTTTGTTGAAGCAGGTCTCTAGCTTGTTTAGATCACATTGCCTTAGGTCGGTATATACTGGAGAGGCATAAAGTAGGGTGGAGATAAGGTGGGAATTTGCTATTGAAATCTTTGCTGCTTTGGTGAGAAATTGTTTATTTCTGTATAATGCTCCTAGTTTTTTGTGGACTTTTTTTATGGTCATGGATATGTGAATGTCAAATTTTAGTTTATTGTCTATTTCCACTCCTAGCAATTTGGTGTGTTCAGTTGGGTATATAGTGGTGTTGTCTTTTGCTGTGATGTTAAAGTGAGAGTTGTTTTGAGTATGTTTGGTGGGTTGGAAGATGAGTAGTTTAGTTTTGTTTGGGTTGAGTATTAATTGGGCATCGGATAGCCATGTTTCAACAGAGGAAAAGGCTTCCTGTGTGACTTTTTGCAGTTTGGGTAGGGACTGGGCTGAGCAGATGATGGTAGAGTCATCTGCGTATTGGATGAGTGTGCCATGTTTGGTGGCAGAGACTAGATTATTGGTGTAAACAGAGAAAAGTAGGGGTCCAAGGATGGATCCTTGGGGAACCCCTATGGAGACAGGTAGTTGGGGAGATATGTCATTCTGCCATACAACGGATTGTTGGCGGTCAGACAGGTAACTCTGAAACCAGTTGGTGACTGATTGTGAGAAGGATAGGTTACTGAGGACAGAGATAAGTTGTTTGTGTGGGACCATGTCAAATGCTTTAGATAGGTCTAGGAAAGTAGCAGAGGAGAGATAGCCATTGTTTTTATGCTGAAGGATAGTGTTTGTAAAGGAGAGTAAGGCAGTGGTGGTGCTATGGTTTGGTCGGAAACCATGCTGAGTACTGGAAAGGAGGTTGTTAGTAAGGATAATTTTGATAGTTTCATTCATATGTTTGAAAGGGTATGTAAACAGTATAATGCTAACCAAGGGCTCTGGGTATGGTTCCTGACCATTTTACTCCATGGTAAAGCTGTAACTGTTTTTTTTGAAATGGTCTGACACTGTTTGTCTTTTCAGCTTTTCCCGGTTAGGGGTCACCACAGCAGAACTCTGGTCCACTAATGATTGGCAGTAGATTTTTATGGTGCCAAGTTGCCAGCCCGATGCCCAACCTTCAGCGAAGGCACGACTATTCACGCATGTCTTTTGGAGGCCACTCAACCATGGGGAGGACATGCAGACACCATACAGAAGGAACTCCAGCCAAGAATAGAACAGGAAAACCTCTTGCTGTGAGGCAACAATGCTACCGTTGTACCACTGACACTGATTGCTTAAATTATAATATTGTTAAAAACTGTTTGCTAGAATTTTTTAAGTCAACTCCTGAAACTTATAGGAAAAAGTTTCACGAGCATAGACACAAAGCAGATGAAAGTGTGCAAATGTGTTGCTGAACTAAGCACTTATTTTCATAGGTGGATGAGTGGCTATCAGGTCACCACTTTTGAAGGGCTGGCAAACCTTTTGGTGAGGGAACACGCCCTTAGCACTTTGCCTGAGGACATGAGAATGTGGTTGGCTGATTGATAATGCAATACTGTAGATGAGTTGGGGAAGAAGGGAAACCTATACCTAGCAAGCAGGGCACCACTGCACAGGGAAGGGACACCCAGTGCTAATCATGGGTCTAAGGGAACACATGGTGGGCAGCCCAGACTGCCCCAACAGAGTCTGCCAGTAGAAGGGGAAGCCACTAGTCCAGGTACACATCCAGGACCAAGGATTAAATGTTTTAAATGCAACCAGTGGGGCCGTGTAGCATATAGATGTCCACGGAGGACAGGTGAGGAACAAAAGGTGGGAGAACCAGTAAGTGGGAATGACAAAATGTCAGCAGTAAGTTGTCTTGAGACAACAAGGGTACCAAACTACCACAAAAGGTTAAATCTTATCTTAATGAATGGGAAAAAGGCCATGGCTAAGAGAAAGACAGCCTCTGACCTAACCGTTGTGAAACCTGCAATGTTTACAGAGGAGCACAACTTGCTTGGACTATCTACTCCAGCCAGAGCTTTAGGAGGGACCTCATTCCAAATACCTTTGGCTAGGGTTCACCTCGACTGAGAGAGTGGAAAAGGAAGCAAGCAAGTAAGTGTGTTTGAGGATATCCATGCAGATGTCCTGATAGGGAATGATTTTGATAATGCTGTACCCTGTGTGGTTGCAGTTACATGCAGTTAGGCTTGGAGACAAAAAGGCAAAAATAAGCTAACCACACTGCTAAAGGAGACTCACAAGCAAAACAACCAAACTCTAGTGATATACAGCATTACTGCAATATTATAAGAAAGAATTGGCCTGTCCTTTTAGCTGATCATAAGGTGAGACAAATGGTGGGTGAGTACACCTCCTTCACCTATAGGAATAATATGTCTATCAAAAGACTTTTATGTTATGGACCAAGGCCTCCACCACATATACCTACAGGGAAAGTTGGTACGCTTCCTTGCCCACAGTTGCAAGGCATGCTTTTCCATATCTACTGAACTTTGTTTCACACATCCCATTACAGCGCGCATTTTTACACCTAGATTTGTGGTGACATCCAGTAGCAGCAGTTTGGTATATTTGTCTACCTGCTGCTCCTGTGATAGTTTCTATGTGGGCAAAACCACACAACAACTTAGAGAGAGGGTACTTGAACACCTAGGCAACAAAAGTAACCATGTAACATCAAATGCTTTAGCTAATCATGCCTTATTGTTTTCAGGACCCAGTTCTTTTAAATTTATAGCTTTACAAGTTTTGCATTTCCATATTAGAAGAGGTGATTTTAATAATGTTGAGATGTGTGAGCTAAAATGGATTGTTTCTTTGCATGCATATGAATACCCAGGACTTAATACTGGTGTCTCCCTTAAACCAACCCTACTGAGTAGGTGGTGATATGGGTTACATCACTTTGTTTGATTTGTCTTTTTTAGTTAGTTTTAGTTGATTGGTTGTGCTATGTTTTAAATATCTCTGTGTTTTAACATACATCTGTGTTTTAACATCTGTATTTGGTCTGATGAAGCGGTAACCCCATGAAAGTGCTAATTTTCTTCAATAAAACAGTTTTTTTATACATTCATGGTGTTCAACAGAAGTTTATCCCGCCTGGACCGTGTTGGATGACTCACAATTATTTTTATCAGCAGGCTTGGAGACAAGCATGTGTGTCTGGTAGCCTGGGGGAAACCCAGACAGGCCACACACTTGCAGCCAGGACTGGTGATGTGGTTACTTCAGGGAGTGAGCTACCCTGTAGCAGTGAGACTGAAGGTGAACCACAGCTGCTTGTGAGTACTGATGTTCTCTTGGACATAGTGACGGCAAGGGCAGAGGTGAGTAGTAGTACCCAGGCTGACAGGCACCGCTGTCAGAGGATACCAGACTTCCTGTGGAAGGGTAGCTGGGAAGGGTTACTAAGACAGAGTTGAGACAGGTTCAGCTCTTAGACCCTACATTACAAGGCCTGAGGGAGGTAGCTAGTGAGGCACCTGATTCTCAAGGGAAGGGGGAATCTGTATACTGGGACAAAGGGTTACTGTACAAAGTGGACTCCTGAGGGAGAGCAAGAGGGTGAGAGAATACAGCAGTTGGTTGTGCCCACAGCCTACCATCTGGCACTTCTAACCATAGCCCATGATATTCCCTTTGCAGGTCATATTGGCATAAAGCATACAGAGATGTATTACGCAGAACTTCTATTGGCCCGGGATTTCCAGAGATGTAACAGGGTACTCCAGGACCTGTGAGCAGTGCCAAAAGGTAGGCAAAGCAGGAGACAAGGTGAGAGCTCCTTTGTTGCCTTTACCTGTGATTGAGGAGACATTTCAGAGGGTAGCTATGAATATTGTGGGGCCTGAGTACCCCAAGTTCCACAGGGAAAAAGTATATCCTAGTGGTAGTAGATTATGTACCAGATACCCTGAGGCAGTGGCTCTGTCCTCCATTGAGGCAGAGAAGGTGGCACATGTTTTGTTAGAGATTTTCATCAGGGTAGGTTTCCCAAAAGAAATACTGACAGAGGTGCCAATTTCATGTCAGACCTGCAGTCTTCTCTGTGGAAGTACTGTGGGGTGAAGCACCTAAAGACCACCCCCTACCATTCCCAGACAAATGATCTTGTTGAGAGGTTAAACTCTACACTCAAATCCTTGATATGGGCATTTGCAGACCAGTTCAAGAGGGAGTTGGACAAATATTTGCCCCATCTGTTTGCTTACAGAGAGGTGCCCCAGGAATCAACAGGTTTTTCATCCTTTGAGTTGCTGTATGGGCATAGGGTGAGGGGAGCTCTAGTTCTGATTTGAAATGAGTGAGAGGATGATCTCACAAGGAGTCTGTTGTGGCATATGGGCATATGTCCTAAACCTTAGGACACGGCTCAGGGAACTCAGGGGCTTGACTCAGGAGAACCTGGCAAAAGTCCAACAGCAGGAAAAAAGTCTAGTATGACAGGAATGCTCGAGCTAGAGAGTATGCTGTAGGGTAGCAGGTAATGGTTCTCATTCCTGTCAGACACAACAAGCTGCAGGCGGCTTGGGATGGACCCTACAAGGTGGTAAGGAGGGTGAGTGATGTTAACTACATGATAAAAAGTACAATTGTGCACACTTACCATAAATGTAGATGTTCAAGTGTATTCACTGTTGCAGTCCTAACCAATGGGTTATCTGGCTCCCGGTAGCCCTCGATCAGCCAGAATACCAAAGGTAAGTAAATATGACATCTGCTGTCATCGGTTGTAAAGGATGTCAGGATGTCCAATACAAAAGGAGGCAGCCGACGTCACTTCCTCAGTCTTTCTTGCCATAACAGTCAGATGCTCCCAGAAAACAAGGCTTAAACCAAAAGCAACTTTGGAAAATAATACCAAATTTAGCCTGTACCTTAGGAAAAGAGAACAGGAGAGGACCAAAAAGGGGGAAAGGAGGGAGGGAAACCAGGACTGCAACAGTGAATACACTCGAACATCTACATTTATGGTAAGTGTACACAACTGTACTATGTTCATCATGTTTTAGTCCTAACCAATGGGTTGATTACCAAAGCCCAGATAAAAGGGAGGAGGAACCAACAGAATCAAGGATTGGAAATAATGCCCTGCAGAACAGCAGTGGCAAACCCTGCCCTGACTCTAGAAAACAAAGGCAAATTATAATGTTTCGTGAAAGTGTGAACAGAAGACCATGTGGCAGCCTCCAAAATGTCTTTAGTAGGGACACCCCTTAAAAAGGCTGCAGAAGTGGAAGCTGATCTAGTTGAGTGGGTCCTAACCCCTTGAGGAGGAACCATGCCATGAAAGGAATAACAAAAAGTAATACAATGTGCAATCCATTTAGAAATGGTTTGCTTAGAAATAGCCTTGCCTTGGACTCCAGGGGCAAAACTGACCAATAACTGCGCTGATTTCTGAAGGTCCTTAGTCCTGTCCAGGTAAAACCTGAGCTGTCTGTGCACATCAAGAGAATGTAGGATTCTTTCACCTCTATTTCAAGGATTAGGAAAGAAGGTAGGAAGGTGTATGGAGTGATTAAGAGTCAGGCTAGAAACCACCTTAGGCATAAAGGAGGGGTTGGTTCTTAGAGAGACCCTATCTGCACGGAAAATAAGAAAAGGTGCCACAGCCATCAAAGCTTGCAGCTCTGAATCCCTCCTTGCTGAAGTTATAGCCAAGAGGAAGGCAGTCTTCCACAAGAGAAACTTTAAATCTGCAGTGGCAGCTGGCTCAAAAGGAGGAAGAGTGAATTCCTCTAGAACAAAATTAAGATCCCAAGCTGGAGTATGTGCCCTTCTGGGAGGTTTTAAGTTGCAAGCACCTCTGAGAAACAATTTCATCAGGGGATGAGAGAAAATGGGTTGCTCAAAAGAACAATGAACAGAAATGGCTGAAGCATGGATCTTGATAGAGGAAAAAGAAAGACCACCCTCAAGCAAATCAGCCAGGTATTCCAGGATCAGAGGAAGGGTAGGCTGAGAAGAAGATTCCTCTCTAGCCTGCATCAATGAGAGAACCTTTCCCATTTGCCAGCATAGGACTTCCTAGTGCTAGGTCTCCTGGCCTCCCTCAGCACATCAACCACCTGCTGGGAAAGGGAAGAAGAAAAAGGAAGGAGTCATACAATGAGCCATGCTGTCAAATGGAGAGACTGAAGATGAGGATGTAGAATGTTTCCACCTTTCTGAACCAAAAGATCTGGCTTCAGAGGAAGATGCCAAGGAGGAAATTGGAAGAGACTGTGAAGCAGTGGATACCAATGCTGTCTGGGCCAGTCGGGAGCTATGAGAATAGTCCTTTGCCGTTTGTCCCTGAGCTTCAATAATACTCAGGGAAGAAGAGGAAGAGGAGGGAAGGCATAAACTGACAGCAGAGTCCAAGGGAAAGACAGAGCATCCACTCTCCAGGTTCTACTGTGATGCTGTCTGGTGCAAAAAAGAGGTAGAAGATGGCTGTCTGAGGAGGAGAAAAGATCCACCTGAGGTGTGCCCCAACTTGAATGATGCTGTAAAAGACTGCTCTGTTCAGCTGCCACTCGTGAGGATCCAGGGTTTGTCTGCTCAACTGGTCTGCCAAAACATTGAGCCTTCCTGGAAGAAATTGAGCTAGGAGATGCAGGCCCAGGGATGCTGCTATGGACCAAAGATTCATGCTCTGCCTGCACAGGGGGTAAGAATGAGTCCCTCCCTGCTTGCTGATGTACCACATGACTGTAGTGTTGTCTGTTCTGACGAGCAGGGTCCCTGGAGAAAGAAGATGCTTGAAAGCTAGTAAAGCCTGCTGAACTGCTATCAGCTCCTTCAGATTTATGTGCAGGTGCATCTGCTGGGCTTTCCAACATCCCTGTATGCATCTGCCATCCAGGTGTACTTCCCAGACATAGTCCGATGCGTCTGTGGTAAGAACTTGAGTGGCAGGAGGTGGGCAAAAAGGCATGCATTTGTTTTGTAGACAGGCTGTTGCCCACCATAGAAACTCTGTCTGCAGACATGGAAGCAGACGAATCATCATATCCATGTCCTGTGTGTGTTGACACCAAATGTTCTTGAGGTACCATTGCAATTTCCTCATATGCAGTCTTGCATATGGAATCATGAGAATGCAAGAGGCCATGTATCCCAGAGCTTGCAGGTATTTCCTTGCAGAGAGCTGGGATAGGCTTGCCAAGTCCTTGAAGTAAACTGAAAAGAGTTGTCTGCTTCTCCTGGGTGAGATATAGCATCTGGGTGGCTGTCTTCAGACTCACTGCCAGGAATGTTATCTCTTTGGATGGCACCATTTTTGATTTTTTCCTCATTGAGAGTGTAACCCAGGGAAGAGAGATGAGTCTTTACAAATTCTAGATCTTTTAACAGCTGTTTCTGAGAATTTGCTTGAATCAGACAGTCGTCCAAGTATGGATAAATCTGAATTTTCTTCTGCCTGTAAAAAGCAATGACTGGAGCCAGGGACTTTGTGAAAACTCTGGGAACAGTAGATAAGCCAAAGGGCAGCACAGAGAATTGATAATGTTGCTTGCCCACCCTGAAACTAAGGTATTGTCTGCAACTTTCCCCTGATAGGGATGTGCAGATAAGCTTCTTTGAGATCCAAAGTTACCAGCTAGGAATCCTTTTCTAACACTGGCAGCAACTGATGCCGAGTGAGCATTTTGAACTTTGGAATTACCAAGAAAGAGTTCAGAATGGCTAGATCTAGGATAAGATGCCAGGTGCCTTCTTTTTTGGAACTAGGAAAAGTCTGGAATAGAAACCCTGACCTACCTGCTGAGCAGGAACTGATTCTATTGCTCCCAGAAAAAACAGAGACAAACTTTGTTTTTCTACTTCTGTCCTTTGGTTTGGAGGAGCATCCGGGAATCCTTTGGGAACTGGAAAGGTGTGGAAAGAAAACTTGTGCCCTAGGGATACAGTTCTGAGTACCCATTTGTTGTTCGTGATAGTGGCCCAGACATTTGCAGAAAGGGCTAACCTTCCACCTAAAGGACTCTCCAGGCAGGGAAGAACAGGCAGAAGTTGGATAAAGCCATTGAGAGTGTTTTGATTGAGATGCAGGCTTAGAACTTCCCGCCTTGGAAGTGGAAGCCTGCCAATACTTAGACCTTTGAGGGGTAGCCACCTGCCCCCTAGAAGGTTTGTAACCTCTAGTCCTATTGCGGTTCTGTCTGCTAGTATCAGGAAACATCCAACTCTCAGAAGGTATTCCTGCTAAAGCGAGGAGGTTGAACTTGCAGAAAATCCTTAACAGTTTGCATAGACTTGACCTTATCCTCCATCTTCTTGAGCACTTCCTCTGCTTTGCTGCCAAAAAGACTGTCTTTATGCAAAGGTACATCTAAAAGCTTAGCCTTGACAGGCTCTGGAAGCGGCTGTTCCCTGAGCCAAGTGTGCCTTCTAATAACAGATCCAGTAGCTGTAGCCCTGTAGGAGGCTTCTAGAATGTCAAAACCAAAATGTAAAGAATGTTTATTGACATGACTGGCAGAACTCAGCAAATCCTGCATATCCTTACTTTCTGCCAGAAGAGGCACACTTACTATCCTAGACTTAATAGCCTCCAAGGTGTGCTGCTGGTACTTCAGTATATGAAACAGACAATTAGTAGACTTAATAGCAAGAGTGGCAGAGGTATAAACTTTTTTACCCCACCTATCTAGGTTCCTAAATTCCCTGTCAGAAGGAACAGGATTTTTGGTAACAGTGGCCTTAACTCCTTTAAGGCCTTGAGAAATAACCTCAGGATCAGCCAATGGATTCCTGAAAAGAAACAGATGAGAATCAGGGACCCTATAGTACCTGTCAGGTTTCCTGGGAGCAGGAGGAACTGAATTTGGAGTCAAGGAATTTTCCAGAAAAACATCATCAACTACTTCCAACATTGGGGGAATAGCCAGAAGCTTATGGTGAGGTAAATCCAAACACTCCCTAATCCTTTTCTTAGATTGGGGATACTCCTGACTTTCCCATTTAAAATGTTCCCTGAGAGTATTCAAAGTATCACCAAAAGAGAAATCCTCTGTGGGAGAAGCAGAAGGGATGGACTCCTCTGCATCTAAATCCTCAAAAGGAGAAAAAGCCTGAGAAACTTCCTCTTCATCAGCAGAAATGCTAGAAGAATCAGAACCAGAAAAAGACAAAGCCTCAGGAGAAACATCCCTACTCCTTTTAGAAGGAGGAGGCTGTGAACCTCTAATAAGAGTCAAAAGGTCATTAGCCATTTTAACCATTTGGGATTGAGGGGAACGAGAAGAAACTGGAGCCTGCTTTTTCACAGGCTTACGACTGGAAGATTTACCTGCAAGTCTGAAGGACTCGGGAGGCCTGGCAATCGCCGAAGTTGCAGTAGAGGTCGTTGGTATGAGCTTACTGTCTGAATGAAGAATGGAGGCCTCGGACACCGGTGTCAGCTTAGCGGCTCCGGATCCAGCTGAAGAGGCGACAGGCGAAAGGTCAGAAGGCAAAATGGAGGCCAGAGGCCTGTGGGACTCTGAAATGGTCTCAACCAAGGCCTGCATGACTGACGACTATCCTAACATCATCCGAGGACTTAACCTTCTGAAGCCTGTCGTGGTCCTTATCCTTACATTTCTTGGGTATATCCGAAGCCTGAAGACTAGTGGACGCCATACCGACAAACTCCAAAATGTTTAGCTAAAAGCTAAGCCCGACGACAAATAGTACTCGATTTAAAGGAAGCACAGAGATCACAATTAGGAACGTCGTGGTCAAGGCCTAAACAAATAATACAATGGGAATGAAAGTCTCTATGGGGAATCTGCTTTCCACAGGTAAGACAATCATTAACCTTTTCTGACATTCGTTAAGGCAAGAAAAGAGAATCCCCAACGGGGTACTTAGCTGTAGTTGACTTCAACTTTGTAGTCGGAAACAAAAAATGTAAACTGCTGACCGGCACTCATGCAAGAAATGCTTCTGCTTTGGGCTCCATGGCAAGAAAGACTGAGGAAGTGACGTTTGCTTCCTCCTTTTGTATCGGATGTCCTGACGTCCTTTACAACTGACGACAGCCGATGTCATATTTACTTACCTTTGGTATTCTGGCAGATCGAGGGCTACCGGGAGCCGGATAACCCATTGGTTAGGACTGCAACAGTGAAACATGAGGAACATCTGCTAGGCAAGAGGCAAGGGCACAAATTGTACCATGTTAACATGATGAAACCTTACCATGACAGGGAAGCCCTTGTGCTAAATATTTGCAGTACAAGGCAGGACGAGTCTGAGGGATATCTATAGGTACAGGAAAATCCCAAATTACTATGGTGGATGCCTAGAGTTGCAGGCATATGATGGGACAGTGTAGCATGGTATTGGGGTCAGCATGATGTTTTATGTATTTATTTGAGACTGTCCTGCAATGTTGTTTTAAAATATTTCCTGTGATTTTGAACTCTGTAGTCATTATGTTGAGTTATTCGGTATTGCCTTGTTCTTTTATTTATTATTATTAAATATATTTAAACCTTTTAATTGTGGCTGGTTTGTTTAGAGATATTTAAGCTCTTAGACAACTTGCATATGCATTTGGTGGCACTGTACAGGCCAATCCTAAATAGCCTTGAAAGTCTTGGTCACACTTACAATTTGGATAATAGTAACATTACACAGTAGGATTGGACACTCTTTGGTAAAGGTCTTATAGTAGCTGATAAGTAAGGGTGGCTGGTGGCAGCTGGTACTACTTTAGAGCCTGGGCAGAAGGGGGCTTAGCTAGTAAACCTGTGCCAGCCTTTCCCAGGTGTGTGTTTGAATATCAATCAAATTTCAAAGTGTGTGTGTGATTTGTATATCAATTAAATCTCAAACTGTGTGTGTGTGTGTCACCTACTTGGGCAGGGACATGAAGCACTGGTTGGACAGAGAGGGTGCTGGAGGTCTTAGCTTGCCACTTGCTGAGATGTTAACCCTATAGCTGTGTCAGTGAGGAGTCTTATTAGGGATCTGGAGAAAGAGGGAGAAACACCCCCAGATGGCCTGTGATCTATGTGTGCTCTTAGGGGAAATTGTACTTTATTGTGTGTCTACTTGTCATCCTCCAAGTGTGTACATCCCTCACTGGTGCTAGTGGTGAGACTTGAGGTGCCTTGATTACTGGGCCAGTGCAGGGGCATCTCAGTATTTAATTTACTTATTTACTTCCATTTGTTGACCAGAAATAATACAATTACAGCCTAGTTTCAGTGTAGTCTCAAGCTCCAGTGGTAACAAAAAATCAACTGCATATGTTGTACAAGATACATCTTCATGTTTACATCATGGTGGAAATGATGGCATGAATTAAGGGAGAAATATCTTGCACCTTCACCATGCAATATTATAAGGTTATATTTGACAAGTTATTTATTTGAGTTGGATTTCATTTCCTTGCCTGCTATACTTTTGCATATTGTGTTTAGATTTGTATTACTTGAAAGATATTTTTTTTAAGCTTTAGATTCTTATTTCTTAGTTTCTTAATTCGGATTGCCTCATTTTCTGCATAGTTCTATAAAGCCTGTTTTATCTGACGTAGTTTTCATTCCATGAAAATTATACAATGATACTGTGACAAATTTTTCATTCTTGTATTTTGCAAATCTGTGTTCTTGAACTTGCATTTTATATTTGTACTGGAGTTCTCTCCCTGGCCCTCTGACATTTATTTTGCCCAGTTGGACTTTCCCAGTAAACAAATACAAATAACTAGAAATAAAAAATATATGCATGAAGGCATATGTAAGCTCACCACACACCACACGCAACCACACACGTATCCACAAGCACATTTATGCATGCAGACCAAGATGCCTACCAACACACACACACACACACACACACACACGCACGCACGTACACACGCACGCACGCACGCACACACACACACACACACACACACACACACACACACACACACAGTCTCAGCACTGAATGTTTGATACATCCAATTAAAGTTTATGGATGCACCTTACACTATTCCCAAGGTGATGTCACTGTGAGACAGCCTAAACTTACTTGTGTGGTAGGTTTAATAAAAAAAAGCTTACTTGTGGTATTTAACTTGCTGTATGCTGTGAAAAAGTTGGCTAATCACTTTTAATTCCTCAAAGGCTGACTATACCACCGCACCCCTCAGAGGATGCAGAAAACTATGCTGAACAGTACGCCAGTGCAGTATACAAGCAACTGTACAACTGCATTGACTCATCCATACCCAACAGAACTAAAACCTGCTCCTCAAGGAAACACAAACCTATCTAGTGGACATCTTCTATCAACAGGCTTTACAACAAAAGGAAGAAAAGTACAGTTGTGTACACTTACCATAAATGTAGATGTTCGAGTGTATTCACTGTTGCAGTCATTACATTTGGGTAATCCTGCTGGCAGGTTGCCATCAGCCAACCTGAATTCCAAAGTCTTGGGTCCTGCATCGGCTGCTGTTGCCCCTTCCCTGACATCAGGTCGTTAGGGGTATAAAAGAAGTAGCCGACGCCATTTTCTTTAGTTTGTCTTGCCCCAGATGTCAGGTGCCCTCAAAAAGGGTAGCCAAACTTTATATATATATATATATATATATATATATATATATATATATTCAGAAATACACCAATATAAATTTTACCTTCATCTATAAGCAAATACACCACATAGGTAGTATAAATCAGAGAAGGAAAGATAAGATCCAAAGAGAAAAGGAGAAGGCGGGTGGGTAACCTGGACTGCAACAGTGAA
Organism: Protopterus annectens; assembly: GCF_019279795.1. Taxonomy (NCBI): domain Eukaryota; kingdom Metazoa; phylum Chordata; order Ceratodontiformes; family Protopteridae; genus Protopterus; species Protopterus annectens. The sequence continues at coordinate 1,435,456,420 of NC_056746.1, read as the reverse complement.
TACACTCTAACATCTACATTTATGGTAATTGTACACAGCTGTATTATGTTCTTCATGTTTCACTGTTGCAGGCATTACATTTGGGTAGAGTCCCAAAGCTATGGTTGGGAGGCTGTAACTAGACAGCAGTAGGAGTGGCTATGAGGCCCTGCAGAACTGCAGTGGCAAAGCCTGCCCTGGATTTAGAGTAGAGTGGCAGATGATAATGCTTTATAAAGATGTGCACTGAACTCCAAGTAGCTGCTTCTAAAATGTCTCTGGTTGGCACTCCCTTGAGAAAGGCTGCTGAGGTAGCTGCAGCTCTGGTGGAATGAGGCCTAATGCCCTTAGGTACTGGCTTGCCATGGTGTAAGTAGCAGAAATGAATGCAGTGGCCTAACCACTTAGAAATAGTCTGCTTTGAGATAGGCTTTCCTTGTGATCCTGCAGCATATGCCACTAGTAATTTCTCTGTCTTCCTGAAAGCTTTGGTTCTGTCCAAGTAGAATCTAAGCTGTCAGTGTACGTCCAAAGAATGCAGAATTATCTCCCCCTTGTTCTGTGGATTTGGGTAAAAGGTTGGCAGATGGATGGCTTGGTTAACAGCCACACTGGACACTATTTTAGGCATAAATGTTGGGTTTGTCCTCAGGGAGACCCTGTCTGCATGAAAAATGATGAAAGGTTCCACAGCCATGAGCGCCTGTAGCTCTGAAACTCGTCTTGCAGAAGTAATTGCTAAGAGCAGAGCTGTTTTCCAAGATAAAAACTTCATATCAGCCATAGCAGCTGGCTCAAAAGGAGGCAGGGTGAGCTTTTCCAAGACATAGCTGAGGTCCCATGCGGGTATTGGCAGTCTCCTTGGGGGCTTTAAATTTTTGGCTCCTCTGAGGTACTGCCTTAATAATGGGTGAGAAAAAGTGGTGGCTCTGTATTGTAATGAGCCGAAATGGCAGAGGCATGAATTTTAATTGATGAAAAAGATAGGACTTTGTCCAGCATCTCAGTTAAGTACTGCAAAATCTGAGGAATATTTGATACCGCTGTATCAGTTCCTTGTGCCTGGTTCCAGCCACAGAATCTCTTCCATTTTCCAGCATAAGACTTTCTAGTACTAGGCCTTCTGGCTTTCAGAATGACATCCATCACAGCTTTACTGAGAGGTGTTTTTTGTATGACTACATTATCCGCCATGCTGCCAAGTTTAATGTCCTGAGTTGGCTGTGCATGATCTGATTGTTTTGCTGGGACAGTAGTCGAAGTATTTGAGGCAAGGTCCAAGCTGGGTATAGAGATAAGTTCCTTAGTATTGGATACCAGTACTGGCGTGGCCAGTCTGGGACAATCAGTATCATCTTTGGCTTCTCCTGTCTAACCTTTAGGAGCACCTTGGGGAGGAGACGCAGTGGGGGAAAGGCATATACTGATAGGTTTTTCCAGCTGAAGGATAGGGAGTCCACTTTCCATGCTTGTCTGTGATAAGTCCTTGTGCAGAATCTTTTTAGTTGGTAATTGAGAGAGGAGGCAAATAGATCTATGTCTGGGCATCCCCATTTCCTTGGTATCATGCTGAAGACTTGCGGATCCAGCTTCCACTCGTGGGGATCCATGAGGTTTCTGCTTAGTTCATCTGCCACAGTATTTTCCTTTCCTGGCAGGAATTGTGCCTGCAGATGTACTTGGTAAGTCAAATCTGTGTCCCACAAGGTCATGGCTAGTCTGCAAAGGGGGTAAGAATGTGTGCCCCACCCTGCTTGTTTATATACCACATGACCATGGTGTTGTCTGTCTTTATCAGTAGTTGTCCCGAATGAAGTAGGTCCTTGAAGGCTGTCAGGGCATTTTGAACAGCTAACATCTCTTTTTGATTGATATCTAGATGCATTTGGTTTGAGGACCATGTGCCCTGAATGCATCTTCCTGCCATGTGGGCTCCCCAGGCATAGTCTGATGCAACTGTTGTTAGTGTCTGCCTGGCTGGAGGTAATGTGAATGGCTGTCCCTTGTTCTGGTGACAAGCCTTTGCCCACCATCGAAACTCCTGTTGCAGGCAGGGAATGAGAATAATGAATGTTTCCAGGCTGTGGCAATGTTGAGTCCAAACATTTTTTAGGTACCATTGAATTTTCCTCATATGCAGTCTTGCATATGGAATTAGTAGGATGCAGGATGCCATGAAGCCCAAAGCCTGTAGAATTTTTCTTGCAGGTAACTGGGCCTTTGTTGCCAACATTTTGAAATAGGTAGTCAGTTACCTTTGTTTGTCTGGCATGAGATAAGCCATCTGGGCAGTTGTATTCAAGCTTGCACCCAGGAATGTTATCTCTTGTGAGGGTACTAGTTTTGATTTCTTTTTGTTGACTGTGTTCCCTAAGAATGTTAGAAGTCTTTTCACAAATGCCAGATGTTGAAGAAGAATGTCCTTGTTTTCTGCTTGAATGAGACAGTCGTCCAAGTAAGGATATATCTGTATTCCTCTTTGTCTGCAGAATGCAATTACTGGTGCCAGGCACTTTGTAAAGACCCTGGGCACAGTAGATAAGCCAAAGGATAGTGTAGAGAATTGGTAATGCATTGAACCCGCCTTGAATCTTAGGTATCTTCTGCATGATTGTCTGATTGGAACATGCAGGTATGCCTCTTTTAGGTCTAACGTCACAAGCCAAGCATTCTTGCCCAGCATGGGCAGAAGCTGCTGCAAAGTCAACATTTTGAATTTTGGAATATCCAGGAAAGTGTTCAGAATAGATAGGTCCAGTATCGGCCTCCAGGCGTTGTCCTTTCTGGGTACCAAGAACAGTCTTGAGTAAAATCCTTGTCCCTGCTCTTGCTCTGGTACTTGTTGAATGGCCCCCATGTCCACGAGGGATGAGACTTGTTTGTGTGCCTCTGCCCATTGATTTTTTGGCAGATCTGGCCAGCCGTTTGCCTTTGGCAGAGTATGGAAATGGGACTTGTAGCCTTGTGACACTATGTTTAGAACCCACTTGTCCTGGGTTATGATGTGCCAATTTTGAGCAAAAACTGCTAATTTTCCCCCTAAGGGTGCTGCCAAAAGATAAGTGCTTGGTGCATGCAGGGGGAAGTCATTAGGACTGTTTTCTGTATGTTTGTGATCTATCTTCTCCAGCTTTGGAGGTAGAAGGACCCCATTGTTTGGACCTATAAGAACCTTGTGCCTGGGATCTGCCCCTAGGGTGTCTGGATCTGCCCCTTTGAGGTCTGTCTGACACAGGAAAGGACCAGCTTTTTGTAGGCCAGTGTCTACTAAACCTAGGTGGCTGTACTTGTAAAAAATCTTTGACAGATTGCATAGATTTAGCTTTGTCCTCCATTTTCTTTAACACCTCTTCTGCCTTAACACCAAACAAAGTATCATGCTGTAAAGGTGCATCTAGTAATTTAACTTTAACATGATCAGGCAAATTTTGTTCCTTTAACCAAGCATGCCTCCTAATTACAGAGCCCATAACTGCGGCCCTGCAGGAGGCCTCCAAAGAATCAAAACCACATTGCAAAATATGTTTTCCAACTTGTTCTGCTGCATACAATTAATCCTGCATTTCCTTGTTTTCTGCACATTCAGAATTTAACAACATTTTCTGTTTAAGCAATCTCATGACATGTTGTTGATACTTAAGCATATGAAATTGACAGTTTAAGGCCCTTATAGCCAAAGTTGCAGATGTGTAAACCTTTTTTCCCCATCTATCCAGTGCCCTTGAATCTCTATCAGAGGGGGTTGGGTTTTTTGCAGTGGAAGCCTTAACTCCCTTTGGACCCTGTGAAATAGTTTCTGGATCAGCAGCAGGGTTTTTAAAAAGAAATTTGTGTGAGTCAGGAGCCCTGTAATATCTGTCAGGCTTAACAGGAGCTGGGGTTAAGGAGTCAGGGGTCAGACTAGACTCCGAAAACACATCATCTACAATGTCTAACACATGTGGAATGGCTAGAGGCCTATGCTGAGGTAGTAAAAGAAAATCCCTGAGCCTCTTTTTAGATTCTGAAAAATCTTGGCTCTCCCAGTGGAAATGCTCCATCATGGTATGCAAGGTTTTCCCAAAGGAATAGTCCTCAGGAGGAGATGCTGAAGGTATAGATTCTTCAGCATCAGAATCCTCATAGGTGGGAAGAGAATATTCCTGATCAGAAGAGGACTCAGAAGAAATAGAAACCTGATCTGAAGATTCATATTCAGTGTCTTGCCTAGGCCTCTTATCAGGAGGAGGATGGGAACCCCTGATCAAGGTAATCAAGTCTTCGGCCATTTTGAGCATCTGTTTTTTGGGCATAGAGGGCTGTCCACGTGGCTCTTGAGTTTGTTTCCTTGCTTTAGAAAGTGCTTTAGTCTTTGCCTTTGAAGCTGAAGTCATTTTAATGTAAAGATGTTTAGGTCTGAATACACCCTCAGAAGCCAGTACCTGCCCAGCGGCTCCGGACCCATCTGAGGGATTAGCGTCCGAGGCTCCAATACCTTGAGTATCCAGTGGCATGGCTGACTCCATGTGGGAGTCGGTAGCGGCCTGCGACTCTAAAGTAGCGGGCGTCAGGGGCTGAGAAAGCGCCTCACTGAGAACCGGCGACTGGCTTATGAAAAGCTTTGTCGTCGGTTTTTGGCCTCTGTTGTTTTTCTCTAGCCTTTTCTCTGCGTTTTTTTGTAAACTCCGGTAGTCAGATGGCTATGCGATGACATTTCAGTATAATTGAACTGGTGTCCAAAAAAGTTTAAAGCAAAATCATACCGACGCTTAACAGTGCATTGGTTAAATCTAGCACAAAACCGACAACCAGTAACGTTGTGATAAGGGCCTAGGCAAGGAATACAGTAAGAATGAAAATCCTTATGAGGTATTTGCTTTCCACAAGAAATGCAATTATTAACTTTTTCTGACATCGGTCTGGAGCAAGAAAAAAGTTTCCCCAATGGGGTACTTAGCTTTACTGAAGACTTCGGATCTAAAACTCAAACACAAAAATCTCAGGAGTCAGCCGACGGCACTTGCGAACTGCTTCGGCTTCGGGCACCACGCGGCAAGAAAGACTGAAGAAAATGGCGTCGGCTGCTTCTTTTATACCCCTGATGACCTGACGTCAGGGAAGAGGCGACAGCAGATGATGCAGGACCCAAGACTTTGGAATTCAGGCTGGCTGAGGGCAACCTGCCAGCAGGATTACCCAAATGTAATGACTGCAACAGTGAAACACGAAGAACATCTGTTGTCCAAGGGTAAAAAGGACCAAATCCCAAATCAGAAAATCTCCCTCCGCCACCTCAACAAGCAAATTAGATCACTAGTGAAAAACTCCAAAGCCAATTATGAGTTGAAACTAGCCTCTGAAACAAAGGGAAACCACAAGTCCTTCTTCAGTTATGTTATGCACCTCCATGGAAAAGCCCAAGTTTGTTCCGCATTAGTACTTAATAGTACCACTTACACTTATCCTGCCAACTTAGCCAACCTGCTGGCTGATAGGTTCAGTGCAAACTTCTCCCCCTTATCACCCCCTAAAGGCCCAGTTGACATCCCTGATACTTCTCCCACACCTCACATCTCCATAGATTGTGTTAAAGGCCCTATCCAAGGCAAAGAACACAGCTTCCATGGGACATGATAATATCCCAGGCTGTATTCTGCACCATCTCCAGCAAGAACTAGCTTCCATATTGAGCACCCTATTCAACCACAGCCTAATTACAGGCTTCATTCCAGCAGAGTGGAGAACTGCCATTGTCATCCCCTTGCACAAAGGTGGTGCCACTACTGACCTGGAAAACTATTGCCCCAATCGCTTGATATGTCTGATCTGTAAAGCCATGGAGTACATTATTATGAATCTCATAAACAAAGACATAGGCAATCTCCAAACACTTAACCCCATCCAATTCAGATTGTCACGGGCAGATTGTGCCTACTGAACCTAGTTGACTTCTTTGAGACTGCTACGAAGGCCCTGGATGAGGGAAATTCAGTACAGCATCCAATTTACAGTCTTAAGCAATCTTTGTCAGTCACAGGCCTTTTATCTTTGCTTGGACCTCTGAGAAGTAGATGCCAAACAGTAGAGGTCCCAGGATAGATCCCTGAGGAACTCCACTAGTGACAGTTCTGCTATCAGAGGTAGAGGTGCTTATTTTGACTTTGAGGGTCCTGTCAGTGAGCCAGTTGGCCACCCACCTGATAAGACAGGGATTTACGCGAAGTTGTGTTAGCCTTTTGATGATGCCTGACTGGGGGATTGTGTCAAAGGCCTTGGCCAAGTCAAGGTAAGTTGTATGCACCGCCTTTCCCTCATCCAGAGCCTTGGTGACAGTCTCAAAGACGTCAACCAGGTTTAACAGGTATGATCTGCCCTTGACGAATCCAAAATGGGTGGGGTCAAGTGCCTTGTTTATGAGATCCATAATAATACACTCCATGACTTTACAGATCAGACTTGTTAAGCTAATGGGGCAATAGTTTCCAGGGTCAGTAGTGGTGGCATCTTTGTGCAAGGGGATGACAATGGCAGTTCACTCTGCTGAAATGAAGCCTGTACTTAGGCTGTGGTTAAATAGGGTGTTCAGTGGCAAACCCAGTTCTTGCTGGAGATGGTGCAGAATACATCCTGGGATACTATCAGGTCCCATGGAAGCTGTGTTCTTTGCCTTGGATAGGCCCTGTAACATGATCTACGGAGATGTGAGGTCCAGGACAAGTATCGGGCATGTCAAAAGGGCCTTTAGAGGGACGGGGTGAAGTTTGCACTGAATCTATCTGCTAGCAGGTTGGCTAAGACAACAGGAGCAGTGTAAGTGATAATGTTAAATACTAATTCGGAACAAACCTAGGCTTTGCCATGGAGGGTCCTGATGTAACTGAATAAGACTTTTATGGTTTCCCTTTGTTTTGGAGGCTAGTTTTGATTCATAATTGGTGTTGGAGGTTTTCACTAGTGATCTAATTTGCTTGTTGAGGCTAAGGAGGGAGTTTTTCCAGTTTGTAATCTTTTTCATTTTTACCCTTGGACAACAGTTTCTTCCTTTTGTTGTAAAGCCTGTTGACAGAGGATGTCCACCAAACAGGTATGTGTTTCCTTGAGTACCAGATTTGAGTTCTACTGGGTATGGCTGAGTCCATGCAGTTGTGCAGGTGCTTGTATACTGCATTGGCGTACTGTTCAGCAAAGTTGTCTGCATCCTTTGAGGGTGGTGGTGGTGTGAAGCTACAGATACCCTCCCTTAGGAGGTTGTAGTCAGCTTTTGAGAAGTTTTTTATCTTGATTACGACTGGGGTGGGGTTGTGTGGGATAGAAACTTCGAATGAGACAGTCTGATGATCTGATCTCACCAGCGAAGGACATACTATGGGAGTGGTGCAGTGGTCACCCATGTTGGTGAGACCCAAGGCCAGAATGTTATCTCCCCTTGTGGGGGATGAGACGAGCTGGCCTAGTGCATTACAACTGATGAAGTCAAGGAATCGTTGAGAGAGTGCATTAATGCAAGAAAAGTTCATCCAGTCTATGGTGGGATAGTTGAAGTCACCAAGGATCAGGGTGTTAGGAGGTACCTTGATGGAGTCAAGTAGATCCAGGTAAGTGGAGTGGGTGTCCTGAGTCATGGATGGGGGTCTATAGCTGGTTATAACTTGGATGGGTATCTTGCCAACTGTCAGTTGCACCTGGAGTAGTTCCAGTGCATCATGCTGACAAACCAGTCTGGAGGTGTGCTTGTCCTTAACGAAGATAGAGACTCCACCAATTTTATTTATTTATTTATTTCCCATTTCATTTCTTTAGTTTTACTTGCCTATTAGAAATAATTTGCATTTTATTAAAAATACAAAAACTACCAAATACTAAAAAGCAAAACGAAGCCACATGCAGATGAAGTGTTTATTACTCCTGGAACCTCGTCTCTCGCCTTCAAGGGATAAATAGATATATCTGCCATCACATTAAATGGTCCCACATTTTAATTAATTTACAATTAACTTAATTTGACTTTAGGAAATCCCACAAACATTTAAAGTGGCACAACATTAACCAACATACACATGAATTCCACCAAGTTTCCCACACATAAAAATCCCATATATTAATATTAAAAATATTTCTATGATGTCAAATTGCTGGAAAAATATCTAAGCCTGAATACTACTTCTACGGGGCTCAGAGTAGATCATTTGCCTGCCTGGGAATTTGGAAAAGAGACCTGTGTGAGGAATGGAAACGGGTCTCATTGAAGTGTACATTGGGCTGGATGCAAATACTGGTTAAACAGAAATTAAGATCCCAGGACAAATTACGGTAGGAGATCACTGGTATGGAAGAGTCAGTCAGGAAGAAGGTTCAGACTCTTTGTTTGCCGTTAAAATGAGCAAAATTATGCAAAGATAGGAGAGGGCAGAATTGGATACCACTGGAAGAAAAAAGAAAAAGTTCATCAGCGATATTAATGATTTTTGTAGCGGTTTAGTGATTACAAAAAATGTTCTAGAACCCAAACTGCAGTACGAGTTGTCCATCATAACCATTTTTCCATACAATACTAATTTGCTACAAACTACTGAAAACAAAATTCTCCAGTTTAATCAATTAATCTAAGCCCACTAACCTCATTGTTTAACTTTAAACACAAGTAGGTGGTTACTAATATTATCCAGAGCTGCCTTCTCACTCAAGTCATTAAATTTTAAATTACTGAATGAATGATACTGTCCCCATCATAAAATATTCTCATGATTTGTAACACAAACTTTGATGTATAAAGTCACAATATTACACAAATGGTAAGACCTAACTTTACCTTAGTTTTCAAAGAAATAATCTTCTATGAAACCTCACTTGGTAGAATAAAATAACTAATGACCTCTCAATAACCTCATATTAAAAAAGCTTAAGATGGTAAAGCCAACTTTTATTTTTATATTAAAAAGTATTTGCATGCATCCTTAGACATGCAAACTCTCTATTTTTTGCAAAAATAAAAGTTGATTTCATAGGTTCATAGGGTCATATGTAGGTACTAGGCTATTTGCCCGAGGGCATTTATAAGCCTTGCCAAAGTATGTCGGCTTTTGCTGCCCCATTGATTAATTAACTGATCCTCTGTCAAGCAGAGCCAATGAAGTGATCACAGGGGTATATTTTCTGTTACCCATCCACTCGTCAAGGTTTCTCTTGAAGAGTGTTAGTGAGGGGCTCTGCCTGATGTAATTTGGAATTTTGTTCCAAAGTATGGGGAGTCTCTGTGACAGGAATCTATCCCTCCAGCATGTTCTTTATTGTTGTGGCGAGGTTTAGCTCACTAGAGTGCGTGGCTCACAGTGACTTGGATTTCTTTAGGTGGAGCATGTCCATTAATTCTGAGTTGGACATGGCTTTGTAAGTCAGGCAGAGACTTCACCTCTGAGTAAGCGATATGCCACTGAGTACAGCCGGAATTTTTTCAGTCGGGCTACACAGGACATATGTTTGAGGTCAGTAATCCTCTTGGTGAGGTACTTTTGTGGTCTTTCCAGCTGTTGGAAGTGTCTTGTGAGGTACATCCCAAATGGGGCATTGTACTCTATGATGGGTCTAATGAGTGACAAGTAGAGGGGCACTATAACCTCATTATTTCTACATGCAAACCCTTTAGTAATTAGATGGGCCACATAGAAGGATTTCCTAACTACTTCGGCAATATGATTGTCAAAGGAGAGATTACTATCTACCTGGGTCCCCAGATCTCTTATTACCTCTTCTGTATTAAGGGGGCTGCTGCCTATGTGGTAATTTGTGGGTGTTTTGTTTTTCCCAAACAGGATGACTATGCATTTTTTGGCATTTAGCTTGAGGCCATGACTTTGACACCAGGTGTCCATCTCAGTAAGGCCCTTTTGGAGGATGCCCATGTCAGCTGGAGAGTGAATTATGGCTCTCAGTTTGCAGTCATCGGCGAACTTGGTTAGCCATAGTCCTCCTGTGTTTGCCTGTACTTCTGAGAAGTATATGCCGAACAGTAGGGGTCCAAGGACTGAGCCTTGCGGGTCACCACTTGTGACTGGTTTAGAGTCAGACCTGGAGCCCGCTATTCTTACCGTGTGAGTTTTGTCTGTAAACCAGTTGGTAACCCATCTTGTGACATAGGGGTTTATGTTCAGGCTGGTGAGTTTTTCTGAAATACCCGAGTGGGAAATGGTGTTGAAAGCCTTGGCAAGGTCAAGGTAGGCTGTGTGAACCACCTTTCCCTCGTCTATGGCCTTGGTGACTGTCTCAAAGAAGTCAATCAGGTTTATTAGGCATGATCTGCCCTTAAAAAAGGCAAACTGGGTCGGGTCAAGTGTTTGGAGGTTCCCAATGTCTTTGTTAATGAGTTCCATGATCATGTGCTCCATAGTCTTGCAGACCAGGCTAGTCAGCCTTATGGGGCGATAGTTACCAGCGTCAGTTGTGGCCCCTCCTTTGTGGAGAGGAATAACCGTAGCTGTGCGCCATTCTATGGGCACATACTATTGTGTGTCACCCTGGTGCACTGTTTTTTTGTATTTATTCCCATTTTTTGCACCTTGGTCTTACCCGCAGCCGTTTCTTTGTTTGTTTTCAAATATATTTTCACCTCTGGTAGGGGAGTTTACCAGCTGATCCAGGTCATTTGAGTTGATGAATTCCAGGAAGCGCTGGGCCTGGGAGTTTGTACTCGAGTAGTTTTCCCAGTGAATGGTAGGGTAATTGAAATCGCCCAATATCAGGGTGTTCGGTAGGACCTTCATGTTTTCCAGTGTTTCCAGAAAGGTGGAGTGGTGGTCCTGGGTCATGGAGGGTGATCTGTAGCAGGCCACAATTTGCACTGCAGATTTGCCCGATGTTAGTTGCACATGTATGATCTCAGAGGTATCATGCTGTGACACTAACCTGGAGGTGTACGTATCCTTGATGAATATGGATACACTTCCTTCTTTTTTGTTTCGGTTCGTGTTCTGTGGCCAAAATGTGTGGTATGCGTTGTAGCCCGGTAGTGCTGGGGTGCTCTCTGGAGCCTTGAACCAGGTTTCAGTTACTGCACAGATGTCAATGTTCTCCATACTGAGGAATGCTTTGAGCGTGTGCATTTTGAGATTTTAAACTCCTGGCGTTAAGTAGCATAACCCTCAGTTTTTTGTTAATTGTGCTGTTTACAGAGGTGGGTTTGACTTTTGAGCCTTGCCTAAAAAAGGCACTTTGGGGGCAGAAAAAGCCTTGGCCAGTATTGAAAGCCTAGGGGGACAGGTGCAAGCTGTCTCTTGCGAAGCAACGAGGCTTGTCGAGCATGTTGTCCCAGGCTGACAAACACTGGATCCCCTTTGAATGACACCAAAAGCTTAGCCAATTGTTGAAATTGATCATTTTTTCTTTATACTGAGGTATCATTCTTGGTGAGGGTAGGATGCTACTCAGGGTCAGGGTCATACCAGCCTGGGCTACATGATCAGAGAGCTCTTCCATGTCTGTTTTCATGTAGTCCAGGGAGGAACGTCTCAGGTCGTTCACACCAACATGAACAATGACAGAGTCATATTTGTACTTGTTCTGGAGTGACCTGAGTGATTGTATTATGTGGCAGATTCTGGCTCCCGACAGGCAGCTAACAGTAACCTTCTGCTTGTCCAGCCTAGTGAGTGGGATGTCAGCATGCCTGACTATAGAGTCACCTATTACTAGTGTTAGGTATGTTATTTCACTTTAAGGGCTGTGATTGTGCGGCACACTGATTTTGCGTTTTATGTGTTGTCTGGTTTGTGATGGGAGGTGTAGGTTGTTTGGGTGTCTGCTTTGGAGGTCTCTGATGCTTTTGCAGGTTTTTATTTCGAGCCTCCGAGTAGGATTTTGTTTATTTATGTGTATTTTTTGCCAGTGCTGTTTTAGTAGGTCTGTGTGCAGCTGGAGGTGTGGTGCAAGTGTTAACCTTCTCCTCTTGACTGTCTGTTCCAGACTTGGGTGGAGACAGCTTAGCTTCCAGTTTGGCTGTATAATTGCATCTCTCACATATGTTAGTGTTTTGTGGTAGGAGGACAGCGTTATTTATCTGTGTACATGAGGCAGTTGTAACATTGCCTCAGGATACCCAGATTTACCAGCTGGATTGGAGAGTACACCTGAAATCTCCCTTTGGTCATGCCTGAATAGTTGGGTGAGCTGCTTAGTCGCTTGGTTGGTGAGGGGTGAATAAAGAGCCTGCCCTGCTGGGCAATCAGTGTCAGGGTATATTAGTGCTTGGTATTAGGTCTGAGCAAGTGCTGGGCTGTAGGATGCTTTATGAGTGCTTAGGTTGAGAGTTAGACTAGTTTCAAGGGAAAAACTGAAGAGGAGACTTAGTGGAGCCGGAAATAATTTAACTATAGCTAACCAGCGCTGCCCTGTGCACAAAACTGTGCAAACGCGGTTTTTATAGTAGGGAAATAAAAGAGATAGAAATTAGCCCAAAATGGCCAATAAACTACTAACTTCTGGGCTGGAACCACTCCTCCAGGGACAGATAGGTTGCTCAAAGCTCCCCTCTCTCACAGGTGAACAGAGAAACGTCCTTCTATCCAAGTAGGGTATGGACAACTCAGAAACTAGTATCACAGCCCTGAATTCAGCACTAGCCTGAAAACTGGACTATACTAGCTTAGAAAGGCGGGAAACAAGGATTTTTTTTTTTTAATAGATAAGGCAAAAACAGTAAAAAATACACTTAAAACAACTTTAAACTACTACAAACGATCAGAAAAGGCTATTGCACTTTAGTGTGTAGCCTACAACAGTTAAACAAATTATTTAAACAAAAAACTTTTTAGAAGTACAGGCAGTCAAATAAGTACAATATGTGAAAAAAACAAGCTTTTAAATCACAATAAACGCTGGAAAAATCTGCATTTAGGCGGGAAACAGTTAAGTACAGCAAGAAAGTACAGAAAACTGATACTTAATCACTCCAAAGTCTCTCTTCTAAGCTAGAAGGCTTGTATCAGTTTAAGGCTTTCTAGTGCTTCCCATTAGGTTGGTTACAGGAAAGATGGGAAACAAGTGCAGATGTGGTCTTTTAAACCAGAAAGTTGAAAGAGATGGACAAACTGTCCAAATGGTCAATAAACTACAATTTCTGGGCCAAGAACCTCTCCTCTCCTCAAGCCATGCTTTGAGGCAGAAATTTTTAAATAAAACTTTCGAACACGGAAGCCTAATGTACTTCTGTTATGTTTATGACATGAACAGTCATATGCGAAACAGAGGCATGTATGTTACTTTGGGGGCCAGGTCTGATTACATTGTATTAGTGTACTACAGACCTGTGAAAATTGCCAACCTGTTTAATTAACCATTTGATGTACATACCTCCTGCTGGCATATTAAAATTCATGCCATAAATACGGAAGGAGTACATTAGGCTTCCGTCTTCGGGAGCTTTTTAAAGCTTTTTTTCTGAAGGTGTGGTTTGAAATTAACTTTTATTTTTACACAGAAGTGTTTGCATGCACAAGGATGCAAGCAAACACTTTTTAATGTGAAAATAAAACTTGGTTTGACAAAAGAGACAAAGTGCGATTGCTTCAGAGATACAGGTTAACATGTCAAGCTTCCTCTTATCCAATATTAATCTTTCAGCTTCTTCAATGTAGCATGCAGTAGACTCCACATCAAACAGCTGGGTCCATTATAAAGCCATCTGGTTGTCATCTTTACCCCCAAACTCCAGACCCTGAACAAATGGCATATAATTATTTACAAAATTCCATCCAGCTATGCTGGCATATGTTACCCATCCACTGCCATACTTCTCCTGGCATAGCTGGCAATACCTCACATCATCAAAACCGTATTACAACTTTTTGTTGAAAAGTAATGTAATAGTTAAAGAAATATATTTTAAACAGATGGGCCGGAAATATTTTGGAAAATTATCAGGACCTAGACCACTATCATATCTTATTCATCCAAAAGATTTGCTCTCTGTGTCCACATTAAAAGTTGGACACTCGGTAGCATCTTCTGTATGATGTCTAACTCATAATAAACTTTTCCGATAGCAGCACTTGCAATAAAATGATTAATCATATCAGCCAATCTTAAACCTGCATATAGTACCACACTATCAACAACAACAGTACCTATACTTTTTGTTTTCCCCTTCTATACTTTTCCCACATTCTAAATGTTGTCCTTTTCTTTTTCAAAAAATTTAGAATGTGTTATGTCCCAATAAGGTGGACAGAATTTCTGAAATCTCTGAGTAATAGATTTTCAACAGTTATTAAGATGCTCATAGCACAAATGCTTGAAAATGTGCCAAATATAATATCATCAGGATTTGCCATTGATAAAAAGAGAATTAACTTGCTGAATTATGCCCAGATCAAAGATTTTTTACTTATCAAATATTATCTTTGCCTGGTGCTTTAAATATGAACTCATCAAAACAGTGAATTTAAGCATGATGTGATTTAAACTGGACACAGCTGTTCCGTATTAATTATCTTATTTGAAATATTAGTAAATAAAACTGAGTTGTTTACCCTTGTTAAAAAAATAATGATCTGTATGAAATTACTGATCAAAAATAAAAAAAAAAATCTTATAAGTCATACATTTAATCCTACTGCTACTGCACCAACATTTGCTAGAGAAAAGAAAAAAAAGAACTTACCTGCTTCTAACATTATACAAAGTTAACATCAAGGGTTTTGCAGTATATTTGAAGCAAATGAAAAGTATAGCCATTTTGCTCAACAGACTTAAAAGCCCGAACCAGAGTGTATGCGTTGAAAAAGTCACACATTACATTATCCTATAGCAATTAAAGCATGTCATTTCTGTGTGTTTGATCCCATGATACCAAGACATCTTCAGTATTTCTCTACAACTAGCCAGTGTACCAAAATGCTTCAAGAAGATAACCATCATTCCCTTACCCAAGAAACCACAACCAACACCTCTAAATGACTACTGACCAGTGGCTTTAACCTTGACAGTGATGAAATGCTATGAGAAGCTGGTTAAAGATCACATAGCCTCAAGCATACCAGTGACTCTGGACACATTGCAGTTTGCATACAGGACGAACTGTAGTACAGTGGACGCCATCATCCTAGCAGGCCACGAAACTTTGACCCACTTGGAAGGCAAGAACTGCTACACAAGACTAATAGTCATAGACTTCAGTTCTGCCTTGAATACTGTCATCCCTCAGAATCTGATAATGAAACTACTACAGATGGGCATCAACTCCCTCTTATGTAATTGGATTCTAAGCTTCCTCACGGAAAGGCCTCAAAGGGTCTGTGTGAGTGACAACAGATCAGAAAGCATAATCCCGAATACAGGAGTACCACAGGGGTGTGGCTTAAGTCCTCTCCTATTCACCTTGCTGACACATGACTGCATGGCCAGACATGAATCCCATAAAATCATCAAATTTGCGGATGACACCACAGTCACAGGTCTGGTCAGAGACGGAGAGGAGATGGCCTACAGGAATGAGATCGAACATCTGCTGGGCTGGTGTGACAACAACTTAGTGCTGAACGTCAGCAAGACTAAGGATTTCAGAAGGTCTCAAGAACCACACCAGCCTCTAGAGATGAAAGGGATGACAGTGGAAAGGTTCAAAAGTACAATGTTTCTGTTATTATATATCACTGAGGACCTGTCCTGGTCAGTCCATGTATCTTACATGGTCAGAAAAGCTCAGCAACGCTTGCACTTCCTAAGGAAACTGAGGAAAGCAAAACTTTTGAAGACCATCCTCCAAACTTTTAACAGGAGTACCATTGAAAGCATCCTCATCAATAACATCACTGTCTGGTAATGGGGCTGCAACACCTCCGATCGTAAGGCTCTTAGGCGAGTTGTAAGGGCAGCAAAGAAAATCATTGGTTTCCTCTCTTGCACCTCTGGAAAACCTACATGACTCATGCTGCATCAGTAGAGGTAGGAAGATATGCAATGATCCTTTACTTCCTGCAAATGGTATGTTCTCCCACCTTTCCTCGGGTAGGAGATACAGAAGTATGCACTGCAGGACTTATAGACTTAACAACAGTTTCTTTCCTCTTTCCATCAGACTACATAACTCTTGTGAAAAATGAGCTAGGAGACTGTCAGTGCATTCTTCTCCTCTTACCACATAATTATGCTATTTATATGAAGCTGCCTGTACAGATTCTTACATATCCAGGCTTTGTTGCACTATAAGTATTAAGCTTTTTCTTGTGCAGTAACTAACTGGTGTGCATATTTAACGGGTCACACCTTACCTTACCATAGGACTCTGTGAAGTGCAATATAAATCACACTGTGCAATATTCATGCTGACCATTCCATATGCTGCTTAGTTCTTATGTTATAGCAATGTCATGCACATGTTGTTAATCAATTCTATTTATATGTAAAGTGTGTCTGCTCATTATATTATTATCTTATTTGATTTTTACTTTTATTATGTTATTTTATTCGTCTTCCCTGTATGCATGCTTTTGCACTGGGAACGAAGCTTCTCAGTTTCATTCGTCTACACTGTGGTGTAGTTCTGAATGACAATAAAGTTTTCTTTGACTTTGACTAACCACATAATTTTCTGCATTGTGTTAGTTTTCCTGGGTACTTCTGATTACTTCTGTAGCTTACCAGCCATCAAGCTTCTGCAGTTCTATACCAACCCCTTTGCTTTACTATATGTTTGTGCTTTCCTTTCTTTGTGCAATAGGCTAGTTTTTTTAAAAAGTCATTAGTAACCTATAATTAGTAACGTATAATACATTCACCATTAACAATTCTCTAACCTTATCATGCATAAACGTCAACTTTATGTCGAACCAGTATGATTTAATGCTTCTATGTGGTAGCAAGTCCTTAAAGCATTCAATAAGTACTGTCAAATCTTTTCAAAACCCATGCCTTTAAGTGTTTCCCACTGCGCAAAACACTTCATAAAATAGCCTATAACATAAAGAAAGGTTTAGGGCATATGATGTATGAAAAATACCCTCTAAACATATATCCTTTCATGGTAAAACAATTTTTCTCTAGTCTTCATGACTTTTGAATGGTAATTCACTGCTCAAATCATTGTTTCCCCTTTTTATGACACACTTGTTATAGGAAACTAACAGGTGTACTGTTCAAAAAAGATTTCATGTGCCTTAATGAAATTTCTTCACAACCACTGCAACACGTGTATGCTAAAATCTCATGGATGAGTCTTCAAATTAGCAGGTATTTCCTCCTTGCACTTTTGGTCATTCAGATTTCTGCACATTGAACTGGACAATCCTAAAAGAAACAAACAAATTCAATAAAATATATGTTAACCACCATAGTAAAAAAAAAAGTGAAGTACCAATTGACGCTTTAACCAGTTAGTGACATCTGTCCTCTCATATCACCCGTCTGAAACTTCTTTCATGCTATAAATTATTCTGCTGTAACTTTCATGCTCCTTCAGACTCCACATAGTTTTACTTTACATCAATTAACTTGCAATGTTCAACATGATGTAACTTAGCTGTGACATCTTCTGAACTGTTTTAGACAGGTATAAATCACCTGTTACATTGCATCAAAATAGAAAGAAAAACGGCATATTATGCCATTTTTTCACTAGAGATCATAGAAATCAAATGCCAGTTTGATAAAATTGCTACAGCAAGTACACCTTCAGCATGCTGTCTTATGCAACATATTTTGAGGAAAAAAATCTATATATTTTTTACATTTTCTAGAAAGGTTCTTTTGAAATAACTTTGATATTTTCCCATGTCTGTAAGTTTGGGTAGTCTGCAGTGATCCTTAATCTAAACATATCCTCCTCTACTCCAATTTATGATAATTTCCTTTCTGTGCTATAACATTTCAATTGCTTTTAATGAATTGAGGGCAATTTTAATATTTAGTCAGTCAGTAACACATTAACAAAGGAACAGAAGAAAATGTCTCAGATATCTCCACAGCAAAAGTGGGCAACTCTGATAGATGATGCTACAAGTTCCAGGATGAATAAGACCAGTTTTTAACCTCAGCAGACTAAAGAGCAATAATACTATAGATGGACATTACAAAATAAAAGTCTTAAGGAAAAAAAAAAACATGACAAACATTGACTTCAGACATCACGATCATCAACAATTTCATTTTCCCTATTTTCTACATGCAGTTTGGGTTCGTGAAGGGCCGATCTTGCCTCCTGAACCTGATTTACTTCTTTAGATCAGCCTCCAGAGCCATGGACAAGCGTAAGGTGGTCCACACAGCCTATCTGGACCTCGCCAAGGCCTTCGACACCATCCCCCACTCTGGGATCATAGATAAACTTACTAAGCTGGGCATTAATCCCTACGTCACTCCATGGGTTTCCAACTGGCTTACTGACAGAACCCACATTGTAAAAGTAGCCGACTCCAAATCCAGCTCCAGACAAGTGGAGTACCTCAGGGTTCAGTCCTGGGACTGTTCTTGTTTGGCATCTACTTCTCTGAAGTACAGGCCAACACTAAGGGACTCTGGCTAACAAAGATCGCAGATGACTGCAAACTGGGAGCCATTATTGAATCCCCAAATTATGTGGATATTCTACAAAAGGGCCTTACAGAAACAGATGCTTGGTTCCAGAGGCATGGGCTCAAGCTCAATGCCAAGAAATGTATAGTTATCCCCTTTGGGAAAAAACCATGTACCCATGAATTACCACATAGGTGGCAGTACACTAAACACTGAAAGTGTGATAAGAGACTTAGGGACACAGGTGGACAGTGGTCTCACCTTCGATAACCACATCGCCACAACAGTCAGGAAATCCTTCTATGTGGCACACCTCATCACTAACGGCTTTTCATCCAGAAAAAAGGAGGTCATTGTCCCACTGTACTCATCCCTCATTAGACCCATTATAGAACACAATGCCCTGTTTGGTACATACCTCTCAAGACATCTGCAACAACTGGAAAGGCTGCAGAAATACCTCACTAAAAAAAATCACAGGCCTAAAGCAGATGCCCTATGCTGAACATTTAAAAAAAAACTCCACCTATACTCTGTTGCATATCGTCTGCTCAGAGGCGATCTCTGCTTAACATACAAGGCCATGTCAAACCCAGAGCTGCTGGACATGCTGCATTAAAGAAATCCCAATCCCTCAGAGACACACGCTCCAGGGATCTAAACCTTGTCATCACAATGAGCAAAACATGCTGGAGTGATAGGTTCCTGACCCAGAGACTCCCAAGACTCTGGAATAGACTGCCCATACATGTCAAGCAGAGCGCCTCTTTGGCCCTGTTCAAAAGGAACCTTGATGACTGGATGGGAGATAGGAAATTCACCCCGGGGATCACGTCAGTCGCCCTGCTAGACAGGGGTTTAGGGAAATAAATACTGTGGGAAGAAATAGCCAGGGGAACTGTTATGTCTAGGCTTGTATAGGCCCTAGGGCCGATAGCCTAGTACCAACCTATGAACCTATGGTGTCATGTCCAGTGTCACAATCTTTCTTGATTCACTGCCACTATCATACCTTCTCCAATGGTCATGGCTGACTGAAGAACTGCATGAGAGAAGACTTGCAACAATCTTTTTGCTGGTCAGCCTTGTTTCCTCTTGGCATCATCCTCTTTTTCTCAAATCTTGTTCACTAGATTGAATTATGTTTCCCTGTATGTGTGCCCAAACCACTGCATCTTTATTCTTTGACCTTCTCTGTGACTACTTTGGCTTCTGCTCTGATGTCTTCATGTCTTCATCTGCTCCACAGCATGTATCCTACCACCTATCTCAGGCACTTAATTTCCATCACCTGTAGCTTTCTCAACTGCTCTGGCATCACTGTCCAGATTTCTCAGCTATGCAGTAGTATTGGGCACACCACTGTTTTGTACATCTTACTTCTCAGATTCTTTGTCATTCTTTTGCCACACACACTACCCCTAACACTATCAGCCAGTTTGCTACAATTCCCTATGTTCTAGCTTTGACCTCCAAATTCATTTTTTCCCTCCCCTCAGTCAAACCTCCCAGATACTTGAAGTTATTAACCTGTTCCACTATTTTCCCTTATCTTCATTTTCAGTTTATTCTGATTTTCTTTTTTTTTTTCAAAACAGGTTTATTGTTTTAACATACAAGAGAAATATCATAACAATTTTATACAAGTAATTAAAAATAGATATGATTATAACATTCAACAAAACAACTAAAGTATTTACAAAGACATCCACTACAATCAGATCAATTAATTAAACTAAAATACCATGCTATTGAAATTAGGATTTTTTTAACAAATTTTGTAAATTATCCCATACAATATAATAAGATGTTTTTCTAGTTGTTCTTGACCTAATTGTGTTTATTTCCATATGGCACACTATATTCATAACATTTTTAAATTCATTGAACGAAGGAGGTGTATCTGAAATCCAATTTCTGGTTATTATTTTCCTAGCCACTGCTAGAATAGACCATAACAAGGGAAGCTTAACCTTTTTAACACTTTGAGGTACAGGTGTAGTTTATTCTGATTTTCTCATTTGCTGACATCACAACAGTTTTCTCTATAATGAGTTTCATCCCTTTCATTCCATTCCCCTATCATTTGCTGAAGTTATTGTTCTGAGTCTACCTGTAATGCCTCATTGTCTGTATACAGCAGCTTTGTTGATCTGTTTCCCCAAGCTGTTTGTTAATGTAGTCCATTATCACTATGAGCAGTAGTGGGCTCAAAGATGAATCCTGATGCACACCCACTGATCATGGAAACTTCTCTCACAATCCAAACACTGTACTTGTGTCACTGGGTCCTACTACATAAACATATACTAATTCTACTGATGTTTTTTGGACTTTGTATCATCACAGAACTGCCCAAAATTAGCTTTCTTTGGACCCTGTCATATCTCTTTTCAAAGTCTAGGAATGGCCAGTTGGATTCTCTATCTTATCAACCATTTGTCTCCTTGCAAACATCCGGCTTGTTGTGCTGCATCCTGTTCTGAATCCAAATTGCTTATCTCCCATCTAGCTTTCAAGTACTCTGCATATTTGTTTAATCACCTTCTATAGCACTTTTATGCAGTGTAAAAGAAGTTTCATACCTCTATACTGCCTACAGTTGTGAACATCCCTTCTGTTCTTGTACACTGACAATAGAATGCTTATTTTCCAGTCATTTAGGATACACTTTCCCCTCCATATTGCTATAATTCTCCTTGGAGCCATGTATCCAATAACTCACCCAGTGTCTTTTTTAACACCTTTATTAAGCTACCACTTAAGACATAGGCAAACATATATTAACAGGTTGCCTGGTTCCTCTGTTCAAACACAAGCACACTTTAATTCTTGCCTCTGATCCTTCATATATATCCTTCTAATTAACCTTATTGTCTCAGGGAATGCAAATGCTTCCAATGAAATCCCAGCTGACTCTATCAAATGCTTTGTCTCCATCAAGACCCACCAACAACAAAGCTAGTTTCTTTCATTCTGCTTCCCTGTGGTCATAACTGTTATTTTATTTTATTTATCATTTGTTAACCGGGAAACTCTGACTTGGAGCAAAGCCAATTTTCACTGGAGGCCTGGGGAGAAAATGCTCCAGACGCATGTCTTTGTAACATGGAAGGAAACCGGAGCACCCAGAGGAAACCCACACAATTGCAGGGAGGACATGCAGACTCCGCACAGAAGGCACCCCAGATGAGAATGGAACCAGAAAACCTCTTACTCTGAGGCGACAATGTTACCACTTCACCACTGCACCATCCAACATCCCTGTTGCATTAAGGTTGTCAAATGTTTCAATTCCCTCCACAAAACCACACCAGTCAATATCAATTTTGGCAACACCTTTGCCATTCTTTTAGCTAGCACAGACAACCACTTTATAATTGTGGTTTAAAATTGAAATGGGTCTATATAAAGCAGGGCCTGAAGGGTCTTTGCTGTCTTTAGGTAATGCACCCACCGCAGCTTTCTTCCAAGATGTTGGTGCTTCTCGTTTTCAAATACTGTTAAACAAAAAATTTCCACATCTTCATCACTTTCTTTCCTTCTGCTTTCCACAGAAATATCATCTGTTCCTACAGACTTTCCTGAAGATTGATTATGCATCACTATTTTATTTCATCATCTCTTATTTTAATTGTTATAGATCCTTGTCCACCTCTAACCTTGGCATAAATAAGTCTTCCATAAATATTTTCATTTGTACTCTTTCTTGATATCTACATTTCTCTGTTTTATATATAATTTCATAACATTCTGTAATCTCTAAAATCTCTACAGGATCTCGGGTTATTTATTTATTTGTTATAGGTTCCCTAAGTTTGGCGACCACCTGTTCAACTTTCTGTTGCTAACTTGCTCTGCTAAAAGTTTGTGTTCTTTGGAGCCATTATCAAAAAAATAGTTTAACAGCAACATTTCTAAACTCATGCATGTTATACAGATACTACCTTATTTTCTCTTTTGCACTCAGCATTTGGTCCTCTTCTTGTTCTGTGAGATTCCCCTTATTATGCAATACTTTAACTGGGTCTATAGCACTTCAGAGAAAATTCAGTTCAGCAAACAGCATTTTCGGTTCACTTACAAAGAACACGTAGTTCGTTGAACTATTCATACTGAGATTGCGGTACAGTGCAGATCAGGAAATTTGTCCGTTCCCCACTGTAGTGTGATCTCGGAGTTGGTATATATAATTAGCGGGGAGTGCAGCTCTCCACAAGGGCGGATTTTGATGAACGGTGTTTCTGATGCAATGCAGTTCGCTGGACTGTCACTTTGCTGAAGTGATATAAACCTCTTTAACCTTTGTCAGCCCATCTAATTCATTTCTGCTACTCCTTAACCATATCTCTTTTTTATTTCTACCCTCATTTTTAAAATCCATTTCCATTGCAGAAAAACAGCATGCTGTGCAATCTGGGTGAGTTTGAAGGCACGTACTCCACTTCTGGAGAAGAAAAGATATGGAGTATGTTCCTTCTGACTCATCCGGACTGTGTAGCCTGCTTTGGTTTATTTCTTGTGCAGTTTTTCCCTTGGTTTATAGGTGTGTACTAGGCTAATGGCCCTGGAGCCTTTACAAGCCTAGCCCATAGAAGTGCCCTGGCATTGTGCCACCCAACGTTAGTTCCCAGTGCCTCTATCAGGTAGAGCCACTGGAGTGATCCCTGGGGTGAACTTTATATTTCCCATCCACTCATTAAGATTTCTCTTGAAGAGGGCCAATGATGTGCTCTGCTTGACATGTATAGGAAGTCTATTCCAGAGCATGGGCCGTCTCTGGGTTATGAACCTGTCCCTCCAGCATGTTCTGTTGATTCTGGTAATGAGGTTAAGGTCTCTGGAGCGTGTGGTTCAGAGGGATTGGGATTTCTTTAGATGTAGCATTTCTAACAGAGCTGGGTCAGACATGGCCTTGTAAGTCAAGCAGAGATCGCCTCTTAGTGGACGATATGAAACAGAGAATAGCTGGAGTTTTTTGAGTCTGTCCATGTAGGACATTTGTTTAAGGCCTAGGATCCCTCTTCGTGAGTTACTTTTGTGGCCTCTCCAGCTGTTGCAGGTATCTAGTGAGGTACATGCCAAATGGGGGCATTATACTCTATGACTGGTCTAATGAGGGAAGAGTAGAGAGAAATGACGACCTCTTTTTTTCTGGATGCAAAACCCTTGGTAATGAGAAGTGCCACAGAGAAGGACTTTCTGACCAGTGGCAATGGGGTGGTCGAAGGAGAAGTTGCAGTCAACCTGTGTCCCCAGATCTCTTATAACACCTTCAGTGTTTAGTGGGCTCCCATTGATGTGGTAATTAGTGGGAACCAAGTTTTTCCCAAAGGGGATGATGACGCATTTTTTGGCATTAAGCTTAAAGCCATGGTTTCAACACCGGTCATTGCTCTCAGTGAGGCCTTTCTGTAGGGTGTCTGCATCACCTGGGGAGTTAATAATTTCTCTCAGCTTGCAGAACTTGGTCAGCCCGAGTCCTTCCATGTTGGCCTGGACTTCTAAGAAGTAGATGCTAAACAGGAGAAGACCGCGAACTAAACTCCATCTAAGGCTAAATACCAGCATGAGACCGATAGCGGACAAGTACCGTAAGGGAAAGTTGAAAAGAACTTTGAAGAGAGAGTTCAAGAGGGCGTGAAACCGTTCAGAGGTAAACGGGTGGGGTCCGCGTGGTCCGCCCGGAGGATTCAACCCACACGTGACTGGTTGGTAGTCTGACTTGGAGGCTAATACTTTCACACTGTGGATTCTGTCTCTGAGCCAATTTGCAACCCACCTAACGATATAGGGGTTGATGAGTTTATCAATAATTCCTGAGTGAGGAATGGTATCAAAAGCCTTGGCCAGATCAAGGTAGGCTGTATTAACTGCCTTACTATCATCCACAGCTCTGGTGACTGACTCAAAGACGTCAACCAGGTCGAGCAGGCATGATCTACCTTTCACAAAGCCAAATTGCGTGGGATCTAGAGTTTGGAGATTCCCTATATCCTTGTTAATTAGGTCCATGATGATGTGCTCCATAGCCTTACATATCATGACGATCAGGCTAATGGGGTGATAATTTCCAGGGTGTGTAGTCACTTCTCCTTTATGGACAGGGATGACTGTAGCAGTGCGCCAGTCAGTAGGGACAAAGCCTGAGGTGAGGCTGTGAGTGAACAGGGGACACAGATGTGGTGCCAGTTCACATTGTAATTCATGTAGAACACAGCCAGGTATATTGTTGGGTCCCATGGAAGATGTATTCTTGGCCTTGGACAATGCAGCTGTAACCTGTCCTGCAGTAATGCTGGGTGCCTGGGATTCTTCCGGTATTGAGATTGGTCCTTTAGGGGGGGAGAGAGGGGTAAAGTTGGCACTGAATCTGTCAGCCAGTATTTTGGCAGTATCTGTTGGCTCAGTATAGGAGGTACCATTATGCAGTAACTCCGAGCAAATCTCGGTATTGCCATGGAGATTCTTGATATAACTATAGAAGGCTTTGTGGCTGTTTTTAGTGTCTTCCACAATTCTGCCTACATAGCTGACTTTGGAGGTTTTTGATGAGGCTAATAAGGAAATTTTTCCAGTCTTGGGACTTCACCTTTTTCTGCAATAGTTTCTTCCTTCTGTTGTAGAGTTTATTAATGGCAGGGGATCACCAGATTGGCTTCCTTTTTTTGGAGGAGAGCATCTTGCTTCTGTTGGGTATGACTAGTTCCATGCATTTATGTACCTTTTCATACAGTGCATTGGTGTATGATTCGGCAGTCACGCATCTATTCTCCACTGGCATGGGCATCTATTCTCCACTGGCATGGGTGTCGTGAAATTAGTCACCTCTGTTTTTAGGAGTCCAAAGTCAGTTTTTGAGAAGTTTTTCATGGTGGTACCTTTGCTGGGGGTGTGGGTGAGATGTAGATTCCCATGGTGATTAGTTTGTGGTCAGATCTAACCAGGGAGGAATTGACTATTGATGTAGAGCAACTGTTGCCCATGTTTGCAATAACCAGGTCAAGGATGTTGCTTCCTCTAGTGGGATAAGAATGAGCTGGTCCAGGGCATTGGAATCGATGAATTCCAGGAAGCACTGGAGCAGTGTATTGGTGCATGAGTAGTTTTCCCAGTTGATGGAGGGATAGTTGAAGTCACCTAGTATGCGAGTGTTGGTTTGGATCTTAATAGTTTCTAGGGTGCTTAGGAATGTGGAGTGAGAGTCTTGGGCCATGGCTGGGGGCCTATAGCAGGCTACGACCTAAATCATAACCTTACCCAATGTTAGTTGTACCTGGAGTATCTCAGATGCGTTATGCTGGGCTACTAGACTAGAGGTGTGCACATCCTTTATGAATATGGAGACACCACCACCTTTGGAGCTTTGGTCCATGTTCTGGGGCCGAAAGGTGTAGAATGAGTTATAGCCTGGTAGTGCAGGGGTGCTTTCTGCTGCTTTAAACCAGGTCTCTGTTACAGCGCAAACGTCTATGTTCTCCATTTTGAGAAGTGCTTCGAGCGAGTGCGTCTTGAGATTTAGACTTCTACCATTGAGCAGCATGACCCTCAGATTAAATTTATTTATAGCTGTTATGGTGGTAATTTGGTCTTTGGAACACCACCTAAAAAAGGCACTACAGGGGTGGCAAGAGCTTTAGCCAGTACCCGGAAACCCAGGGTGACAGATGCAGGCCATCTCTAGCAAAGCATTGAGGTCTGTCAATCATGTCATCCCAAGCAGACAGATACTGGATCCCCTTACAATGACACCAGAAACTTAGCCAATTGTTGATGTCAATCATTTTCTGTTTCTACTGCAGTATCATTCTGTGTGATGGTAGGATGCTGCTCAGGGCTAGGGTCATACCTGCCTAGGCCACATGATTCGAGAGCTCCACCGAGTCTCTTTTCATGTAGTCCAGGGAGGTGCATCTCAGGTCATTCACAACCACATGGACAATGACAGAGTCATACCGTAGATAGGCTACCTAGTGCTTACCACTTCCACTGATAAGCTGGAAGGCTTCCTTCTACCACAGAAATGTTTGGGGAACTCAGAAACTTACAAAGCAGTGCTGGATACAGCAAATCTGTATCTGGACTACTCTAGTAACAGGAAAGGCAGAATACAAGCTTAGAACATTTCTTTTTTTTTTGTTTTTTTTTTTTTTTTTTTTGCAGGAAAAAACAGTTAACTTGTAGCTGGAATACCTTAAAAAGGGTTTAAAAACGTGCAGCTGAAGCTCTGGATGATGCAGACCTGTATTTAGACTATGCTACTCAATTTTATGGTTAAGAACTCAGTAAGTAAAAACTCACAATGAAGCACAGGTTAATCACTTCTAGTGAAAAGAATAGCACTTGCAGTATGAAAAAATACAGTTAAACAGCAACAAAATGGAGTAAAATGCAGTTACACAGTAATGAATTGCAGTAGATAGCAATGAAATATAGTTAATCAGTAGACTGCTTTGAAAGTAGCTCACAAATCACAACAGTAAAAGACAGCACTAATAAAGCAGTGATTCGGTAGAATATTGTCATCAATTTAGTGAGGCTACCAACAAGCAGTAATAAATATGGCAAACAGCAAAATGAAGTAGAAAGAGCTACATTTTTTAAGTAGAAAGTGAAGAGACAGAAGATGAGATAATTCAAGGTTCAGAAGCTAACGGGGTGGGCCTTTACCAAGTTCTCACTGTAAACAGTAGAATGCACTGGTGTAATGTGACTGGGGGGATTGTCCAGTATCAACTTTATACCAGAGGCAGGCAACTCAAACCGACCAAGATTTAAGACCACCACCATAACTGGGCAGGTGGGTGGGAGAAAAAAACATTTGTACAGCTTACAGAGATATGTAGTAAAACAGAAGTGCAGAAAACAATTGAAAATAAACACTTATCTTTTTCCAATATCACAGCAGGGCAAAAGGCAGAAGGTCTTGTATTCCATTTCTTGTCCCAGTCACTAGCTACAACGTCTGAATATATTTCTATCTTCCCTAATAACTCTTGAATAATTTCCACTAACCATTCCTTAAATTCCTCTATTTTTTAACAGGTAAGTGGGGACGTTTCAGCATCTTATTTTTACTTCATTACTCTGCATTTTTAATTAGTTTTTATTGATGCATAATCTGAAATACTTATTGTGCATCAAAGCTTTCAATTTAATGCACAAGTTCTGTGAAATATAACTTCTATGTTGTCTAGCCCAGTTATTGTACCTTGGTGAATAATATGTAAATACTGTCAGAATTCCTACTACTGAATTCACAAATTCTATACCAAATACTTTCATAAACTTCTTCAGAAATCTAACCTCTGTTGTTATATTGTTCCTTCCAGGAGCTCTGACACATCCTCACTATTGCAAATCAAATTCCAGTCCATTTCTGTGTGTAATATTCCCTGATGAAATCTGATTATGTCTTCCATAATTTTCTTAAGCTCCATAATGGCAGTTTTCAGTGGAATATAAATACATGTCATTGTAATCCTCCTCTCTTGCCAATAGCCCCTTACTACCACAAATCTACCATTTTTTTGTCTTTTTTTCTCTTTAATTGAAGCCCCTCTAGCAATTAATATAATCACTCCCCCTTTTTCTCTGCCACTGATTTTCTGTCCAATATCCATTCTCTGTCATATTCACATACTCATTTCTTTCCAAATGTCTCTCCTACAGCACTGCAGTTTGCACTCTGCATTTCTTAATAAAATTCAACACTCTTTCCTTTTCACTTGTACCTGTAAATCCATTCACATTCCAGGATAATATTCATAGGCATCACACTATTGTTCCAACATTATTTATATACACACACACACACACACATATATATATATATATATATATATATATATATATATATATATATATATATATATATATATATGACAATTACTTTTAATGTGTATTTTCAACTTTTGTGTTACATACATACACTGTTTGGCACACTGATCTTTTGTACAGTAGTTACTTCTCATCTCCATTTGAATCTGTCACATTTTTCAAAACTTTCTATCTTAATGAAAACCATCAAACAAAAAAAAAACTAAATACTTTGTCAAAACACCCCATCCCCTATTAACTTGGAACAAATATATAAAACTATGTGCATCATCAAAACTTGACATTTAACTCTCAGGAAGGGAACACTTGCCCCAAATTGACAGCTGCACTTACAGGAATTATCTAACATACAATTAAGATTACCCATGCTAAAGTGCATACTACAGTCTGTTCTCCCACTTACATTGACTGCTGTTTGTTCTTTTCTTCTCTCTCTTCCTCACCCAGATATGAAAAACCATTTGTATGCTTTCAGAAACCATTAACTTAATATCTAAGAAAAAGTGCACTGGCTATCTTTAAATAAAAAAATGTAGACTGTTCTATTAAATGCATTAAAGTATTAAGGCTGCTAGGGAGATTGTTGCCCCCTATACACTTCCCATAATTCTAACTTAATTTTCCACTGAACTGTTTGCCATTGTACCTTTAAATGTTGCATTTCCCTCAGCAAAGACTACTCAGAATTCTCAAGTTTAACTGTTTGCATCTACAAGCAACTCGTCTGCATGCAACTACACTCAGCAATGCTTTGTAAATTTCACCCAAAAAAGAAAGCACAGCTGCCATCTGCTGCAGACATCCCATCTGCATCAAATGCTTGGCTACAGACTGCTTTTGTGTCACAGAAGGTATGGAGCAGAATTTTACTGGTATACTTGGACTATGATCAAATAATGTGGATAGTCTACAAAAGGGCCTTACAGAAACAGATGCTTGGTGCCAGAGCCATGGGCTCAAGCTTAATGCCAAGAAATGTATAGTTATCCCCTTTGGGAAAAAACATGTACCCATGAATTACCACATAGGTGGCAGTATACTAAACACCGAAAGTGTGATGAGAGACTTAGGGACACAGGTGGACAGTGGTCTCACCTTCAATAATCACATTGCCACAACAGTCAGGAAATCCTTCTATGTGGCACACCTCATCACTAAGGGCTTTTCATCCAGAAAAAAGGAGGTCATTGTCCCACTGTACTCATCTCTCATTAGACTCATTATAGAGTACAATACCCCGTTTGGTATGTACCTCACAAGACATCTGCAACAGCTGGAAAGGCCGCAGAAATACCTTACTAAAAGAATCACAGGCCTAAAGCAGATGCCCTATGCTGACCATCTAAAAAAAACTCCAGCTATACTCTGTGGCATATTGTCTACTCAGAGGCGATCTCTGCTTAACATACAAGGCCATGTCAAACCCTGAGCTGCTGGACATGCTCCACTTAAAGAAATCCCAATCCCTCAGAGCCACATGCTCCAGTGATCTAAACCTTGTCATCACAATGAACAAAACATGCTGGAGGGATAGGTTTCTGACCCAGAGGCTCCCCATGCTCTGCAACAGACTACCCATACATGTCAAGCAGAGCACCTCCTTGGCCCTCTTCAAAAGGAACCTTGATGATTGGATGGGAGATAGGAAATTCACCCCTGGGATCATGTCAGTTGCCCTGCTAGACAGGGGTCCAGGGAAGTAAATATTGTGGGAAGAAATATTCAGGGAATTGTTATGGCTAGGCTTGTATAGGCCCTAGGGTAAGGGTTGGGAGGGTGGCCTAATGGTTAAGGTGTTTGCCTTACAAACACAAGGTGCAGGGTTTGAGTCTCACAAGGTATAATTGGCTAGGCTTTAATTGGCTCGTAAGGGCAGTTAGCTTAGTACTAATCTATGAATCTATGAATTAGGGCCGATGGCCTAGTACCAATCTATGAACCTATATAAAGTCAACAGCAGCCACAATAATGTGCCCACTTCATTAATGATCCTTCTGCCTATGGAAGCCCAGTTATGAGTTTTACTTGCTTTAGGTAGCCAAGAATACCTTATTATTGTATTGTCAGGGCTGTAACAAACTTCAACAAGACCACTCAAGACTTTAGTAAACTATCCAGACAATAGGACTGATGGATTCTGCATACAATGGGCAAAAAACTTAATACTGACTATAGGCTGAGGAATGTCTTCTGCCTGCAGTGCTAGCAACCATAGACTGATTTGCAACCTGGAGTGACTAGCTGGGGTAAGCTTGAGTGTTTAATGGCTAGTTCACTTACATCAGGGAATGGGTGACTTTTTTGTGGCACAATGCTGCTCTCCAATGGTGGATGGACAGAGGCATTTATGCACAGAGGGAAGTGCAGACATTAATGCACCATGGACAGGAGTACACATATGTGTTTTCATCAGCAGATGTCCTACCCCTACATGTTTTGGGGAAAAAACACTGCAACAGAACTGGATGATATGCTGTTAAAATATCTAGATTTCTCACTCCATTTCAAAGGTGGTTTAATGCTTTCTCTACTGTGCTCATGCATTGGCAGCCTATGTCTAAGAGGTTAGCTGGTCTGTCAGAGAGAGGTAGAGGCACCAGTCTACTTCAGATGGTCATCCTTGCCGAAGGGGTCAAAAAAGGGCAGAAAACAATAACCAACATGTAAGTATGATTTGATGTCTACCTTTCAAGTGCTTTTAATTTTAACAAACACTAAATTATGTCTTTGTAGATTTTATGTTTTATAACTGATTATTGGATGTATTTAGTATTTATATTGTGAAGGAAAATTAGTTACCTAAAGGATTTTATTTTATGTATATGTCTTTACATTTTTGTGAAACTTTGTCGTTATGTGACTTTTATGGTAGATTATTTAAACTTGTAATGGTTGTTGTTTAATACTTCTGAAAAAGTCCTAGATTTTAGGACGAAAGTGTTTAAGTTTTCTATTAAAAGTTTTTTAAATTAAGTGTTACTGTTCTGTTGGACCATGCCTTCTACATGCTCATATTGTGTGCCATGGTTGTTTTGTCGTGGATAGGTTGGTCACTAGAATAGCTACACTAGAGAGCTACTTGGAAATATTTATGGTCACAAATGTTGTGGCATTTGATAGTGTCCAAATTTCATATTCAGTTTTGATGATCATTCACAGCAAATGTTTTTAATGTTGTTAGTGTTGTGTGATTCCAAAAGTCAAGATGATAAGTGTGATTCAATGTCCAATTCAGTACCACAGTGGGCTGCAACAGATTCCCAGTTAGGATGCAATTCCCTTGATGAGATTGATGAGTTAGCCATCAGCTGCTCAAACCTACCTCTAGCAAACACTCCAACTACCCAGTTTGCTAATTAATTCCTGGTTGCCAGCATCATAGGCAGTGCACATACTGCTGTGCCAAAACAGGGAGATTGGCATAACGTTTAAAATATTTGCCTTACAGACACAAGGTGCAGGGTTTGATCCTCACATGGGTTAATTGGCTAGGCTTAAAATGGCCCACAAGGGCAGTTAGCCTAGTATGAACCTATGACCCTATGAATAGGCTACTTGAAGTCTCTGCCTTTGTACACACCACCCATAACTCAAAAACCAAGACTATAATATGAAAGGAGGCACATATTCACACCCTGGCTCTGCCTGTCATCTCAAGAGACTGCATAACCTACTGTTTCACAAACTCCAGACCCAGAATTGGAGATATTAGGACTACAGTCATTGACATCGAGACTGTATGGTCTAGGAGGCACAGATTCTCACCATGATTTGCCTCCTGGCTCCTAGAACAACTGCTTTTCACATCATATGAGGTTACTATGCTAATTGCACTACAGCCTTTTTAAGTCTAGCCATGCATGCCACAGTTTTCCCAATTATCAGTGCCCAAGCACTAGAAGGTATTTGGTATATGCCTGCCCTTAGGACAGCTACAAGCTACCTGTGTCTATAAGGACCACAGTCAAAATCCATGGATGAATTTGCGATTTCCCATCCATTAGTCCAAACTACGTTTGAAGAGACTTAAGGAAGAGCTGTTTCACATGAATGGGAAGTCTGTTCCTGAGAAGGGGGTAATCTCTGAGACACATACCATTCCCTCCAACATGTTTTGTTTGTCACAGACTAGGTTAATATCCTTAGATCGAGTAATAATAGTGTTATTTGTTTTCCAAATGTGTAGCAGATTCATCAGGGCTGGATTATAGAATGCTTTGTAGTTTAGGCATAGCTTGCCCTCAGTAGTCTGTATGAGACTGAGTAAAGGGACATGGCTTTGAGGCAGTTTGCATACGACATGTTATTTACACCTTATTTTCTTTTAGTGAGGAACCTCCATCTGGCCTTTGGTGCTAGACTGTCTTGACATTACTTTTGAAAAGATCAAGATGATAGGGTGTCTTGAAGGCTCAGATTTACATAATAGCTACATGTCATCTTCTAAGTAAGGGTCAGTCATATAGCACTCTCCACAATATGTGGGTTACAGATGAACAGACTCCACTGACTCCATGCCTTCCAAGGCCAAAGGAAAGAAAGAGTATCACCTTGTACCACCATCACCACCACTGGAAGCCACATATGCTACCACTATCTTCCACATCTAGCACTAAATCTGAAATGTCTGACATCACATTTGGCAAGACCACAGCTACAGAGTCTGGGAGACCTACAGTCATACTGTAGTTCCCTCACAATTACCTAGCAGAACTCATACAGAGCTTTCTCACAGAGTCTTGCAACTAGCTTTGAAATGTTCCAATGTAAGTTTCACCAAACCTACAGAATGGTCAGGCAGGCCCAGATTTGCATCCTAGTCCCATTCACTATACAAAGGATGAAGGCATCCAATGCCATTCATTCCGCACCCAGTAACAGATAAAAAATATACTTTCACCCTCTTATTCAAATCTCTTCACATTTGGACGGCCCATCTTCACATCCTGGGTCCCTCTCACTTACAATGGAAGAACCTCATATTTTACTGCCCAACTTCTGTGATGGCCTAATGATGGTATAGCTTAGACAGAGGCTGATTCCTAACCTGGTGTTTTGGTACCACCCCAAGGTTGAATGCATATATCACTCTGCCTCTGATTTGACACAGTATGACACACGACTGTCCAAAACAGAGACTACAGAATCTGGGAGAAGATTCTCAACTTTACTACCTGCCACTGCCACTGAAAGGCATATATTTCTGCTCTCTACCCAGTCCCAGGTCTAAGATAGTGCAATGCTTCTATCACTAAGAATATATGATGTGTGAGGTTCAGATTCAACCTGGCACTGCTCCTTGAAGGAACATATATACTGTCAGCCAACACAAATGAACCATGGTTTGGGATACTCTGATGCTACTGTACTCAGGAATACAGTGTGTGAAAGGTTCCAATTATGACTCTGGTTCCTTATTACAGGTGTGGGGAGTCTATATCTTGCCCAACAAGTCCCTGGTCATATGCTCAGGATAGTCCAATGGTGCTGTGGCCCAGACAGATGTCCAAGAAACTGGAAGGCCCAGATTCAAAACCATAGCACTGCCCCTGGAAAATATGCATACACCACAGCTACTGCACTTACTGCGGAGTTTGTAACTGGCCAGTTCTATTCTTGTCATCATTACTGAGACAGTAGAGTCTGGAAAGACAAGATTCACACCATGGCTATGAACTTCAACCCCGGGGAAGACCACATACATTGTTGTTCCCTAACACTAGTACCAGTGTTCATGAAGATCAGGGAGGCCAAAACTTTCATCCCAGATCTTCACCAGCAACTCTCCATAGAATGAAAACATATTTCTAACCACCCTGTTCCTGGCCCAGAGTGACACATTTCAACACTGTTTTCACAAAGACTGGGAGCATAGTGGTCTGGAAGGTGGCAATTCACACCATGGTTCCCTATCATCACCTCTAGCAGGAAGGTATACTACAGACTGGTCTGATCCCAGGTGTAAAATAGTCAAAAACAGCTGTAACAACAACTTTAGTATGTAGGGAGATGCCAAATGATGCTCATGTCTCATTGCAGGTTTGAGATATCCCATACAGCTTACACCAAGACCAAAACTGTAGGGACTGGGAAGTCCATGTTTTTACCCTGGTTCCCTGCCACTGTCCCAGGGGGGCAGGAATATACTGTAGTTTCAAGTATGAGGCAGTCACACTGCTTTCTCAAAAACCTTAAGGATGTAAAATTCATATTTCTATTCCATAATCCAAGTACTGGTCCTAGAAGAACCCCATATTGCTGTATTTTGAAGCCAGCTCTAGACTAAGAACAGTCAAATGTTGCTTTCACTGTGGCAAAGACCAGAGAAGCTGGAAGGATAAGCATTGCACCTTGGGTGCCTTCCTGCTGCAGCTTGTTGAAGGACTGGATATACTGCATGTGTTTGTTTCTACTTGCCTCAGGTTAGTGAAACACTTTCCCTACCTTCTTGCTTTGTAGTACTTACTACAAGAAAAAAGCAGTCACTGCTCCTTCAAAAATTATTTTTCCCATTCTGCCTTTTCCCCTCTTAACACACTTTAGTACTTTACTTCAAGACCCCATACAACTCTTCCACTGACCACTCCACTCTTCTTTGCTTCTGCGTTTTACATTGTTTTACAGCATACCTTATTTCACTAGGGACATGATCTTTCTCTTCCTCTATGGTTTGGTACCTGTTAGAAAAATATATAATAGTAATATGCATGCCTAGTGCACTCGAGGTTTACAAGGGTTAATACATTTATTCTGTTCACACTGCATGAATCTGCACAGTTATTAGAAACTTAACAAGAGACATTTCATTTCTGCTAATGTCATGAAACTTAAAGAGATATTTAATTTCTGCTTATGCCATGAGAAAATATGCAGCTGCTAGAAGCTTTGATAAAGAAAACAATAGATGCTTGAAAGTATAAACCATAGTCAGCATTACTTGTACCAAAGCTAGAAATGTACCTTGAATCTAGACAAAATGTAACACATGTATTAGAACTGTACAATTGAAGAATTGAAAAGTTAAGGTGGGCTAAAATAAGCCCAAGGCCAGGTTGTTTTTCTCAAAATGTTTTTGCAAGACAGCAAATAATCTGACCATGTCAGCAATAAGTCTGGTAACATTTTCTGTGAAACATACAGAAAGCTGTGTCCAACTACGTCAGCAATAGAATAGTAACATTTTCTGTATGACATGAAGAGAACTGTATAAGAATAATATACTGATCACCAAAGAACCAGACAAATCCTGTACCTACATGCTTTGTCTCCTTGCTGCAAGTAATAAAGGGTGCCTTGCTTGAACCTAACGTGCATTGGTCTTTGAAGTTTTTTCTTTTACAGTACCCTTTCCAGTATTTCCCTTAAACTTCCTCTATTATGGTACTCAACAGCTGCTCTGCTCCTTTGTATTCCTACCTATCCTGATCTTTATCAATCATCTAGTTTTTCATAGTCAGACACCATATAATCCAGGTTCTCTAGCATCTATGGCCTCTCTTGTCTCTCTTTCCTAGCCTGCGCAAACCATAATACTGTTTGGTCAATAACAGCCAGTGTACCTGATCCAAACAACCTTTACTTCATTCCTGCCTAAACAGAACGTGTCAGAATTTTCCTTTTTCAGCCACCATCTTTTACTCAAAAGCTTATAAATGGAATACTGCAGGCAGTTTTCACTGTATACAGTGGAAAAAGATACCCACAACCTGTATATGGAAGGCTGATATCTCAATTCTTAACATAATCTTTCCCCGGTCCATTCCATGGCTCTATTCCTAACTACACAATCATATGACTGCTAAGGGATCTATGAGGATGCTACTGTATTAACTATCCCTATTTCCTTCATGCAGTTCTACTTCCAGAATGATTACTATTAGTTCATTACCATCCTCTTCCTTCACTTGCTGACCCAGCCTTCTTCCTTACTTTCTCCATCTCCCATACCCTGCCATCCCTCCATGGTTGCATACCTAGCAGCACACTAAATCCAAATCCCTACTTTCAAAGGCTAGCATCTTTGTTATCCAAATCAGGTCATCTCAAGTTCAAAGTAACAGTGATTCCAGCTCAGCTATCTTCCCACCTAAGCCTTTATACCACCATAATTTTTGCATGTATTACTTTTTTCAGTTCATCATTACCTTGACTATTTCAGTCCTCTCATTCCAAACATTACTAGTCTTTTCCCATCTCATTTTTTATAATCATCTGTCAGTTTAATCTATCCGCTTTGCCCTTTCTTGGTCACCTACTTAGTCCAACTGCCCTTTGTCATAAACTTTGCTCTTCCTATCATCTCTTGCAGCTATTAATTTACTGCCTTCCATTGCAAGCTTTCTATATTCCTATTGTGTAGTTACACTTCTATTACCAGCATCCTTGCCTCTATTTACATCTACTGCCATTTCCTTAAATATCCTACTCCTTCCCCTTGTTATCCAGCCCCCTTTACTACTATCATGTATCTGCACTGACCAGCATTCTGTTTAAACCCACAATTTCCAGCTTGGTTTAAAAGTGCAATAATTCATGTGTAACAGTTTAGCTCTTGCTTTAACATATTTATTTCTGGAGACTACAACAGAATATCTTTTTTTCCCTTTTGCCCCTTGTCTGATTATCAAGCCTCTCCCAAATGAATTCCCGGATTCTTATCTTAATGAAGTTGCCAGTCTCCCAGGGTCCACCATTCACATATTACCACAGTCCTCTGTACTTTACCCCAGCAGAATTGTGAGATGCTCCTTTACCATGGTAATGGCTCCTGATACAGAAGGCTTCTGAGTATACTACCATACTCTGTAAGCACGTCCACACTGCCACTATGTTCTTACTCTTCTGTAAGAGCACTAGTTAGGTCCTACCACCAGGTCCTTTATTTTTATATGAACCTGTTTATATGAAGCTGTTCCTGCTCTTTTTGTG
Organism: Protopterus annectens; assembly: GCF_019279795.1. Taxonomy (NCBI): domain Eukaryota; kingdom Metazoa; phylum Chordata; order Ceratodontiformes; family Protopteridae; genus Protopterus; species Protopterus annectens. The sequence goes on along the minus strand of NC_056746.1, from coordinate 1,435,419,196 downwards.
ACCAGCTATGTCCTAAGTGTTAGCCTTGGCTACCTACTCCAAGGTCCTTCTCATTTTCCTATCTCATCAAATACTGAAACTTTAGCAAATGAATCCCTCACCATAAGTGACCCATGTAGCTCTCCTACTCTACACCTGCTTATTTCCTGTCGTATCTGACTACCTCCTGATCACCCATAATAATCTTTCTCCTGGCCATTTGCTCATCTTATCTCCCACCTATGTGCATCACCCTCCTCTTTCTGTTGAATTCCACACTGATCTCCTTCACATGCCTCCTCATACTTGACCATGGCTGTATCTATCATAACTTCACCTGTCTTCACTACTTTTCTTATTCCATTAAACTGCTTCTCATAAATTGTATACCTCATCTTCTGACTTCCCCACTGCATTTTAACTTTGTCTACTGATCTCCGGTGGGTCACTTATCATACTGCTTCATCCATCTGTCCTCTCATCTGCCTGTCTTGCATCTACTATTCACACTGTCCCCACCAACAGTTACTGTACATTCTGTTGCTACAGCCTCCTCTTTTCTACCCTTTCTACTTGCTGTTCCCTCCTGTATTGTTCCATGTCTGTAGCTCTCATTATCTTCCCCTGGATTTCCTGTATTATCTTCTAGGACACATACCACTTCCACCTCAAACCACTTTAAGTTAAACTTGTGTTAACAAATATCCAGGCATTCTACATACCAAACACTGTACCTTTAAAATGGAAGCACAATCTTGAATAAAGACTACCAAGACAGTGCCTCATTTTGCCTGTAATGGACAGCACTACCTTCAGGAAAAACAGTCTAGTCTGTACCAAAGTGCCTAGCAAAACAAGAAAGATAAACGCAGGTGCTCAGGTGCATGGTTAAGTGTTAGGAATTCTATCAGACCCACAGAGGACCCCCTCCTGCTCCTGCAGCAAGCACATTCTCATCATCAGCTAACACACTGCCTTCAAGAACAGTCTGTGGCAACAGACCTAGCAAAATAAGGAGGACCTATTCTCAAGGGAAGGAGAGACAATGCTAGACAAAAGAGAACCACTTCCTGCTCCTGAAGTAACCAAACACATTCTCAGCATCAGCAGACATAGCCTTCAAGGAAACGTTTGTGGTAATGGACCAAGCAAAACAAAGAAAGAAGACATGCACCTGCTCTTAAGGGAAGGGAACTTTCCCAGCTCAACAGTGGAACATCTCAGGCTCCTTTAAGAAACAACCTTCAATAATGGGGATATGCAACAGCACACCAGACATTCAAAATGTGCACATAGTGTATGCAGTAACTACAAAATCATCAGACTTCCATTATCCAGTGAATGTTACTTAATTGTGTTGGATCACATGTGCACCAGAGTAAATCAGTGGGATGAATCCACTACCTCATGTAAAACATGGAATTTACCACAGTAAAGGTAGTCATATCCTCTTTCATAAGGACTTTCAGAACCCATAATTCCATGACATTCTGAGACACTTAAAATATTTTTACAGCTGACAGAGGTCTACCATTTTTGGGAAAGAATAACCACGTCCTCCACTCCTGCATTCATGGACAAGCCAAATGACCCTACAATCCTCCATTCTCATATAGACTACCTAGCCATGTCAAAACATGTCTGCTGTCAAGCCTTCCAGTGGAGGTACTCTCTTACCATGGTTAACTGAGTGGAACTCTCCTCAGTCCCAGATGAAGATCCATTTTCATCTGGACTTCCACCCATGGAATGTCAAGGGAGTAAAGCTGAATCTCTTTCAAAACAGCAGAAACACTGTTACCACAGCTGCAGACCACCAAGCAATCCTTTACAGACTTCAACAAGGTTGCTATCCTCTAGCACCTCTCTTTTCGCCAGCTAAAAGATCCCAATGTCAGCATGCTAGATACAAGTCCACTCCATCTCTACATTCCCCATAGGCTATATACATGTGTCTGATCAAGTTTGTCCCTAAGCCTTCCCTGGGAAGGGGCCCATTTCCTTAGACTGAACTTCTGAAGCTCCATTCAGCTCCAGCTCTGCAGATCCCCTCTCTTCTGGACTTCCATAAAGAGGACTCAATCTCTGAAGAAGGCTGATGGACTTAAATGTCCACTGGAAGCTATAAACCTATGAAGTACTAAGGAGATCAACAGCAAGCATAGTCAAATCACTCTGGTGAAAATCAGTGATCACCTACCATCTGCTTGCCTGCTCAGAAACAGAGTAAGTTAGGTTAGGTACATGTCATGCCACTTGGTGTTAATATGGTAGTACAAGTTTAGATCTCCAGAAAGGGTGTTTGTTTTACCAGTGGGTCTGCAGGAGGTAGTTGAAAGATTGCTGAGTACATCAAAACAAATGAAGACTCACTCCTGGCCTGTTGTTATAAGGACCCAGTGTTGTGCTGGTCCAAAAATTTTGCCTTAAACAGCAATGTACGAAGCCCCTGCCTGTTCCTCTTAATCATGGCATCGGTTCCAAAAAACAACAGAATAGAACCAGAATCCTATTGCATTATTCATAGATGAACTATGCAATCAAATGACATGCTTTAAACACATTTTCTGAAAAAAAGAAAATGCTTCATAACCCCTGGGACACTCAGTTATGAGCATCAAGGAAGCATCACTTGGCAGAGAGTAGATGGTACAGACCATAGCTTGCTTTCACTGTAGGCTGCAAGCCCAACAAAAGATTGAAGGAAGTACATTTAACTGCAGCAAATTTAATATATTATTGGACTGGAAATTACCAATGCTGCTGGCACCAGACTTTCCCTGCAGCGTATCCTCAGTAATTGATTTAAAGTGTATGCATTGAAAGTATAGGACCTGATGGGAGTCATGTATTATTTTTATCACTACCTCTCTGTGTTAGGAGTGGTTTATTTGCATGCCTTCTGGCTTTTCTGCATTAGGCACTATTTCTCAGACTCTTCCAGAATTAATTCAGGATTCCCTGTTACCTATGGTCACCATAGTTTGCACAGATGGTACCATGGAAAGATGACATTATTTTATTCATCTGACATGTGTTAACCGGGTTGGTTCAACTGAGCCTGAGCCCATTTCCAGTGCAGACCCGAGGAGAAAAGCTCCAGTACACGAGAAACAGTATGAAACAAAAATTGTAAAAAAAAAAAAAAAAAACACTTTGAAACCTATATTGAAACATAAGTTTATATATAGCTTGAAACATACATTAAAACATAAACTGGAACATACACTGAGACATAAATTGATACATCAGTTAGTTGAGTTAGGCAGACAAACAAATAGTGGAACAATCTAGGGAGCTAAAGCTGTAAAAATACATTAAGTAAAGAAGGGGGGGTTATGTAGGGTCCTGGCAGGACCAGATCCATGAGTTTGTGAGGGTGTATTTTAGCTCTTTTTTGAAGCCATTTGCATAGGTAATACTACTTATATTGAAAGGGAGTTCATTCCAGGCTTGAGATACTGACTATTTGTAGAGATGTTTGCTGATGGTTTTATTGGGCTTATATACAGTACAGCCAGGAGATGCTGGTCAGAGCTCTGACGTGAAAGATTTGGAGTAAGTAGGATACTGGAGAAGAGAGGTTGGGGCAGGTAGTGGGTTTGCTGAGGGTGGAGTGCATTATATGAAGTTGTGATAGAAGGAGTTGTTGGGGGGGAATTCCAGCCACTGTGGGTTCTTTAGCAAAAGTCAGTGGTGAAAGGTACAGGGTTTGTTCATGGAAAATCTTGCACTTTTGTTACACTTTTGTTCAAGCTTGGAGATTAAAGTAGTACGTTTGGATTGTAGAGGCATAAAGTAGGATGGCTAGAATGTGTGCCTGTGCAAGAGAAACTCTGGAGTCTGTAGTAAGGATTTGTTTCTTCCTGAAAAGCAGACCCAATGTTTGTTTGTTTTTTTCTTCTTTCTTTTTTTTGATACATTGTTGAACACGAAGGTTGAATTTTAACTGATCATCTATTATAGTCCCAAGGAGCTTTGTGTGGGATTCCACTTTAATGACTGTGTTATTAAGTGATGAAATAGTAAATGTAGATTTGTGATGAAAGATTTTGGAAGGAAAAGTTTTTTTTCGGGAGGTTAGTATGAACTGGTTTTCTGTAAGTCATCTTTCAACAGAAAGGAATGAGTTTTGGGCAAGTGTGTGAAGTTGAGAGAGATTGTCAGAACAGGAGATTAGTGTAGAGTTGTTTGCATATTGAATAAGACAGGAGTGACAGCAAGTTGTGTAAAGGTAAATATTTTACAAGTAGAGAGCTAAGACTGGAGCCCTGGGAACACCTATAAGTAGGAAAGGGGAAAAGGAGGTGTGCCATCTGACAGACTGTAGCCAGTTGGTAAGGAAGTGGAGAGATGTGGGACTGCTAATTTTGTTAGATGCTTACAGTGAGAGACTGTGTCAAAGACTTTTGAGAGGTCTAGAAACAGACAAGAGACACGTCTGTTGTTGTCTCTACCTTTAGCTACAGTACGTGTGAAAGGTATAAAGGTAGTAGTAGTAGTAGTACTATGGTTTGGCCGAAAACCATGTTGGGTTGTTGTCAGAAGGTTTTCTTGAATAAGAAAGTTGAGAAGCTGTGTGTGTATGCATTTTTTGAGGATTTTTGAAAGTGGGGACAGACTGGCTATGGACCTGAAATTGGAAGGGTCAGTGGAGTTTCCTCCTTTGTGTAAATTGCATGGTATAACTCCTCTGTTAGCACCTTTGTAGCTATTGCATTTTTTCTTATTAACAAATGCAGTATACTGTGTTAATATTACTTATTGTTCTTCCCAGCTCCCTCTTTTAAATTACTTTTTCCTGGATCCCCCCAACCTCAAACTACTCACCTGCGGCACTCTTTAACTGAACTGGACAACCTTGGGATCGGTGTTATTTTCAAACGATACATAAAGTATGTTTTATCCTCTGGACAAAATTGTTAATTGCTAGCCCTTGTTTAATTCTTTAACTAAAGCACTCCATCATGGACATTGGCTGCCCCACCTCCATCCTGTGCTTCCTAACAGCAGTCTCCTTTTGCATGCTGTTTAACTATTTGAAAGCCCTGCTGTTTTACTACTCTTACTAAACCATTTCTGTTATAAATTCTGGTCTTTCTAAATCCCACAGACTCCTGGTAAAAGTGGTTTGTTTCACAAGAAAGATGTGCAAAACAAGTAAGTCTGAAGTACCTATTGCTTTTCCTGATTGTTTCAGGATGCTAGCTGCCCCTTCCCCTTCCTGTACTTCCAAACAGCAGTCTCCCTATGCATGCCATTTAACTATTTGAAAGCCCTGCTGTATTTCTACTATTACTAAGCCCTTTCTAAGTTTTGTTTTTTTCTAAATTCCACATACTCCTTTATAGAAGTGGTTTATTTTATTTCAATAAGAAAGGTATGCAAAACAAGCAAGTCCAAAGTACATACTGCCTTTCCTGATTGTTTCTATAGACTTGCACATCTGTGAAATCAGGGCTGGCCTGCCTCATTCCCCTCACTACACTGGGGCTCTCTCTACTCCCCTACCCTACCCCCATTCCCACCTACCCCATCCTCCATTAGCTTTACATCTATCCTGGCCACACCCACATGCTAATTAGCCAGTCAAAGTCTGTAAGATCACCACCCAATTAGTCAACCAGTAAATTCCAAAGTATATCCCCCCTCTTATTTCCTTATGAGTGCAAAAAACAATTACATAGCTTTTACCCTTCACATTTCCCTACAATGCTAATAATCATTTCTAAAGCAAAATGCAAACATCTGCAAAACTTCCTCTAATTTTCATTCTTCTTACATAGCCCTCCTCACCATGACCAAATTCACCTCCTCTCATACCATAAAACAGGACATCCCTTCAAACTAAAAACTCCCACTCTTCCCGCAACAACACACCACAACAAAGTTAGTTATTCTAACATCTCATCATCACTATTCAATTGCAACCATGCACATATCATTAAACTCAAAGTTCTCTCCATTGCTAAGAACAAAACAAATTGTTTTTCTCAACCTTCCAAAAGTCTATCTCAAAAGTTACTACCCTACCCCCATAATATGTCACTCACTGCTATCTCAAAGTGGTGATATTCACCCCAACTCTGGCCCTTCCCTCCTGTTATCTTCTAACACAAGACCCACCATAACCCCAAATACAACATACTCCACTAGAAACCTATTTTGGACAACAATAAATATACTTAGCATTTTGCAACAAGGTCACAGAATTCCACACCTGGCTAGAGCAATACTCCCCAGATGTCATAGCCATCACTGAGACCTGGCTCAAGCCACATATATCAGACATAGAAATAGACCCACTAGGTTACAATATCCTATGAAAAGACAGGCTTTAAAGAAAGGTGGTGGGGTAGTACTAGTCAATCATAATATTACACCTTTCCCAAAAAACATACCATCCTTAACAATCTGGAAAAAGTCATGGCAGTACTACAAATAAATGACAATAAACAGATTTGCATTGTTTCTACATATCTTCCACCGGGACAAAATATCCCCACCCTTGAGGATTTCCTGTCCTGGCAACACACAATATATCCTCTGAAAATATAATACTAGGGGATACAAACAAATTGGAAAAATATAGAATTAAACTCCTCAACAAATAGCATTAATCACTACAAATACACTCAAATTATCACATGCCCCACCCAAGTACAAAATAAACAACCTGAAACAACTCTTGACTGGATGCTTGTATGACATCCACACAACTTCACTAACTTAGGCTCCCCTCCCCAATTCCCTGAGGAATCATCTATCTGCTTTCACATATAGAACCCAAACCCAGGTACCAAAACCCCATATCTGTAAAACAACCAGAAACCTCACCAAGTTTAACCCTCCAACATTTAACTCCATTCTAAAAGCCCATAACTGGAGCCCTCAATATTCTCTTCAACTAGATGAAGCTGTTAAGTATTGTAACAGAATCTTTCTAGATACCCTTAATTCTTTTGCACTTACACGAATAAAAAGAATCAAAATTAGCCATGCTCCATGGTTAAGTAAACCTACAAAACTGCTACTTTTAGCTAGGGATAGAGGCTGGAAAGTCTGGCTCAGTGACAAAATACTGACAAATGAATCCAACTTTAAACATCTCAGGAACCAAGACAAAAAACTAATCATCAATGACAAAAAAAAATATTTCTCAATACAACTATCCACCCATAAAAACAAACCCAAGAATTTTTCTCCTCAATCCTGGAACCACTCAAAATACATCTCCACCCCCCCCCCCGACATGACCCTGCAACATATAGTCCATACTTTCAACTCCCACTTTATTGATACCATCCTTAATCTCATTCCTGAACCCCCTACAGACTCAAATCCATACACCACCAATACTACAAACATCAGGCAAGCAACCATACAAACTTCTTCCAATCATCTTGCATCCCAGGAAACTACCACTAAAACAATACCAGAAGCCCATAGTTTTTCCCTAAAACCTGTTCCCACCTCTCTAATTCTAAAACTTTTAAAAAGCTGAAACCCTGTTCCCTATCTGCTGACAACCTCCCCCAGAATACTTAAACATTGTTGCTGATGCAATAGCATACCCCCAACAGTATTCTAATAAACTGATCCATCTCTGAAGGAACCATCCCACAAATCTGGAAAAATTCCTTTATAACTCCAATGCATAAAGGTGGTAACACAAATGACTTTACGAACTATAGACTGATTTCTATTTTTTCTCCTCTCTCCAAAATATTAGAAATGTGTACTCATCCACCTCATAGAAAACAACCTCCTTGCCCCAACACAACATGTTTTTTCCCCATTCCATAGCATCACCACTGCCCTCCTGTCCTTCATAGACACCATGGAAAAGGCTTTAGATGCAGGTCTAATAACTTCACTAGTCCTGTTGGACTTATCCAAGGCATTCAACACTGTCCCATACCAAACTACTTCAATAACTGTTGGAAAAAGGCTGCTCCCTATATACACTGTCCTGGTTTGCTGACTACTTACACAACTGACTACAATCAGTGAAATGGCAGAGCAAACAATCTACCTATCTGCTAAATAAAACAGGAGTACCCCAAGGGTCCATCCTTGGACCCTGCTTTTTAATATTTTCATAAACAATTTGCATCTAGTGTCCCCTCAAACCATACTCATCAAATATGTGGATGACACCACAATCACATCTTCCTCCAAAATCTTTCAAGACCTCCTAAAAATAACATAAAAAGCATTCAGATCCATAGAAATCTGGCTTAATGACTTTCACATTGTTTCTAAATGCCAAAAATAACTGAACTGCTTATTTTGTCAGCCAAATCAACCCCACAAGACTTTAAAATTTACTCCCAAGATAAAATGGAAAGTCAGGTTTTTGATTCTGCAAAACTACTTGGCATAACAATAGATAATAAACTCTCCTATGTACACAACACATTCTTAACACTATAAAAAGAAAAGAACTCACTTTAAACTAGGTAAATTCTACAGGCATCAAAAGTACATGGATAGACCCAGAGAAATCAAGCTGGCCAAGTCTTTACTACTTTCCTCCCTCTTTTACGGTACTCCCATGTTCAGAAACCTTCACTCCTCCCTCTTTAATAAACTACAATGCTGCTACTACAAAACTTCAAAATTTGCCTCCAGCTTGCAACACCAAACCCATAATTGCCAAGCTATCAAAATGCTTAACTGGTATGAATTCTCCCAATACCTCAGTTACACTCTAACTCTGGCTCACAAACTAGTATATAACCCAGAGAAATGCCCTGTTCTACTGTCAACCTTTCAAGCCTACACCTCCTCTGAAATCTATGGTCCACAAATAAACACCTTCTAATCATATCAAAACCAAACAAAAGAGCAGGACAAAGCCTATACTGCTATTCTATAGCTAAATTGGGAATGCTCTACCAACATCTGTTGTTTTGTTAGATTCCCTTAATGCTTTTAAATCCTCACTAAAAGCTATGATCTTAACACCCCACATGTCCTTGCTATCTTAATACCAGGCCTCCATAATCTTCTCCTTATTACTCCCTCTATCCAAAGCTATAACCACTCACTAACAACCAATCCACCTAGTATTTCTCCCTAAGTCACTCTGATTAAAATAAATACAATGAGTGGGCACTAGTGTATTCCTCAGTTTTAAAGGCAATGTACTTCTTCTTCTTTCAGCTGCTCCTGTTAGGGGTCACCACAGCGGATCATCTGTTTCCATTTCTTCCTGTCCTCTGCATCTTGCTCTGTCACACCAACCACCTGCATGTCCTCTCTCACCACATCCATAAACCTTACCTTAGGCCTTCCTTTTTTCCTGTTACCTGGCAACTTCATCCTTAGCATCTTTTTCCCAATATACTCTGCATCCCTCCTCAGCACATGTCCAAACCAATGTAATCTTGCCTCTCTGGCTTTGTCTCCAAACCTTCCAACCTGGGCTTACCCTCTAATATACTTATTCCTAATCCTGTCCATCCTCATCACACCCAGTACAAATCTTAACATCTTCAACTCTGCCACGTCAAGCTCTGACTCCTGTCTTTTTGTCAATGCCACTGTCTCCAACCCACATAACATAGCTGGTCTCACGACCCTCTTGTAGACCTTCCCTTTCACTCCTGACACTCTTCTCCACCCACTCCATCTTACCTGTACTCTCTTCTTCATCTCTGTTCCACACTCACCATTACTCTGAACTGTTGATCCCAAGTATTTAAACTCATCCACCTTTGCCATCTCTACTCCTTGCATCCTCACCATTCCTCTATCCTCCCTCTCAATCACACACATGTATTCTGTCATAGTCCTGCTGACCTTCATACCTCTTCTCTCTAGAGCATATCTCCACCTCTCCAGGGTCTCCTCCACCTGTTCCCTACTCTCACTACAGATCACAATGTCATCTGCAAACATCATAGTCCACGGGGACTCCTGTTTGATCTCGTCTGTCAACCTGTCCATCACCATTGCAAATAAGAAAGGGCTCAGAGCTGATCCTTGATGTAATGCCAGCTCCACCTTAAACGCATCTGTCACTGCCACCGCAAACCTCACCACTGTCACACTACCCTCGTACATATCCTGTACCACTCTTACATACTTCTCTGACACTCCTGACTTCCTCATACAATACCACAACTCCTCTCTAGGCACCCTGTCATACGCTTTGTCTAAGTCCAAAAAGACACAATGCAACTCCTTCTGACTTGCTCTGTATTTCCCCATCAACACTCTCAGAGCAAACATCGCATCTGTAGTGCTCTTTCCTGGCATGAAACCATACTGCTGATCACTAATCATCACCTCCCTTCTTAACCTAGCTTTCACTACTCTTTCCCTTAACTTCATGCTGTGACTGATCAGTTTAATCCCTCTATAGTTACTACAGCACTGCACATCACCCTTATTCTTAAAAATTGGTACCAAAACACTTTTTCAAGGCAATGTACTTAATTGAATTAAATATAATTTCTTTTTTCTACAAAATGTCTTTACCTTCACCTCTATGTTAAAAAGAGAGTGCTACAGTACAGTACAGTTTGCTATGATGTGATAATATGTTGTCTATTACTTTTTATACAGTTTAAATTCTTTCTTTCTTTCATAAAATTGTATAACTACTGATGTTGTTTTACTCATTGTGGAGCTTTTCTCTCCGGACCTCCACTGAAAATTAGTAGACTTTCCCAGTCAGCAAATATCAATAACCGAATAAATAAATCAATCAATATAGAATGTTTTCCAGATATTAGAGAATACAAATTTTTGGATTGGTCTATTGATTAGTATAGAAATAGGATTAAGTCACAGCGAACTTTAAAAAGAGGGGGGTAAATTATCAGTTGAAGGAGAACATGGTTTAGTTTGTGGAGGGGTGATTTTATGTAAGCAGTGGGAAATGGCTTAAGTGATGATGGGGTTTGTCAGTTGGTGGAGGGGGAAGGGTAAGGCGGTTGGTGTTGGGGTCTATATGGGTTAGTTTGAGGATGGAGTTGATAAAGTAGCACCTAAGAAGTGTGGCGGTTTCTTCTGCAGAATTGTTAGGGGAGGGGTTTGGTGTTATGGGAATTCCACGGTAAAGAATCTTATTGATAGTACTCCAGAATTTTGGGAGATTAGAGTGATGGTTAGTTTAGGAATTATGATAACATTTTTTCTTGTTTTTTTGTTAATTAGTTTTTTTTTTTTTTGGTGCAGTTTCTGAGTTTTTTATAGTTTTGAAGGTGTGTAGGAGATTTAGTTTTTAGCCAGGATTTCCAAGCAGTATTGCTTTTATGGATTAGAAAGAGGGTGTCCCAAGTACGCCATGGAACAAAGTTTGATTTTTATCCTAATTTTCTTTAGAAGTACTAGAGAGTTGAGAATATCTAGAAATATATGGTTGAATTTTAGTACAGCATCATTAAGAGGAAGGTGAAGAAGGCAGGACCAGTTTATGGAGGAGAGTCTATTATTAAATGGTTTGGATCTGATGTCAGGATCCATTGAAGGATGGAGCTGCTATTAGAGTGCTTATTCATGCATTCTGGAGTTGGGATTAGCTGGGAAAAGCCATGAAGATTAATGCTGATGTTTGGTATGTCAGTAGTTAGTTTTTTCCAGTCTGTATTTACATCGACATGACAGACATTACAATGTTCTGTCATTGTCATGAGAAAACACAATCATTAAAAGTTTATCTAGAACCACTGAGACTACTGGGTTGAGACCTGCTTTTGCTTTAGTCTGATATTCACATCCCTGGAGGTCAGCAGTTGGCTGTGTGTATTAACTGTAGAATCACCACAGGTAACTAAGCAATTGTATAGTGACCTAAGAAATCATTAATGTCAGCATATAACAGTGAAATAAACTGCTCACACCGATACAGGAGCACTTGTCAGAATCAAGCAAAAAAAGGTAGCAGCAAAAACACAGGTGCATCCACCACGGAAATGGCAATAAAAGTACTCGCAAAGTCCCAATAAATGCAACCAGTCCAAATAAAGCGAAAAATATGAAACTTCTTCTTTATTCCATGAATAAAACCAAAAGGAATGAGCGCTTTCGCGTAACAATAGTACGCTTCATCAGATTCTATTACAAGCTCTGTTATTTCAGTTTATATAGCTATACATTATACTTAATTGATGTAATTAAACAATTAATCAACCATTAAACAATTTAACTTAAAGCAACATCTTTCTTTTGTTAAAAAGCCATTCAGTTACCTCATTTCTGCAGATAAATCTATGTAAATACATTTTTTAAAACCTCTACAGAGTCAAATATTATATATATATATATATATATATATATATATCTATATATATATATATATATCTTTCATAAAGAAACCATAATATTACCTTAATATATAAACTAAACACATAAAAATTACAATCTATATTAACTTAATTATCTAACACTATTTTAGAACAATAAAACCTTAATGAATTAAATAAAACCACATACTGTCTAAATCTTCATATGATGTATGTTAAAGTGCTCAGTGCAAATCTATATATGATAAGTTAATACACATAAATATCCACCAATCCTATCTATTAGTTATGGCCATTTAAATATATATAAAAAACAAAATATAAATATGTATAAAAAATATGTATATATAAATATATATATATTTTGACATATATAATGAAACTGCATTATCTACGGTGTTTTAAAACAGGCTTCAAAGGGACATACTGATTTAACCCCGGAGGGTAATGTGCTCTCAATCTTAGTATCCATTCTAATTCCCTTTGTTCCAACACATTCACAAGGTCACCCCTCTTTCATTTTTATTCACAATTTGTAAAACTCTAAATTTAAAATGATGACCATTATATTGAATCACATGCTTTGCTAATGCATTAAGTTCATTCTTCTTTTTGATGTCGTATACATGATTGTAAATTCTTTTCTTTAATTCTCTTTTTGTAAGTCCTACATAAAATGCCGAACAACATTCACAGGTAGCTAAATAAATAATGTTACATGTATTACAAGATGCAAAAAACCTAGGAGTAAATGAATAGTTCAAAACAGGATGAGTAAATATCTGTACCCCTGTGATGTATTTACACATATTACAGTTATAGCAAGAAAATGTTCCAAATTTGGTTCTAATATGAGTAGCTATTGTTTCCTTTTTGCTATGTGTGGTACATAGCAATCTTTTTAAATTCTTGCTGTTTCGATATGTAAAACTAGGAGTATGACCTACTAATTCTAATGTCTTGCTATCTATAGTTAATATTTGCCAATGACTACTAATAATTTCTCTAATTACTCTATTGTCATTGGTATAAGTGGTGACAAAATGTATTTTCTCATCATATCTCAGAGTTTGTTTCTTATTTTTAGTATAGTTCACCCTTACTATCTCTAGTTCATTTGATGTATTTATAGCTCTCTTCACTTGATTCCTAATTTCTCTCACCAATACCTTATTATAACCCCTCTGTATAAATACATTTTCCAACTTATCAGCCTGTAATATAAAGTCTGAATCCTCTTTGCAGATTCTATCTAACCTACAAAATTGGCTTTTTATGATGCCTTTGAATACATGTCTCGGGTGCATACTATCGTAACTGAGAAGTGTATTCTTCCAACATTCCTTTCTATGTAACGTGGACCTAATCTTACCATTATTAATACTTAGATTCACATCCAAAAAGTTAACCTCTGTATAAGAGGCTTCCATGGTAAATTTTAAAAAACTAGATGTACTTTCGAGATGACATAAAAATCTCTCAAATTCTTCCATTGTGCCCTTCCACACAATTAGTATATCATCTACGAACCTAGCATATAGAAGAATCTTCTTGTATGATTCATTTGTGAATAAATGCTCTCTCTCCCAGTGGTTAACCACTAAATTAGCGTATGTATTTGCGCAGGGTATTCCCATTGCAACACCCCACTTTTGTAAATATAATTGCCCTAAGAAAGAAAAGGCATTATTGGAGAGGACGAGTTCTAATAATTGACAAATCAGTATTACTTTATTACAACAAACTTCAGGATAAAGTTGTAATAATTCTCTTATAGCTTGTATTCCTTGTTCATTCGGGATGCACGTAAACAGATTTCGTACATCTAGTGTCACCAATACATGGGTACCTTGTTGTAAATCAACCTCTAACTGATCTATTAAATTCAGTAACTGATAAGTGTCCTTTAAAATAGTAGGAATCTTGTTCACTATAGGCCTCAGAGTTTTCTCTAAGAAGATAGATATGTTCTGTGTGACCCATCCATCACCATCTACAATGGGTCTAATGGGTGGTGGGAGTATATCTTTATGCATTTTAGGCAAGGCTTTTATGGTTGGTATTTGGGGATGTTCAATGACAAAAAAAAATCATATAATTCCTTATTTATCTGATAGCACATTAACAGGTCATATAACTCATCATTTATTTTTTTCAACATATTCAAAAACTTCTCATTTGTAATCATTATATATGTATCCCGGTCTCCTAGCATCTGTAACATAGAAGAGATATAATCTTCAGTATCAAACATCACTAAGCCACCTCCTTTGTCTGCAGGTCTGATCGTTATAGAGGACTCATTCATTAGTTTCTTCAAAGATAATCTTTCATTAGTATTCATATTGAAGAACAAACATTTTCTTTTTCCTTCAAAAAAGTATTTATAAAAACTAATTTCACATGATTTAATAAAACCTTCCTTCTATATGGGTAGGTAAGGGGGGGGGGGGTAAACGTGCTTTTTTGTTTAAAACATGGAAACTCATTATTTTCGCCTAAATCACACATCTTATTACCATAGAAAAGCAGTTTTAAAGCTAACATACGACCAAACATCCTCAAGTCAATTAATAAACTTTCTAGCTTACTTGCCTGCGATGGTATAAACGTCAAGCCTCTATTTAAGAGGCTGATATCAGATTCAGTCAATATAAATGTAGACAAATTAAAAAACAAATTAATTACTGTCTCTGTCGGCGTCTCTGTGACATTTATATATATACATATTTTTTATACATATTTATATTTTGTTTTTTATATATATTTAAATGGCCATAACTAATAGATAGGATTGGTGGATATTTATGTGTATTAACTTATCATATATAGATTTGCACTGAGCACTTTAACATACATCATATGAAGATTTAGACAGTATGTGGTTTTATTTAATTCATTAAGGTTTTATTGTTCTAAAATAGTGTTAGATAATTAAGTTAATATAGATTGTAATTTTTATGTGTTTAGTTTATATATTAAGGTAATGTTATGGTTTCTTTATGAAAGATATATATATATATATATATATATATATATATATATATATATATATATATATGTATATATATATAATATTTGACTCTGTAGAGGTTTTAAAAAATGTATTTACATAGATTTATCTGCAGAAATGAGGTAACTGAATGACTTTTTAACAAAAGAAAGATGTTGCTTTAAGTTAAGTTATTTAATGGTTGATTAATTGTTTAATTACATCAATTAAGTATAATGTATAGCTATATAAACTGAAATAACAGAGCTTGTAATAGAATCTGATGAAGCGTACTATTGCTACGCGAAAGCGCTCATTCCTTTTGGTTTTATTCATGGAATAAAGAAGAAGTTTCGTATTTTTCGCTTTATTTGGACTGGTTGCATTTATTGGGACTTTGTGAGTACTTTTATTGCCATTTCCGTGGTGGATGCACTTGTGTTTTTGCTGCTAATGTCAGCATATATTAACTCTGGAATTGCCTTAGTTATGCAAATAATGATACAGTGATCAACTGAACCATAAATGACTTAATGAGCGATTTGCAGTTTCACTTTACTGAGACTTGCATAATTTAATCTTAGAAACAAGCATATTTGTGTCCTGGATTTGAGCATGGCACCAGACAGAAAACCTTTTTCCATTTGGACATTTAAGATTTTCTGGTTGAGGGTTTCCTTGCCTCCTCTAAAATGCTGAGCGCATCCTCAGAAAAAAGGTGCCTTAAAGGGATGAAAACGCTATCGCCCACAGTGTCAGTTAAAGAGTGGACAAGTGAGAATGTATGAGGGACCCCTTGTCCCGTGTGAAGAGGTCCAAGCAGTGAGGTAACTTGTGATGACTGTCCCTAGCCAGATGCATTAACAGGTGGAACCAGTGCTGCCATGGCCAAAAAGCAGTCACATGATTTTTGAGGAGTCCAGATGAATCTTCTGCAGGACTCCTGGAAGTACAGGAAGAAAAGGGAAACCATAAAGAAACATCCCCTTCCAAGGTACTCTGGAATACAACAGAGGGAGCTGCCTTTTCAGAGGGGAGGGAAAAAGATCTACCTGAGGAATATCCCACTGATGGACAATGTCCGAAATGCGTCACTATGAAACATCCATTTGTGAACCTGTATTTTGGACCTGCTCAGAGAGTTTGCCACTAGATTGTGCTCTGATGGAATGCAAACTGAATGAAGAGTTGGGTCTATATAATTACACAAAAGACATTCATCGAATACATCTTTAGCAAACACCAGCTGCCAAAATTCACTGCAGTGAACAGAGAAATTTTTCCCATGGTTCGCAAACACTTGGCTCACCAACCATCCTGAATACCAATAGACTAAATAAAATCCACTCAAGTGGGGGTCTTCACCCTCCCCAACTATATATACCAACTTGGGAGATCGCACTACAGTGGGGAAAAGGGCAAAGTTGAGGTGATGTCCAAGTGTTTGCAAACCGTGGGAAAATTTCTGCGGTTTGCTTGAAGTGAATTTTGGCGGCTGGTGTTCACTGAAGACATATTTGATGAATATGTCTTTCACGGAACTAATATAGACCCAACGAGTTAACTGATTACTGACAGCCACCTCCCAAGCCTTAGCAGCCATCCTCCAGAGTAGGTAAGATTTTGTGCCTCCCTGCTTGCTGACATACCACACCACTGTAGTGTTGTCTGTGTGCATTTTCAAGGGGCATGGCGAGAACATGGAGTGAAATGCCTGAAGAGTCAGAATCAGAGTTCTCATCTATTTGATGTTGATATGGTCTGACTTCCAATGGGGGGGGGGGGCTAGAAACTCCCACATCCCATCTCTGAGGAAATGGTGAACAGTTCTTGAGAAGGGACTGGAGGCTGAAAGGGCAGACTGAGGTTGAGAGCAATCTGTTGAATCTACCACTCAAAGTCCTTCTTTAGACAAGGAAGGAGAGGTACACTGAAATCCAGAGAGTGGTAATGCTGCAGCCAAACTGATTTGAGGTACCACTGAAGATTCTGCATATGCAGTCTGGCAAGAGGGAGCACTGGAATAGAAGAGGCCATGAATCCCAGGGCCAGAAGAACCTCTCTGGCTGGAATGGCAGTCACAGGAAGAACAGACTGAAAGAAGTCTATCAGTGACAAAACGTTTGGAGGTGGAAGAGGCACCAACATTGCCAGTGTCTGAATCCTGCATCCCAGATACACATAATCCTGACAGGGAATCAGGACGGACTTCTGGAAGTTGATAGTGACCCCAGACTTTGAAGAAGGGAGATGCTGAACTCCAGATCCTGTAACAGGTGACTGGAAGAAGATGCCTAAAGCAACAGGTCATTTAGATAAGGAAAAATCTGAATGCGTTGAAGCCTGCAGAGAACAGTCACAGGAGCTAGGCATTTTGTGAATACACTTGGTGCAGTGCCAAGGGGCAAAGTGAAGAACTGAAAATGAAAGGAAGAAACAGTGAAATGTAAAAAGTTCTTGAAAAGAGTGTGAATAGGAAAATGAAGGTAAGCATCCTTTAACCAAAAACACCAGAAAAGCCTGGGTTAGTAAAAGAGAAAACAACGTCTGAAGAGTAAGCATTCGAAAAGAGGGGACCTTGAGAAAGGTGTTGAGTAGGGAGAGATCCAGAATAGGTTTACAAGTGCTCTCCTTTCAAGGAACCAGGAACATCTTGGAATAAAAACACTTTCCCACCTGGGAAGTTGAAACAGGTTGAATGGTTCCTTGGTTCACCAGGTACCCTAGGACATCCAGGAAATGAGGAAGTTGCTGTAGAGGTGGTTGAGGCATCCCTGAAAAAGGAGGGAGAGACTTCCATACCATGAAGTATCCCTGATGGATAACAGAAAGAACCAAAAAGCCTCAAGTGATGAGAAGCAAACTTGTAACAGAAATGGAAAGCTGAAGGGACAAAGGAAACTGGTCTAAGGGAAGGGGGATGCAAATTGTCAATGAGAAGCAGTATAAGATAAATAAGGCTTCTGGGCCACAAAAGTGTGATAAGCTTTAGCAGCGGAGGCTCACCCACCACCCTTCCTGCCCTTGGAGGCCTGGAGAGGGTTGCCTGCAGACAAAAGTAGATGAATAAGGATTATTCCTCTGGAACATACATTAAGGGGAGACAAAAATATGTTTAAGGTCTTGCAAGGTTTTGCCTTAACTTAACTGCCTTTGACTTAAACATGTCAGCAGCAGCAGTCCTAAAAAAGACATGTATTATCCAAAGGAGCATCCAACAGTTTGGTCTTAATGCCCTCAGGCAAATACTGGAGATGAAGCCAAGAATAACACTTGATGACAGACCCAAAAGCCACAGCACTGGAAGAGGTATCAGCAGCACCATCATAGCAACACTTGTTAAGAGTGGCTAGCTACTTGAGAAGTAGAACCTCAAGCAGATAAGGCAGAAGATCTCTCTTTAGAATCAGAGAGGTCAGAAATAACCTGAAAAGGCTAAGCAATCAAGGCTAAAGCATATCTGGTCATGTGGGTCTAGTAATTAATAGCCCTAAAGGTCAAAGTAGAAGCAGTATAAACCTTCTTAACAATCTTCTCTATTGCCCTACTATCCTTAACAGAAGGCAAATGTTTATAGGAGGGCAAGAGCTTGGAAGGTTTGTCAGAAAAGGCTGACCCTACAGCAGGATCACTAAGATGACACATTAAACATTGGCAGTCATCAGGGACCTTATAGAAGATCTCTTAAGAGCAGGAGGCTGAGAATCAGGAGACTTGGAAGCAGCAAATAAAGTGACTAATATGGCAGCCAACACAGGAAGAACTGCAGATGGTTTAGGAGCATTCACCTGAAGCAACACATAACATCTCCTCTGAATGTCAGACACTTGAGAAGAATCCCACTTAAAGTATTCTGCCATCCTAGCAATTGTGTCCACAAAGGACAATTCTTCAAAAAGAGACTCAGGGCTAACAGATTCCTCCACATCAGAACCATAAGCCAAAGGTGAAGGCATCTAAGAACAGGACAAGGACATTTCATCAGACTGAATCCTCATCCAAGGAATCCAGTTCCTTAGGCTATTTAGAAGGGGTACAGGTTCAAGGAGGAGCAGGCAGTGATACTCCTTGAGGAGGCTTCAGGGTCATCAAGGCAGAAAACAAGCCCCAAGTAAACTCTGCCATTCCCTTTGAGGATCCTTAGGATGTACTGAAACATGCTTCGTCTTTTGTCATTGCTTGGAAGAGACGTCAGTCCTAACAAATACTGAAGGTTATGACCCTTGGCGAGATTCAATAAAAGCACCCAGAACCCCCTCACTGACCAATATTTGTAGAATCCCTCTAGGACCCTCCAAGATAAATCAACAATGCTTCCCCCTCAGTGTCTGGAGCAGATGCCTGCAAATGCTCACAGGACGTGCAAAAAGAAAGACCCATGCCAGTCTATAACACAGTAGCGGCAGAGGAATTCAATGTAGATAGCAAACAGCCTACAGAGCTATAACCAGCTTCTAAAGGGGTATCCAGTGGAGGCTGGACAGTAGAAAAATCCATCTGAGACTTCTTACCCAACATGAGTATCTTGGGGTTAATGGGTTCTGCCACGTTACCCTGGGCTAAATGTTTAATCTGTTGGTTTTCAAGATAAATGGCCAGAGAAGACAAATGGCTTTTGAGTGTCTTAGTCACAAATGCTTTACAGATAACTACAAGGGGTATGTTTGTGGGAACCCAAACAAAAGAGACACTATTTGTGTTAATCGTTATGGGGAATATGCCTCCAACACTGACATTTTCCTTCTTGGATGGCATGAACACTAGGTAAGCAAAATAAATACAAGAGAAAGGAAAGAAAAAAATAAATAAATAAAAACCTGATGGACAGATATTTAGCACAGCAACAAGATGTTCAGACCAAAGAGCAATAATTGGCAGCAAAGAAGTTCTGTGTAACTGTGTCCATACATCACTTTTATGCCCTATGTCTTGTGTGGGATCATATGTGTGACGTACGGCACATTCAAGGTCATAAGGCTTTAGTATACTGGTTGAATGTTGGACTGCCTTGGATTGGAGAATCACTCAGTAAAGAATACTGCAACAGTGACAAATGACATCTAAGAATACCTCTGCTGATTCTAAGGATCCTCGGAGGGTATGGTGAGGCTTTACTCTGGGCTTATTCAATGCCCTGATGGCCTTAAAACCTCATCAGTTTGTTTCAGTCCCTGCTCCCCCAGTCTTCTACTCCAGGCAAGAGGACAAGGGAATCCGGTTCAGCTGCAGAAGATTCAAATTCAAGGGAGAAGTCCCTTGCTTACTCTTCTCAAATTCCTTCTCCCCTGGATTACGGGTCTGAGGATGAGGAATTTCTGAGTCCTAAATCTCTCTTGGAGGAATTATCTTTTGGGGGGAAAGTTATATGGATGAAGTATTTCAAATGGGACTCTTCCCAAGTTTCTGAGGTTCCACAAAGGTACTATGATCTGTTTCAGATGTTATCTCCTAAAGCTTCTGCTGTTCCTCCTGCCTTAGCAGCTCTTCTGGACACCTCTGTGGCTGCCTCTGGGTTGCTGATTCCCAGTCACCTGCTCTAAGAAAAGTCCCAGATGACAGCAAGTATTTAAGTGTCCTTCTGCTGTCCCTTCTGTGGTTTCAGTCCCTACTGAACAAGCCTTCTAAGCTCTTACCCTCTTCTAAGCTCCTTCCTCCAGATAAGGATAGTAGGACTATGATCGGAATAGGTAACAAAGCATATACTGCTGCTACCTTGGCTTTTTGCTCCATCAATTACCAAACCCACATGACCAGGGATGTTTTGGCCCTCTTGACTCAGGTTTCTAAGGTTGTTTCTGACCTCCTAGATTCTGAGGGTAAGGTTTCTGTGCTCTCCATGATTGTGACCACTTTTCTGGTTCCTCACTACTTTATTAAATGCAGCTATGATGCTTCTTTGCTTCTTCTAGGACTGTTGCCTTGAGGTTTGTTATGAGGTAGTATTCTTGGCTTCCCTTGTAGGCTTTGTCTGATGACATTAAAGCCAAGCTGCTGGATGTTCTCTCTTGATAATAAAAATCTATTTGGGACTGCTGCTGCTCATTGTTTAAATTCCTTCAAGATAACAGAAAGGCTATATTTTCCCCCTCTCTTATCCCCAAGTTCCAGAGGAATTATCCTTCTAAGCTTGCATTTGTCCATAAACAGCCTCATCAGCCCACTAAAGGCAAAAAGGGATCCACGATGGCTGCTCCTGCTATGTTTAAGAATCTTTCTGCCCAAAAGCCTTCTTTTTCAGGACAAATCTAACATTTTGTCCTCTCTTCCCTCGACCAGATTTCCATGTCCCTCAGTCTTTCCCTATCCCTTCCAAACTGGCAACCGATTACCTCAGACTCTTGGGTTCTGTCCACTACCTGTCACGGATATTTCATGATGTAGAAACCTCTTTTCTTTCTCAGGCATTCCTCAGCCTCCTCTGGATCAACCTTCTCATTTTCCAGAGGTCCTTCAATCTATTCTGGACCAGGAAACCATTCAGCCAGTTCCCCCTTCCAACTGGGAAGGGTTTTTTCTCCAGGATGTTCTTAGTTTCTTGAAAGGAGGGCACTTGCAGATTTATTCTGGATCTCTCGTTCTCTTCTCAATACCTTTCTCATTATGCCTTCTTTCTGGATGCTGTCTCTTCAGGCACTGTTTTCTCTTTTGCTGCCTCAAGCTTTTTTGGTCTCTCTGGAGCTCAAGGATACCTATCTTCATATGCTCATTCATCCTCTATTCGGGAAATTCATTTTCAGTTCTCTGCTTTGCCCTCTGGCCTCTCTACTGCCCAAAGGGTATTCACCAAATGTCTCATTTTGTTTCATATTGTTTTTTGCAGGCTTCAAGTCATTCAGATTTTTCTCTATCTGGATGACCTGTTGATTCTGGTTTCTTCTCCCAGCAGCTTTCCATTTCACCACTCTTCTCCTGCAGAGCTTTAGGGTTCAGTATCAACCTCAAAAAATCTGTCCTTAGACCCTCTTAAGATCACATGTTTCTTGGTTGCAGGATTCAGACCATCTACATTCTGGCTTCCCTTTCAGCTCCAAAGGTCCTGTCCTTGACACTTTTCTTCCACAGTCTTCTTTCCCATGCTCTATCTTGGCCACAGACATTCTTTACGCTCTGGGGTTCAAGGCCCCCACCATCTCCATGCTTCCTCTCACCAAACCTCATATAAGAAAGTTGCAATGGTACCTGAAGTTGGTTTGGCTTTAACACTGTCATCCTCTGGAATTCTATGTACCTCTCTTTCCTTGCTTCAAGCTCAAACTCTAGCAGTGGATTCAGCTGTTGGGTCTCAATATAGGTCTGCCCTTCCAGGCTCTGGTTCCTTCTCAAGGGTTGTTCACAAAATGCCTCAGACCTGGGATGGGGGCTTCTTGCAGCCATATGAAAGTTCATGGTCTCTTGTCCCCTCAAAAGAAGTCAAACTATATCAACACTTTTCACAACATATTTCCTCCTGGCCCTCTGAAGGTTTTCACAGACAATTCAAAACCAAGAAAAACCAGGATAGGAGATGCTGAAAAAAGCTTAAATAAAGCTTTATTCCTTTTCTTACAGTTGATAAAACCACACACCACGAACAGTTATGCAAATGAACGCCTTCCAAATCTCAGCGTTTTCGTCCTGAATGTTTTTAAATATATACTTTCTATTTGTTTTATGTTTTTAACATAATACATAAGGAGAAAATTTATAAATGAAAATTAATATAGAGTAACACATTTTCAATAAAGTCATAAGGAACGTATATATTTTTTTAAAAAATTAATGAGACAAAGCATTTGATTTGATTATTTAAATTGCTTTTGGATGATTTGATTGGAGTGTGGTTTTATTGATTGTATAAAAGGTTAATTAAAAGGGAGTGTTTTTATCTGATGAAGTCCATTCAGGACGAAAACGCTGAGATTTGGAAGGCGTTCATTTGCATAACTGTTCGTGGTGTGTGGTTTTATCAACTGTAAGAAAAGGAATAAAGCTTTATTTAAGCTTTTTTCAGCGTCTCCTATCCTGGTTTTTCTTGGGTTTGAGTTTTCCTGGTTTGAGGAGTGTGGTCCTTGTGTATTGTTTTCACAGACAATACCAACATAATATGGCATGTCAACAAACAGTGGGGCACAAGGTCTTACCTTCTTTGTAGGTTAGCTCTTCAGGCCTGGGAACAGGCTACAAGTTGACCTGGTGGGGTATTTCTCAAGTCGATCTTTTTGCCTCCCCTCTCAATAGCCAACTTCCTCTTTTCTGTTTAAGAGCATCAAATCCCTTGGCTTAGAAGGTGGTTGCCCTATCCTTTCCACACAGGGGGATGTTTCTGCATGATTTTCTTCCCCTTTCAAAGGTTTCTGGTATCAAAGGTCCTGCACAAGATCCTGTATGCTTTTCTTCCCCTTTCAAAGGTCTCTGGTGTCAAAGGTCCTGCAAAATTCCCAAAAAATCTTGTTAGTGACTCCCTTTTGGCCCAGACAGCACTGGTTCCCCCTCTTATTCTATTTGGCCAGCAGCACTCATCACAAGTTACCTCACTCGATGGATCTACTCTCACAAGACAAGGGATCTCCCCATCCTTACTGGCCACTCTTCAAGTGGCTTTGTGGGTTACAGGTTTTGATCCTCTTTAGGCACCTTTTTCTAAGCATGTGCTTTGGGTTTTGCAGGAGGCCAGAAAACCCACTACTGGAAAATATTTCTCACAATGGAAGAGGTTTTCTGTTTGGTACCTCTCTCATTACCAGAAGAAGTTTTGAGGTCAAACAACTCCTTGACTGTGTCCTACATTTCAGGCCACCAAGAAAGCCTACTTCTTCCTCTTGGGACCTTAAATTTGTTTTGGAAGAACTAACTTGGGCTCCCTTTCAGCCTGTGGAGTCAGGTTCCCTGCAACATTGCACTTGGAAGACTGTCCTGTTGGCTCTTACTTCAGCCAAAAGGTTCTCAGAGCTCCAGGCCCTTATGGCTGTTCCTCCTTTTTTAGTCTTTCATAGAAATGTCTCTCTTCAGACCAATCCTCCTTTTGTGCCCAAGGTGGTAAATGAGCCGTTCCTTAATTAGTGAATTCAACTTCCTTCCTTTTTTCTTTCCCTGCAGTCTGCTAGTAAGAAGGTTCTTCACACCCAGGACTTACACAGACAGCTCGAGTTTTTTTTAGATAAAACTAAGGCATTTCACAAGTCTGAACAGCTTTTGTTTCTTTTCCTCCCAGGATATTAGGTTTAGCTGTCTCCAAGCTAGCCATCTCCTCCTGGATTTCTAAGGCCATTTCCTTTGTTATTCTTTTTTTGGCAAATGTAATTCTACCTCTGCAAAGGTACATTCTACCAGTATGGCTGCCTCTTCAGGTGCTTTCTTCAAGGGTTTGGACACCAATTCCATCCTTGAGGCTGGCACATGGTCTTTTGTTCATAGCTTTACTAAACACAAGTTGGATTTGTTTCCAGGGCCACGGCAGCTTTTGCTAAGGCCATCCAGCATGGGTTTGCTGAGGGCTCTTCTCAGTCTTTCTCCTCCCAGTCAGCTTCCTAAGCTTTTGTACTCTCCCTTCTGTTAAAAATACTCAACAGAAATATGGAAGGACATAGTACTGCTATGTAAAATTTTACCATAACAGTAGATGTCCTTCTCCTCACTGTACAATATTTGGTCCCTCCCTCCTTCCCATTTTTCTTTTAGTTCCTCTCTTTGGCTGCCCTCCTGCCCAAGGAGTTTTCTCTTCCTTTTCCATCTACATTTTTTCTTGAGGATGTGCATATATGCATGTGCTCCTTTATCCTTTGGAGGATGCCTTCTCTCCCAGGACAATTCAGTTCTGGGTAATTGCATCCATACATCACCTTTATTCTTAAGTCTTGTGTGGGAAGCATACATGTGACAAAAGGCACATCTAAAATCGAAAGGCTTTGGTACACTGGCCTGACATTGGGCTATCCTGGCAGGAAATACCTTCAGTTCTGAATACAACAACAGTGAAGAGAAGGGCATCTACTGTTATAGCAAGATTTTACACAACTATACTTTACCTAGACATAGTTCAAAGCAGTAGAATACTCCAGTAGCACAAGGTTTCAGCATCTTCCACATATTTAGACCGCAGCTGCACAGACAAGGGTTAAAGGTGGAGCTATCTCAATATATATCTAACAAGCATACCTCTTGGGTGGTCAAACAGGCTGGTGAGCTGGAGCTCCTTCACGTGCAGATCATCATAAACAAAACCCATACCATATCCCCTAGCTAGCTATAGGTATATAGGTAACCTGCCATGTCCCAAGAAGCTCAATGTATACTTGGATCTACTGGAGACACTTACCATCGAACCTAACACCATGCTCATGTGAGACTTTAATCACCCCTCTATAGACTAGGATCATAAATTACGTCAAATCTATATGCAAAGACATTCCTGGACTTCGGAAATGCAAACACTCTTAACCAAATAGTGAATATGCCCACTAGGGGGCTCCAACATACTGGACCTCGTGCTCACAAATATGGGAGAATGCTGCACCTTCCAATGTCTTGCCCTCCCTAAAACTGTCTCCTTCGAAATCAAATCAAATCAACTCAGTATTCACATTAAAACTAGTAACAGGAACTATTTCAAGGCAAACTACCTTTTATTAAGTGATGCTTTTTCAGAATTCAGTGCCCCTTCAAACCCCAAGAACACAGAAGCCTATGCTGAATTGCTCTCAGAAATTCTGTACAACCATGTCAATGGCTGCATAGTGGTTGCTATATGTACCAGAATCAAGCCTAGTACTAGCCCCAGAAGCAAACATTCTGGTGGCATCCCAAATTAAACAGGACATACAATAAAAGGAAATAAATTATGGCAAACATCAGGAAGGATAATTTCCATAAAAACAAAAACTCTAATCAAACCAGGATTCAAAGATGGCTGCCATTCTGTGAACACTGCTGATCTACATCTCTGCATATAACCTGAGGAAATCCTAACCCTGAAGTGATTTCAAGAACTTTTTAACAATAAATCTTGGTAAAAATAACTTCAACTTCATTTAATTAGCCTTTAAGAAGCGAATTAACCGAGGAAAAGTACAGTATCTAACAGGATTATAATAGATTAGCTGGCTCTGAAGAGAGTTTCAAACATAGGAACTGTGTGTTCAGTATACTCTGAGTTCCAGTACTGATATAAAATGTTGAAAGAAGACAAAAATATGGATATAACTACTACAAAAACTAAACTTTCAGAACTGCAGTCACCGGAAAAAGATGTAATTTCGAAAGGACAAAAAAACTATAAAACAGTAGGAACAATCAAAACCAGGGAGCAAAAATAAACCTGACCAAATGCTAAACATGGAAGATATCAAAACTGCTTTGTTACCTATTCAAGAAGAATTAACTGCACAAGTACAATCCTTTGGACTTTCCTGTACTCAAATTCTTGAAAGAATGGACAAAACTGAAGCTTGGATATCAGAAAATGTAGATAAATTAACTTTGCTCACAAAAAAATCAGATACACACGATTTGGAGGACATTCTTGCTATTCAAGCTAAAATTACTGATCTAGAGGCGAGATCCAGAAGAAATAATATAATTATCAGAGGAATCCTGGAGTCTGTACAATATAATGACTTAATTACATCTATTACACAAATACTCACAATTCTTCTTAAAGACTGATATGACAAAACAAATAATCATAGAAAGGGCACATAGAGCTTTGAGGGAATCTCAGGCTTCGAATAGCCCAAGACCTGTGTATGTTAAAATTCTCAACTACCAAGATGTCAATAAAATTCTTACAACTATAAAGAAAAATGGAGGCTACATTATGTGGAATAACAATAGAATTTCTGTGGCTCAGGACTTGCCTCTGCAAATCAGGCAAGCTAGACAATCACTATCTCCCTATTGTAAATTTCTTATTGAAAAACATATAAAATTTCAAATGAAATATCCTAATACCTTAATATTTACAATCGATTGGTCTAAATATTCTGTTTCAACAAAGAATGAGGCAAAAACTATCTTTTTGAAGCTTTTTAAGTGTTTACCTACTTCAGAGACTTGATATGGCTTTCCGTTGCGACTGGCATGCCATCCATGGTCGGATTCATCTGTTGCTGTGGCTCGAGGTCTTGGTAATCCTTTGTTTCAAAATGTTAGTGTTTTAGGCCTCTTCTTGATTAGATAAGAACTTGCTTTTTAGATCCTGGACATTAGCGAGTGTCTCCCGAAGTTTTATAGCTTTCACGAAATCTGTTCTTCTACGAAGAGACAGGAAATGCCTGTGTTGCTTCTGAGGGTGCGGTTTTTACTGTGGCGCTTCCGGAAATCCGGTCGTATTAAGAATCCCCCATCGCAAACGTTTTATCCGGTTTCCAGGCTTGGAAATCCAATGAGAACTGTTTTGAACTGAATAATGTTAAAGAAACAAT
Organism: Protopterus annectens; assembly: GCF_019279795.1. Classification (NCBI taxonomy): domain Eukaryota; kingdom Metazoa; phylum Chordata; order Ceratodontiformes; family Protopteridae; genus Protopterus; species Protopterus annectens. The sequence goes on along the minus strand of NC_056746.1, from coordinate 1,435,391,570 downwards.
AAATGATGTTGTCTGATAATAATTTAAACACATATTCACATGTTGTCACACTTACATCTTTTGAAACAGCACATTTTTGTAAGTATACAATATATTAATGGTTAGCAAGAAATGTATCTAAGGGTAAATAGATATTGTTTTACTACTTCAAAATTACCACTGAAAGGATATATTTAGTCCCTTAATACCAATGATTTGCACATACATAGAAATTTCACTAGACATTATATATAATTCTAACATATAGTAAAGACTCATATACTACTAGATATATGTGGTATAGTTTTATACTCCTGGCAACTGTTGATGTTAATAGTTAAAACATTAAGCTTGGCAGTACCTAATGGTATTAGTGGTTAGTCTTAAGCTGAAATGTTTAAACAACGAAGGAGTTAATATTGACACTAGAGGAGGTAGTTATTTCTTTTATGTAAATGCCCATATTACTATATTGATATAATACATCAGGATGTTTTTTTTTTCTCTCTTTCACCTGTTGTTTAAATGATAGAAGACAATGTTGACCAAGTATTGGATCCTCATCTTATTTTATGACTTTTATGTTTTATCATATGTGATTTTTATTGTTTAAATAGAGGTGCACACATAAACTGAGCAAGCTAATTACTTATATACTTAAGAAATCTATAGCTTTCTTTACTCTGTGAATATTTTTATCAATATATACTAGCTAGTACTTTTAAGTAGTTTCTAGTTAGTCAATCAAGAGGACTGAAAACTCTATATATGTTGTCATATCTCTCATATGATTTTTTCAAAGAATAGTTAATACAAGAGACGTTGATGAACAGTAGTGTTTAGTAGGGAATGTTTAGGTTAGGCTTTGTAGAATTAATCTTAGTTTATATAGGTTCTGTTTATGGTATATATTTGAGTTATTATAACCTGAAGAGCATACGTAGGTTTATTTCATTAATCTTTATAATCTTTTACCCTGTACAAGACCTATATATGTCCTGGTCCGAGGGTAGACTGGATAGGCACTGGTATGGGACGGGATTTCCAGAATGCTTCCAAACTATATATGTCTTTAAAACTTTTCTGATTTTATCCTATTTTCTCCTTTTTTAAACGTCTTCTATATAAAATAACTTATTGAAATGTGGGAAATAGACTCATGGAACACAAAAGGGCTCCAGAACTTAAAGAAGAGGAAATTATTTCTTCATTTATTTTTGCAGGCTAAGGCATGTTTTATATTACTTCAAGAAACTCATTTAACTAATGATCAATGGGCAGATATCAAGAAAAGAAAATGGATTAGAGAGATTGTAGCCTCGGAAGGTAAAACTAATAGTGCAGGGGAAGCTATAGTTATTAAAAATCAATATCAAGAAAAAATTCTGGACTCTAAAATAGATAAAGAAGGAAGATGGTGCTATGTTATTCTTTCCTCTACTCTTTATGATAAACCTATTTTACTTCTTAACATATATGTACCATGTAATAATCAGCAATTTTTCATAGCATCACTTTATCCGCTTTTAAACCAGTATAATAACTATTACATAATTATAGGAGGAGATTGGAATTCTTATCAGAATCCGAAATTGGATGGGTCTTGTCCACAAAGGTCATTTAATAGACAAGCGGTAGTCGCACTAAGTGATATAAAAGAGGATCTTCAACTATATGAACCTTTTAAATATCTAAATAATCACCTTAATACAAATAATTTCACTTTCTATTCAACTTGTCACAAAATGTGGTCTAGAATAGATTTCTTTTTGATTTCAGAAACAATAACTAATTTTGAACCCTTAATCTTTATACATGCTCGTTACTTATCTGACCATTCTAAAATTTCATTAAGTTTTTCTAAAGATCTTAGATATATAGTTTGCTACATAGGGGTTATAATTGGTCTCTAAATCCAAATTTGTTAAATAAAGAAGAAATAATACAGGAAATTACAGGTTTTTTTAATAGCCTATTAGTTAAACTAGAGAAACAGCAACATCCACCCGATATTGAATGGGTGACAGTTAAAGCACAAGTAAGAGGGATCTTTTTACAAAAAGCCTCATATTACAAAAAAATGCAAATTAGAGATGTACAAAAATTGGAAGCCAAAATAAAAACACTTGATCAAGAGCTGATTCAGAACTACAATAGTCAAACAGAGACAGAACTATTTCAATGTCAAAAAGATATTTTTTTAATTCAAAATAATAGATTGACATTTTATGAACATAAAATGTTAGCGAGATATGCCAATCATATTCAAACGCCATCAAGGGCATTAGCTAGAATTATTAATCAATCGAAAACAGCATCACTAATTTCGGAAATACATTTTGAGAATACAATATACTCTAAAACTGAAGATATTATTAATGTCTTTGAACGGATATACTCTAAGATTTATGCTGATCAAAATGACTCATCTTTAAATAGGTCTGATAAAGAATTTTTCCAAAAAATTAGTTTTCCAAAAATAGATGATAATTCTCAAAAAGATCTAATTAAACCTATATCTGATGAAGAAATAATACATATAATAAAAAACTTGAAATCCTGTAAAGCACTGGGTCCTGATGGTCTGACTGCTGAATTTTATAAAACTTTTTGTGATATTCTTGGTAAAATACTCTCGCATACACTTAATTACATAATTAATAATAAAATCAATGACCCCCACTTCAATGCGTCAAAAACTATTCTTATACCTAGAGTAAATTCTGATGCCCAAAATCCAGATAATTATAGACCAATTTCACTATTAAATGTAGATATGAAAATTTTGACCTCTATTCTAGCTAACAGATTGAAAAAAATAATGAACCGAATAATATCTAATGAACAAGCTGGTTTTATAACTGCTAGATAAACTAGTGACAATACATTAACACTTCACACATTAATTTCTTATGCTAAACAAAATAATTTAAATATCTATGCACTCATAATTGATGCACAAAAGGCTTTTGATAGGGTTAATATAAATTTTCTGTTTGATGCTTTACCATATTTTAATATACCCCAAGAATTTATCCTAATGTTACAAATTCTATATAACAATCCTTACACAACTTTATACATTAATAAAAACTTTCTAAAAGAATACAAATTAAAAACGGAACTCGTCAGGGTTGTCCTTTGTCCCCCTTATTATTTAATATACATCTAGAGCCTTTATTTTTATATATTAAACAGAATGTATATCATAATGCCCCAATACTATATGGAACTAAAATATCTATGGCAGCTTTTGCTGACGATCTTAATATATACTGTACCACACCAATTTCAGACACTAAAAAGTTACTAAAAGCGGTAGATGACTTTGCAGTAATATCTAACTACAAAATTAACCTTAAAAAAACAAATATATTCTCTTTAAAAACTCCCAAACCCTTTTCGCTTTTACCATTGGTAGGGCAGGTAAAATCTGAAGATAAAATTAAATATTTGGGTATTACCTTTTCCACAGATGGTAAAGATTTTTATATTACTAATATTAAATTGGTTTGGGATCAAATATTATCTGATTTTAGGAGATGGAATAATTTAAAGTTACCGGCATTAGCAAAAGTTTCAATTATTAAAATGAATGTATTACCCAGATTATTATACATTTTTAGATCTGCTCAAGTTCTAATCCCTAAGATGTTCTTTAAACAAATTCATAGGGAGTCGGCTAAATTTATCTGGGACTCAAGAAAGACTAGGATATCATATGATAAATTGATGACCCCAAAAAATAGAGGGGGGTTGGATTTACCAACTTTTGAAACTTATTACTTAATAATAAACTCTAACAGAATCTTAAGAATTGCTAATTATGATACACTTAGTAATAAATGGTCACCAACGTGGTTAATTCTGAATTATAAACATATTTTGAATCTGAATATTAATCCCAAAGCATTACCTTTCTTAGAAAAAGAAAAGTTTTAATTATATGATATAATGGATCACATTAAATTATGTATAGCATCAGTACAAAACTTATTTCAATCATTAAATCTCATTCAACATATGATGGTCTTCCAACTTTTTCATAGGAATCCCAACCTGAAAATTAATAATAAATTAATAGATCTTAAAAATTTCCCTTCTATGATTAATTTAACTTTACTTGACATATACCCATACCTCAAATATTCAACTAATGAAATAAGACAAGAAATGAATCTGCCCAAATCATATTTAGTTATATTGAGACAGATTAAGGAACTTTCCATAAGTTACTTTAAGGATTTCAATCTTAAAGATGAGGATTTAACAAAATGTTCAAACTTGTGGCAAACGCTTCAACAAGATGTTAAATTTATAGCAGCTACAAATAAATTAATAAAAGATTTCAAATTTCAGAATAAAGTTCTTTTGTCAAACTATAGGAAAGAAAAAATGCCATTGATAGAAGAAAACCAAATGCTAAAAGCAATTAACTTAACAACAAAATCAATTTCTCTTCAAATGTTGATGTATACTCAGCTTATGATATTTAATAATGCTTATTATACACGCCTTGGCTTGCATAAATTCAATTCTAAAAAATATCCAAACTGTCCATACTGCAAAGATCAATCTGTAGGCCTTCTCCATATGTTCTGGAGCTGCAAATGTATTTATAAACTTTGGAACTCTTTAAGAATACAACTTCAAAAGATGGGTTATCAAAGTTCAACACTTTCATGGGAATTTATGATTTTACATATCCCTCCAAAACATTTCTCTAGATCCCAAATAACTATACTTATTAATATTTTTTGTTAATTAAACTATATATAGTTACAAACTGGTTAAATCCATCTCAAACTTCATGGGATAACTTTAAGATTCTAGCAATGAGACATATATTAGCCCACAAATTACTCCTTAATGATCATAATAAAAATATCAATAATCCGAAAATTTGGGAACAAATTTTTAATATTATATTGGCGTAATACATTGAACCCAAACTTACCCTGAGACATATATACATTATAAGGGAAATTTATTAATAAGTAAAATTTTTACATAGTTGATCTATTTTTAATTCTCTTCATATGTTTTTCTATAATTTGTTGTTACAGTTGGAAGCATTCATGTAAATATTGTATATATGTTGTTGTGTTATTATTAGAAACATTAGTTGGAACCTATCGATATTTCTGTTTTGTTTAAGTTTGTATGGAAAATGGTAAAACAATAAAGATTTATTATTGAAAAAAAAACTCTCATCAAACCAAATAAGCAATTAAAAGGACTAATTAGATCAAGCAAAGACAACTCTGAGGTTAAGAGAGCCTCATAGGTGAAAGACAACCATAAGGCTCTACAGATATGTCAGTAACCTTAAGGGCAGCACACAGCAATGTGCTGAACTGGCAATTAATGGTTCCACAGTTCCACATTCACTGATCTTGAAGATCTAGTGAACCTGTTAGTGGACAAAGTCAGTTACAATTTTACCTCCTCTCACGACCAACCATCTCCCCAAAAATACCCTCAAACGTAACCTGTCCAGTTGTAACTAGGGAGCATGTACTACCTGCACCCTCTAAAGTCAAGAGAACAGCCTCAGTGGGCCCCAGTAACATCTCAAGATTCCTCCTCAACAGTTTAAAATATGACTTATCAGGACATCTGGTATCATTATTTAACTACAGTGCTAAAACAGATTTTGTGCCATGTGACTAGAGGACGGAGATGGTCACTGCCCCCCCCCCCCCTTCATAAGGGAGGATCTTCAACAGATCCTGGACATTATGCACCCATTAGTCTGACTATGCAAAGCCATGGAAAGAATTATCATGGACATTATCAACAAGGATATAGGAGACCTCCAGACATTAGATCCATCCCAGTTTAGATTTGTCAAAGGGAGCTCATATTTACTGAATCTGGTGGACTTCTTTAAAAAGGTCACTAAGAAAATGAATGGGGGGAAAACAGCGCATACTGCCTTCTTAGATCTGGCTAAAGCATGTGATACAATAGCCTACTTATGCACTGTCAACAAATGTATGTAACTGGTTAATTTACTGCATGCTATATAGCTAGCTGGCTCACTGATAGGACCCAGTATGCTAAAATCAGTATGGTCACCTCCACAAAGAGGCCAGTTACCAGTGAAGCCCTGCTGGGCCCTCTGCTAGGCCCACTCCTCTTTGGCATCTCTTTCTCAGATATCAAAGCCAATGTCAAAGGCCTCTGGCTAAACCAGTTCGCAGACAATTCCAAAGTGGGAGCAATCTGAATTCTCCAAGATGAGAACACCCTCCAGGAAAGTCTAACACAGACAAATGCTTGGAACCAAAGCCATGGCTTACATCTCCATGCCAAGAAATGCATTATAGGACCTTTTGGGAAGTGAACCACCCTGGATAACTATGTCATCAATAAAACACTCCTAAACGTTTTTTCATTAGTCATGGATCTGGGGAACTCGTGTAGATAGTATGGCCTAGCCTTCAACCAACATGTTCACCGTAGTAAAAGTTGCTTAACTTATAAGCAAGAGCAGGGCACCCAGGTCTAGAAGGTCTATATTACGTGGTTGAATGCTTAGGTAAGTGAACACCTAAACATCGACCACATAATATCGAAGGCAAAAACAGCGAACGGCCAAATTAATGCAGGGAAAGACTTCCCTTGGCCGTTCGCTGTGTTTTGCCGTTTTCTCCACTGTACAGTGATCTTGGAGTAGGTATATTTAGTTAGGGGGTGTGGGGGCAAAGCCCCCCACTTACTTTGGCTGTAAACTTTCTTTTTTTTTTTTTTGGTGGCCGACAGATCCGTTTCCCGGCAGCGTTTGCTGTTGTGGGGTTCGATATTATGTGGATGATGTTTAGGTGTTCGCTCACCTAAGCATTCAATCATGTAATACAGACCCTGTCTAGAGAGGTCATCATACCACTGTACTCGGCCCTCATCAGACCCATCATTGAGTCTAATCTTCCCATCGGTATGTACCTGACCAAACACGTGCAGCAACTGGAATGTCCACAAAGGTTCCTTCCAAAAAGGAATACAAGGAATAAACACAATGTCCTAAGCTGACTGCCTCAAACCCCTGTCCCTTTACTCTGTATCATACAGACTTCTGAGAGCTGATCTCTACCTGGCATACAAGCCACCCCAGAACCCAGTTTTGATTAATCTACTAGATTAAAATACCTAAATTTTGCTGAAAATATAAATAGACATGTTGGAGAGACTGATGTGTTACTCAGAGAATTCCCATTCTCTGGAACTTGCTCCCAATCCATTTCAAGCAGAGTTCCTTCCTATGGAGTGCCAATTGGAAATTCACCCTGGTCTGGTGCCTATGCCTGATGGACAGAGGCAGTCAATAAATCACCCCTATATAAATCAAATTTGTGGCTCACATTTAGGTTGCACAGCTATGGCTTATAAGGGCCCGAGTGGTAGTTAGCCCAGTGTACATCTATGAACCTACAGTGGAATCCTAAAATTAACACCTTCTACAATAAAATAATAAAACACTCAGACACAAAAACAAGCTCAGCTCCCAAGGTGCGAAAAGGATTTCTGTTAGAAACCCCAGAAACAGTGTCTAGCACTATTCAGAACTAACAGTAAATGATATTACTTACACTCAGAGAACATAATAACACTATTAGACAGTAATTTCAGTGCAAACTTCACCTTCTTTCTCTCACCAGTTTTCCCAATCCATTAACTGAAACTAACTCACCAAATCTTCCAAGAGCAGGTTATTAAGGTACCATCGAAGGCCAAGAACACTACTTCTATGGCGCTGTATAAAATACCATTCATCTTCCTGGTTAGCCTGAAATATGACCAGTCAGAGCTATTGCAAAAGCTATTCAGTATCGGCCTCAAATCAGGGTCTACGTTAAACAAATAAAGGACCCCTCCAGTTATCTGCTTGCACAAAGGTTGAACTTCAACAGACCCAAGTTAATTGTGGAACCATAAGCCTGACAAGCCTCATCTGCAAAGCCATGGAAAGGATTGTTACAGAATTAACAGACAGCAGTATAAGGAAACTACAGACATTTGAGCCATGCTAGTATGCATTTGCTAAGGGCAGATCCTATTTAACCTGCCAGACTTCTTTGTAAAAGTAACTAAGGCAACAGATGAGGGCAAACCCATGCACAGTGTACATCCAGGCCTCAAAAAGGTATTTCATAATATTCCAGGCTAAACATAAATTCTGATGTAAAGCTTTGGATAGCAAACTGCCTCACAAAAAGGACACAGGAAATATGGGTGGGCAGCTTTGTCAACTTAAAAAAAGATCTGAATGCATGGAGTACCCAGGGTTCAATACTTGGGCCACTCCTCTTTGGCATTTATTTCTCAGAGGTCACAGCCAATGCAAACAGCTTATGCCTTACAAAGTTTACACATGGCTGCAAACTTGCAGTCATGATTAACTCCTCTAAAGACAAAGGTTCTCCAAGAAGGTCCTTCTTAAATGAACAGCTGGTGCCAGATCCAAGAGCTAAAACTGAATGCTAAAATGCATATAACTGTAGCCTTCAGCAACCACCACACCCTGTATAACTATCATAGCAACAACCTACCCCTGAAAGATTATCCTCTAGTTAGGGATCTCGGTACCTATTTTGATCACCATGTATCCACTATTAGAATCAAGTCCTTTTTCATTGCACAGCTTATATCAAGAGGTATGGTGTCCAAGTCCACAGATGTCACAGATCCACTGTATTCAGTTCTCATTAATTCAGTACTCATTACACTGATCATGGAGTACAATATCCACTTTGGTATGTATTTATCTAGATAACCATCACACACTGAATGTTCAAACCACTTTCTCAAAAATCAGTCGCAAAAACCATAAAAGCTATGCTAACTGTTTCATGGCCCTATCCCTCTTCATGGTTATCTTACAGGATTCTGCGAGGCAACATCTGCTTGGTATATAGAGCTTCAAATGAACCTATCCTGTCTGGCTTATTAAACATTTGTCTACTGGAGTCAGAAACACCAACACGAAGGATACAAGTCTCTTCTGCAACATAAACTAGGCAGGAAGGCTAGGTATGCATCATAAAGAATCTTGCTTCTGAAAAACTGCCTTCCACTTCAACTTAAGCAAAGCATGCGTCTTTCTCTGGTCAAACACAACTTGGATGACTGGTTAGGAAATCACAAATTCACCCTAGTTTAGCACCCTTGTCCCTCATGGATAGTGGAAGCATATAAACATCCCAAATATTCACTAGTTATAAACACCTATAGGCACAGGACTATATGTCTAGGCTTCATACAATCCTCACAGATTGATAGCCTAGTAAGAACCTATGAATCTATGAACCTGTAAGTAAAAATGTGATAATGCACCCCCCCCCCCCCCACACACACACACACACACAAAAAGAACAAAATAGATTTCTGGATTAATTCCTTATTAATCCTATTTAACTTTATAGATCATCACACAGGAAAAATACATATTTCTGTCACTACACTCACATTTCCACAAATTAAAGGAAAAAAAGATTTAAGCACTTTCCTTTACATAACTGCTAAATGGGTTCTGCAACATAACTGCACATCAGAACTTTAGTTGTAATAGTAACTTATTTGTAACCAATTTTAATACCTTTATGCTTACCTATAATAAAAAATGAAATATTAACTTAAAAACAAAACTTATGTTCTATTACTCAAATGACGCATACATGGTAACAAAGTCAAGGCACAGTTAAGCAACCCATATGATAAACTACAGATTTTTATATACTTTTTCATCACTGAAAAGCCAGTAATGAAGTTTAAAAAACAATGCACATTTTCTGATATTTGCTCTTGGAGGCAAAATTATGTATCCTACCCATATCTCTCAAGCATTCCGGCCAACTATCCAGATTTTTGCCTCATATTTTTGGTCTATTCCTCCTATGTGGTTTTCTGGCAAATCACTGGTATGATCTGAGGATTTTAAACAATGCTCTTATAAACTTAGAAAGTTGCTAGAGTAACAGGGTCTGTGTTAACATGCATTTTCTGTGGGATTTTGACTTCTGAAACTCAAATGTGTGTCATTATTCAGGATTGAAGTCACTAAATAATGACACACATTTGAGTTTCAGATGTCAAAATCCCACAGAAAATGCATGTTAACACAGACCCTGTTACTCTAGCAACTTTCTAAGTTTATAAGAGCAATGTTTAAAATCTGTCTCTGTTTTTGGGTGTTTGCCTTCCCCCCATGTTGTCAGACTTTGTCCAATTTTCTTGCACTATGAGGTTGAGACTCGCATACCTGTCAACATCTTAGTGCAAGAAATCTGGATAGAGCCTGACATAATTGGGGGGATAAAGGCCCAAAAACAGGAACTTGGAAAGTTGCTAAAATAACAGGATTTATATTAGCATGCATTTCGTGAAAGATATTAAATCTGAAACTGAAACACATGTCATGTAGTGAATTTAATCCTTAGCTTATCCCAATGATTTGTCAAAAAACACAATTTTTGTGAGGAACAGAACAAAAATATGAAGCAAAAATCTGTACAGTTGAAAGGTAGGTATGCTCAAGTGCCCCTGATTTTGACTCAAATTTTAGCTCAGGTCCTCTTAATCCCCGAACCCAAAAAATGGTGAAGTTTGGAGAAAAGGTGGTGAATCACAATAAATGACAGTCACTGGAGTTATAGAAAAGTGACTGATTGTAGCAAGATTTGTCCCTGATTGATTGATTATCCTGTCAGAAACTCAGCAACCAAGCTCAAATAAATTAATTCCATTTCACGGTCGGACAATTGCTCTATTTCAATCTTACTTAGAAGAAAGGGACCAATAAATACAATACACAAAATTATCTTTTCGTATAGGAGAGAGCACAGATATTAGAAAAGTTGACTCAGGCACGAATAGGTAAACCCGCTCTTTTGCCCACCCCGTGGCGTCTGCGCTGACGTAAGAAGGGTCCAAGCAGATATAGGAATGTAGCTACTGCCTGTGTTTTCACATTTACAGAGAGCTAAGGTTTTAGCCTGCTCTTTAAGCACTGATTATTGTCTTTACAAAAGCATGTTATTAAATAGCTCACCTAAACCTGCACATTAATTTATTACCACTAACTAACCGAATCTTCTATTTGGAAGAGACACTGCTTCTCCTTTATATCATTTGCTATAACACTTTAAATGACGTGCGAGTGATTTATAGGTTGAGTGCCTTAAAATCTACTTTAATAATTTACATTTCGGAGTAACTGCTTGATGGCGTGCCTTAAACAGCCACCCACACACACACATTGTAAAAGGTTGGTAAGAGCAGCAGCACTATAATCCCTTTAAGAGTCGACCGGGCGTGTACGGAGACGACACTGTCACCTGATTTCCCGTAAGTGTTACTAAGTTTCGGTTTCACCCCATGAGCTGTCAACTTGGGCGAATATGGCTTCGGAGCGGTCTTCTATGCTTGAGCTGTCTGAAGAACTGACATGTCCCATTTGCCTGTCCATTTTCCAGCAACCAGTTACAACGCCATGCGGTCACAACTTCTGCCAGAGCTGTCTGGACCTGACTTGGAGGACAAATGAGGAACTTTTTGGGGGTTACAGCTGCCCGCAGTGCAGAAAACTGTTTGTGGCCAGACCTGTCCTGCACAAAAACACCGTTCTTTGCAGTGTAGTGGAGCACTTCCAAGATTCCACTGCAGAAGACTCCAGTAGTGTTGACGAATCATGCTTACTGCCCGAGGATGTACCCTGCGATACATGTATGAGGTATAAAGCGACCAAAACGTGCCTCACCTGCATGGCATCTTACTGTGAGCAGCACTTAAAACCGCACCTGGAGAGCCCTGCTTTTCAGGGTCACTTACTGAATGAACCCTTGAAAGACCTGCAGGACAGATTATGTCAAGATCATAGTAAGCTGCTTGAGCTCTTCTGCAGAACTCATTCCAAGTGCATCTGTTATGTCTGCCTGATGGATCATAGCAAGGCTTGCAAAGTCTGTCAACTTGATGAAGGGAAACAAGACAGAGAAGTAAGTTTAGCAGCCTGCATTTTTCTGACGTTACATTACATGGGTAAAAGAAAAAAAAGGCCATAAAACTAGAACCTTGGATACTGTGTGATAGTGTGAAGGTATGGCCACCTCACAATAATGGGCTAACAGGTGATAAAGAGGTAACCATAAAACCTGAAAAACTACAAACTTTTTTTTGGTGGTAGGGTTACTGTGGCTAGCATACAGCTGATAACTGCAGGAGTAAATGTTGAGATCAGCAGAATCAGGGAGATGTGAAGGGGACCATACTGGAGTTATAACTCTCAAAGGGCTCTTGATATCCCAAAAGCTTGAGTAATTACAAAACATATGTTGGTCCAATAAAAGATACTATATGTCATCTGTGTTCCATTGTCTTTGCATAGCAGTGGATTTGAAGAATTCCCACTCTTTCTCCCAACACATGCAAATTGTACAGAATTGTTTTATTGTATTTTTTCAAATCCTGTCAGAAAACAGAACCACAAATTACATAACATGAAAAACTGAAATAGAATGAATTCATTACTGTATACAGGTATACTGATACTGTCCAAGGGTCTTGCGACCCCTATAGTGCCTTTTTAGGCAAAGTTCCAAAGACCAAATTACCATTGTAACAGCTACAAACAAATGCAATCTGAGGGTCATGCTGCTCAACGCTAGAAGTCTAAATCTCAAAATGCACTCAATTGAAGCACTCCTTAAAATGGAAAACATCAACATTTGTGCTGTAACAGAGACCTGGTTCAAAGCAGCAGAAAACACCCCCGCACTACCAGGCTATAACTCATTCCATACCTTTCAGCCCCAGAACTTGGACTGAAGCATCAAAGGTGGTGGTGTTTCCATATTCATAAAGGATGCGCATACCTCCAGACTGATAGCCCAACATAATGCATCAGAGATACTTCAGGTACAGCTAACTGGGTAAGATAACGATTTAGGTTGTACCCTGTTATAGGTCCCCAGCCATGTCCCAAGACTCGCACTCCACATTCCTGAGCACTCTGGGGAATATTAGGGTCCAACCTAACACTCTCGTACTGGGCGACTTAAACTATCCCTCCATTAACTAGGAAAACTACTCGTGTACCAGTACACTTGCCCAACGTTTCCTGGAATTCATTAATTCCAGTGCCCTGGACCAGCTCATTCTTACCCCTGCTAGAGGTAGCAACATCCTTGACCTGGTCATTACTAATATGGGTGACTGTTGCTCTGCACCAGTAGTCAACTCCTCCCTGGTTAGATCCGACCACAAACTAATCACCTTGGAACCCCCCCCCCCCCAAAGGTAACCACCATGAAAAACTTCTTGAAAGCTAACTCTGGGATCCTAAAACAGAAGTGGCTAACTTCACAGCACCCATGAAAATGGAGAATAGTTGCATGACCGCCGAATCGTACACCAATGCACTGTATGAACATGTACACAAATGCATGGATCTCGCCATACTCAATAGAACCAAGACACTCTCCTCCAAAAAAAGGAAGCCAATCTGGTGGTCCCTTGCCATAAACAAACTCTACAACAGAAGGAAGAAACTGATGTGGAATAAGGTGAAGTCCCAAGACTGGAAAAACTCCCTTATCAGCCTCAACAAAAAGTTGAGATCCCTCATCATAGGTTCATAGGTAGGTACTAGGCTATCTGCCCAAGGGCATTTATAAGCCTAGCCAGAGTGTGTCAGCTTTCGCCGCCCCATTGATTAATTAACTGATCCTCTGTCAAGCAGAGCCAATGAAGTGATCCCAGGGGTGTATTTTCTGTTACCCATCCACTCGTCAAGGTTTCTCTTGAAGAGTGTTAGTGAGGGGCTCTGTCTGATGTAATTTGGAATTTTGTTCCAAAGCATGGGGAGTCTCTATGACAGGAATCTATCCCTCCAGCATATTCTATTTATTGTTGTGGCAAGGTTTAGCTCACTAGAGTGCGTGGCTCGCAGTGACTTGGATTTCCTTAGGTGGGAGCATGTCCATCAATTCTGAGTTGGATATAGCTTTGTAAGTCAGGCAGAGATCACCTCTGAGTAAACGATATGCCACTGAGTACAGCCAGAGTTTTTTCAGTCTGGCTGCATAGGACATATGTTTGAGACCAGTAATCCTCTTGGTGAGGATATGCCACTGAGTACAGCCAGAGTTTTTTCAGTCTGGCTGCATAGGACATATGTTTGAGACCAGTAATCCTCTTGGTGAGGTACTTTTGTGGTCTTTCCAGCTGTTGGAAGTGTCTTGTGAGGTACATCCTAAATGGGGCATTGTACTCTATGATGGGTCTAATGAGTGACGAGTAGAGGGGCACTATAACCTCTTTATTTCTAGATGCGAACCCTTTAGTAATTAGATGGGCCACATAGAAGGATTTCCTAACTACTTTGGCAATATGATTGTCAAAAGAGAGATTACTAAACACTTGCACCGCACCACACTCATCACATAGTCCCTCAAAACCCACACCACCAAAACACACACACAGAAACACAAAACACACACCTACATTCGCGGAGGCTCTCAATAAAAACCTGCCCAAGCATCGGGGACATCCAAAGCATAAACGCAAGCAAACACCACCCCCCAACACAACCGAAATGACACATAGCCCACAAACTCAGTGTGCCACTCAACTACAGCCCGTAAGGCATAACAACGTACCCAACACTCTAGACATAGGTGACTCTATAGTCAGGCACACTGATGTTCCACTCACTAGAATAACAAGGAGAAAGTTACTGTCAGCTGCCTGTCAGGTGCCAGGATCCGCCACATAACGCATGCACTCAGGTCACTCCACAATAAGTACAAATATGACACTGTCATTGTTCATGTTGGTGTGAATGACCTGAGACGTATCTCCCTGGACTACATGAAAAGAGACATGGAGGAGCTCTCCGATCTTGTATCCCAGGCAGGTATGACCCTAACCCTGAGTAGCATCCTGCCATCACCCAGAATGATAACACAGTACAAGGACAAAATGATTGACTTCAACAACTGGCTAAGCTTCTGGTGTCATTCTAAGGGGATCCAGTATTTGTCTGCCTGGGACAACATGATCGACACTCCACAATGCTTTGCTAGAGATGGCCTGCACCTGTCGCCCTTAAGATTCCGGATACTGGCTAAGACTCTTGCCACCCCTATAGTGCCTTTTTTAGACAAATTTCAAATGACAAATTCACCACCGTAACCAGTACAAGCAAGCAAAATCTGAGGGTAATGCTACTCAATGCTAGAAGTCTAAACCTCAAAATGCACTCATTCGAGGCACTCCTTAAAATGGAGAACATTGACATCTGTGCAGTGACAGAGACCTGGTTCAAAGCTCCAGAGAGCACCCCTGCATTACCAGGCTTCAATTCATATCACACCTTTCGGCCACCTAACCCAGAAAGAAGCACTAAAGGCGGAGGCGTGTCCATATTCATTAAGGATATCCACACCTCCAGGCTAGTTGCACAGCATAATGCATCCGAGATTATCCAAGTGCAACTAACTCTGGGCAAGACCGCAATCCAAATTGTAGCTTGCTACAGACCCCCCACCATGCTCCAGGATTCACACTTCTCATTTCTTGATACACTGGAAAGTATTAGGGTACAACCCAACACCCTAATAATGGGTGATTTCAACTACCCCACCATTAACTGGGAAAACTACTCATATACCAACTCTTTTGCTCAACGTTTTCTAGAATTCATAAATTCCAACGCCTTGGATCAACTTATTCACACCCCCACCAGGGGCAGCAATATCCTAGACCTGGTCATCACCAACATGGGAAACCGGTGTTCCACACCAGAGGTCAATTCCTCGTTGGTCAGATCCGACCACAAGCTAATTAGCCTAGACATCCACATCCCACCCCCAGGGGAAACCATCATAAAAAACTTCTCAAATGCCAACTTCACACTTCTTAAGAATGAAGTGGCAAACTTCATGACACCCATGCAGACGGACAATAGATGTATGACTGCCGAATCCTACACAAATGCACTTTATAAGCACTTACACGAGTGCATGGATCATGCTATCCCTAATAGAACCAAGATGTTATCCTCCAAAAAAGGAAGCCAATCTGGTGGTCCTCTGCCATAAACAAACTCTACAACAGAAGAAAGAAACTGTTGCAAAAAAGAGTAAAATCCCATGACTGGAGGAACTCCCTGGTCAACCTCAGTAAGAAGTTGAGATCCCTCATAAAATCCTCCAAAGCTAGTTACAAATTGCCACAAAGCATTCTATAGCTATGTCAAGAATCTAAATGGGAACACTCAGATCTGCTCTGAGTTACAGCATAATGGCACTAAATATACAGAACCAACTGATATTGCCAACATCCTAGCAGATAGGTTCAGTGCTAACTTTACCCCCCTCTCACCCCCTAGAGGGCCCATCTCTATACCGGAAGAATGCAAAGTTCCTATAATCATGGCTGCACAGGTAAAAAACACACTCTCCAAAGCCAAGAACACAGCATCCATGGGACCTGACAATATCCCAGGCTGCGTTCTACACAAACTACAGAATGAACTAGGACCCTACCCAAGTACCATGTTCAATCATAGCCTCACCTCAGGCTTTGTACCCACTGAATGGCGCACCGTGACAGTTATCCCACTCCACAAAGGGGGAGTCGCGATGGACCCCGGGAACTACTGCCCCATTAGCCTGACGAGCCTGGTCTGCAAGGCCATGGAACGTATCATCATGGAACTCATAAACAAAGAAATTGGTAATCTCCAAACTCTGGACCCTACTCAGTTTGGATTTGTAAAAGGCAGATCATGTCTCCTAAACCTGATTGACTTCTTTGAAACAGTCACCAAAGCATTAGATGATGGTAAAATGGCTCACACAGCTTATCTAGATCTCGCCAAGGCTTTCGACACCATCCCCCACTCTGGAATTATAGATAAGCTCACTAAACTAGGTATAAATCCCTATGTCATAAGATGGGTTGCCAACTGGCTCACGGACAGAACCCACACTGTGAAAGTAGCGGATTCCAAATCCGACATCAGACCAGTGACAAGTGGAGTACCACAGGGTTCAGTCCTGGGTCCTCTCCTGTTTGGTATCTACTTCTCTGAAGTGCAGGCCAACACAGAAGGTCTTTGGCTAACAAAGTTTGCAGATGACTGCAAACTAGGAGCCATAATCAAAACTCCTAACGATGTGGACAAACTACAAAAGGGCCTCACTGAGACAGATTCCTGGTGTCAAAGCCATGGCCTGAAGCTCAATGCCAAAAAGTGTATTGTCATCCCCTTTGGTAAACACTCTGTACCCATGAACTATCACATAGCTGGTAGTCTACTTAATGCCGAAAATGTGATGAGACCTTGGGACACAGGTGAACAGTAGTCTCTCCTTTGATAATCACATCGCCACAGTGGTCAGGAAATCCTTCTACGTGGCTCATTTCATCACAAAATTATTCTCATCCAGAAAAAAAGAGGTCATTGTTCCCCTCTACTCATCACTCATTAGACCCATTATAGAGTACAATGCCCCTTTTGGTATGTACCTCACAAGACATCTGCAACAACTGGAAAGACCACAGAAATACCTCACAAAGAGGATTACTGGCCTCAAACAGATGCCCTATGCAGACCGTCTCAAAAAACTACAGCTTTACTCCATCGCATATCGCCTACTCAGGGGCGATCCCTGCCTAACATACAAAGCTATGTCAAACCCAGAGCTGTTGGACATGCTCCACTTAAAGAAATCCCAATCCCTCCGAGCTACACGCTCTAGGGACCTTAACCTTGTCACCACAATAAACAGAACATGCTGGAGGGATAGATTCCTGTTCCAGAGACTTCCCATACTCTGGAACAGACTACCTATCTATGTCAAACAGAGCTCCTCATTAGCACTCTTCAAGAAAAATCTTGATGATTGGATGGGAAATGGGAAATTCACCCCGGGGATCACTTCTGTGGCTCTGCTCGACAGGGGCATAGGAAAATAATTTTCTTGGGTGGTGAAAACCAGGGTGCATTTTTTGGCTAGGCTTGTATGGGCCCTAGGGCCGATAGCCTAGTACCTACCTATGAACCTTGGTCCCCAGATCTCTTATTACCTCTTCTGTATTAAGGGGGCTGCCACCTATGTGGTAATTTGTGGGTGTTTTGTTTTTCCCAAACAGGATGACTATGCATTTTTTGGCATTTAGCTTGAGCTGTAAGCCAGTTGGGGGTTATGTTCAGGCTGGTGAGTTTTTCTGTAATACCCGAGTGGGGAATGGTGTCGAAAGCCTTGGCGAGGTCAAGGTAGGCTGTGTGAACCACCTTTCCCTCGTCTATGGCCTTGGTGACTGTCTCGAAGATGTCAACCAGGTTTAGTAGGCATGATCTGTCTTAGCAAAGCCGAACTGGGCAGGTTCAAGTGTTTGGAGGTTCCAAATGTCTTTGTTAATGAGTTGCACGATGATGCGCTCCATAGCCTTGCAGACCAGGCTAGTCAGGCTTATGGGGCGATAGTTACCAAGGTCAGTTGTGGCCCCTCTTTTGTGGAGAGGAATAACCGTTGCTGTGCGCCATTCTATGGGCACATAGCCTGTGGAGAGGCTGAGGTTGAGCAGCGTGTTAGGTGGGAGGTTAGTTAGTCGTGCAAGGCACACCCTGGGACACCATCTGGTCCCATTGATGCTGTGTTTTTGGCTTTTGAAAGGGCTGTTTTCACCTGTGTGTCTGTGATTTTTGGGACACTACACTTGTCCGGTATCGTTGTGGGCCCTTTTGGAGTTGAGAGGGGGGTGAAGTTTGCACTGAATCTGTCTGCCAGGATGTTGGCGATATCAGTAGGTTCAGTATATTTTGTGCTGTTTTGCACTAGTTCAGTGCATATCTGTGAGTTGCCACTTAGATTCTTAACATAGCTAAAGCAGGCTTTGTGGTTATCTTTTGAATCCTTGGCTGTTTTTCTTTCGAAGTTAGCCTTGGGTGATTTCATGAGGGACCTCAGTTTCTTACTGATACTGATCAGGGATGTCTTGCCTTCTTGGGATTTGCTTTTTTCTGAACTAGTTTCCTCCTTCTATTGTATAGCCTGTTTATTGCAGGGGTCCACCAAACTAGTTTCCTTTTCTTAGAGGAGTGAGTCTTGGTTTTGCTAGGGATGGCATGATCCATGCATCCTTGTAGGTGCTCATAGAGTGCATTTGTAAAGGTTTCTGCATCTGGGCAAGGTTATCCTTTAGCGTGGGGGCTGTGAACCTTACCACCTCTGTCTCAAGTAAGGTAAAGTTTGCTTTAGAAAAGTTTTTTACTGTGGTTTCCATAGTTGGGGGTGGTGGTGCGGTGTGGACATCCAGAGTGATTAGTTTATGGTCTGATTTAACCAGTGACGGGTTGACCTCCAGTGTGGAACACCTGTCACCCATGTTGGCGATGATCAGGTCCAATATGTTTTCACCTGTGGTAGGGGAGTTTACCAGCTGATCCAGGGTGTTTGAGTTGATGAATTCCAGGAAACGCTGGGCCTGGGAATTTGTACTCGAGTAGTTTTCCTAGTGAATGGTAGGGTGATTGAAATCTCCCAATATCAGGGTGCTTGGTAGGACCTTCATGTTTTTCAGTGTCTCCACAGTGGTGGTACTGGGTCATGGAGAGCGATCTGTAGCAGACCACAATTTGCATTGCAGATTTTCCCGATGTTAGTTGCACATAGATGATCTCAGAGGTATCATGCTGCGCCGCTAACCTGGAGGTGTAGGTATCCTTGATGAATATGGATACACCCCCTCCTTTTGTGTTTTGGTCCGTGTTCTGTGTCCGAAACGTATGGTATGAGTTGTAGCCTGGTAGTGCTGGAGTTCTCTCTGGAGCCTTGAACCAGGTTTCAGTTACTGCACAGATGTCGACGCTCTCCATACTGAGGAGTGCTTCGAGCGCATGCATTTTGAGATTTAAACTCCTGGCGTTGAGTAGCATAATCCTCAGTTTTTTGTAAATTGTGCTGTTTACGGAGGTGGGTTGATTTTTGAGCCTTGCCTAAAAAAGGCATTATGGGGGCAACAAGAGCCTTGACCCAGTATTCGAAAGCCTAGGGGTGATAGGTGCAAGCCATCTCTTGCGAACCTTCTGCTTGTCCAGCCTAGTGAATGGGACGTCAGTTTGACTGACTATAGAGTTGCCTATTACTAGTGTGTTAGGTATGTTATTTCGTCTTAAGGGCTGTGTTTGTGCGGCACACTGATTTTGTGTTTTATGTGTTGTCTGGTTTGTGACGGGAAGTGCAGGTTGTTTGGGTGTCTGCTTTGGAGGTCTCTGATGCTTTTGCAGGTTTTTATTAAGAGCCTCTGAGTATGATTTTGTGTATTTGTGTATTTTTTGCCAGTGCTGTTTTAGTAGCTCTATGTGCGGCTGGAGTTGTGGTGCAAGTGTTAACCTTCTCCTCTTGACTGTCTATTCCAGTCTTGGGTGGAGACAGCTTAGCTTCCAGTTTGGCTGTATAATTGCATCTCTCGCATATGTTAGGGTTTTGTGGTAGGAGGAGAGGGTTGTCTATGTACATAAGGCAGTTGTAACATTGCCTCAGGATACCCAGATTCACCAGCTGGACTGGAGAGTGCGCCTGAAGTTGCCCTTTGGTCATGCCTGAATAGTAAGGTGAGCTGCTTAGTCACTTGGTTGGTGACGGGTGAATAAAAGAACCTTGCCCTGCTGGCAATCAGTGTCAGGGTATGTTAGTGCTTGCTATTAGGTCTGAGCAAGTGCTGGGCTGTAAGATGCTTTTTGAGTGCTTAGGTTGAGAGTTAGACTAGTTTCAAGGGAAAAACTGAAGAGGAGACTTAGTAGAGCCAGGAATAATTTAACCGTAGCTAACCGGCACTGCCCGGTGCGCAAAACTGTGCAAATGTGGTTTTTATAGTAGGGAAATTAAAGCGTTAGAAATTAGCCCAAAATGGCCAATAAACTACTAACTTCTGGGCTGGAACCACTCCACCAGGGACAGATACGTTGCTCAAAGCTCCCCTCTCTCACAGGTGAACAGAGAAACTTCCTTCTATCCAAGTAAGGTATGGGCAACTCCGAAACTAGTATCACAGCCTTCTGAATTCAGCACTAGCCTGAAAACTGGACTATACTAGCTTAGAAAGGTGGGAAACAAGAACATTTTTGGAGTTTTTTGAAAAGATAAGGCAAAAATAGTAAAAAATACACTTAAAACAGCTTGAAACGACTACAAATGATCAGAAAAGGCTATCACACTTTAGTGTGTAGCCTACAACAGTTAAACAAATTATTTAAATAAAAAACAACTTTTTAAAAGTGCAGGCAGTCAAATAAATATGTGAAAAAAAAAGCTTTTAAATCACAATAAATGCTGCAAAATCTGCGTTTAGGCGGAAAACAGTTAAGTACAGCAAGAAAGTACAGAAAACTGATACTTAATCACTCCTAAGCTAAAAGGCTTGTATCAGTTTAAGGCTTTCTAGTGCTACCCAGTAGGTTAGTTACAGGAAAGATGAGAAGCAAGCGCAGATGTGATCTTTTAAACCAGAAAGTTGAAAGAGACGGACAAACTGTCCAAATGGTCAATAAACTACAATTTGTGGGCCAAGAACCTCTCCTCTCATGGTAGACAGGCTATGTAGTGCTTACCACTCACACTGATGAGCTAGAAGGCTTTCCTCCAACACAGAAAGGCTTGCGGGGCTCAGAAGCTTACCAACAGTCCTGGATACAGCAACTCTGTATCTGGACTAGGCTAGTTACAGGAAAGGTGGGAAACAAGTGCAAGTACGGCTTTTAAACCAGAACGTTGAAAGAGATGGAAAAAACTGCCCAAACGGCCAATAGCTACAATTTGTGGGCCAGGAACCACTCTTCTTGTGGTAGATAGGCTTACCTAATGCTTACCACACCCACTGATAAGCTCGAAGGCTTCCCTCCAACACAGAAAGACTTGGGGGGGCTCAGAAGCTTACAGAGAGAGTCCTGGAATACAGCAAATCTGTACCTGGACTAGACTAGTTATAGGAAAGGCGGGGAACAAGTTCAAACGTAGGCTTTTAAGCCAGCAAGTTGAAAGAGATGGAAAACTGCCCAAACGGCCAAATAAACAACAATTTCTGGGCCAATACTCACTCTTCCCGTGTAGGATAGGCTACCTAGTGCTTACCACTCCCACTGATAAGCTAGAAGACTTCCCTCCAACACAGAAAGGCTTGGGGGCTCAGAAGCTTACTAACAATCCTGGATGCAGCAACTCTGTAACTGGACTAGGCTAGTTATAGGAAAGGTGGGAAACAGGCACAAGTGTGGCTTTCAAACCAGAAAGTTGAAAGAGATGGAAAAAAACTGCTAAAACAGTGAATAGCTACAATTTCTGGGCCAGGAACCGCTCCTCTTGTGGTAGAAAGGCTACCTGATGCTTACCACTCCCACTGATAAGCTAGAAGGCTTCCCTCCAACACGGAAAGGCTTGGGGGGCTCAGAAGCTTACAAAGAGTCCTGGATACAGCAAATCTGTACCTGGACTAGACTAGTAACAAGAAAGGCAGGAAACAAGCGCAAACACAGTCTTTTAAATCAGAAGGTTGAAAGAGATGGAAAAGCTTCCCAAACGGCCAATAAACTATAATTTGTGGACCAGAAACCACTCCTGTGGTAGATAGATTATCTAGAGCTTACCACTCCCACTGATAAGCTAGAAGGCTTCTCTCCAACACAGAAGGGCTTGGGGGGCTCAGAAGCTTACCAACAGTCCTGGATACAGCAAATCTGTACCTGGATTACAATAGTTATAGGAAAGTCGGGGACCAAACTCATAACGGGCTTTTAACCAGAAAGTAGAAAGAGATGGAAAAACTGCCCAAATGGCCAATGAACTACAATTTCAGGGCCAAAACCCACTCTTCCTGTGGTAGATAGGCTACCTAGTGCTTACCACTCCCACTGATAAGCTAGAAGGCTTCTATCCAACACAGAAAGGCTTGGGGGGGCTCAGAACAGTCCTGGATACAGCAAGTCTGTATCTGGACTTGACTAGTTACAGGAAAGGCAGGAAACAGGCTTAGAATTTTTTTTTTGTTACAGAAAAGCAGCTAAAGCAGCAGTAAATACAATTCAAATTGTAGTGCAGGCCAGCACACCCGAGCGTGTAGCAACACTACTGCAAATACAGTTCAAATAAATGCAATTAAATTAACAAATTACTAAAAAACAAGTGCAGAAGGCAGTAAATTAGAAGGCTACTAACGAGCAGTAATAAGTGCAGAGTAAGAGCGACTGAACAGATAACAGCATGCAGAAGAGCAGCTAAGACAGTTACAGTAAGAGCAGATGAATGAGGTATGTATTTATGTATATATAGATATATGTGTATATATATATATATATATATATATATATATATCTATATATATATGGGTCTATATGACTTGGTCGACAGTTCATATGATCGACTGTTTATTTGGTCGACAGTTCATTTGATCGACAAGCATTTTAGGTGGGGGGCTTCGCCCCCCCCCCCAACTATATATATATATCAACTCCAGGGTCACACAACATTGGGGAAGGGGGCAAATGCTTGTCGATCAAATGAACTGTCGACCAAATAAACAGTCGATCATATGAACTGTCGACCAAGTCATATAGACCCATATATATATATATATATATATATGTGTGTGTGTGTAATTTTTTTTTTGAGGGAAGGAATAGAACAGGATTAAGAGGCTACAGGGTTGTCCTTCCCAAATGCTCTCTTTGTACAAAGTAGGAGTGCCTGAAATCAGAATATGATCTCACTGCATAAAGCTAGCTGTGAAAACAGGATTGCAGCAGATAGTAAAGACAGCCGCAAGGCCTTCTATAGTTTTGTAAAGAATCTCCACGACAATACCCAGATTTGCTCTGAGCTACTGCACAGTGGTACTTCCTGTACATAGCCAACTGATATTACCAATATACTGGCCGACAGATTCAGTGCCAACTTTACCCCTCCTCCCAAAGGACCAATCACAATACCAGTAGATTGCCGGGCACCCAGTATTACTGCTGCACAGGTTAAAACAGCACTGTCCAAGACCAAGAATACAGCTTCTGTGGGACCTGACAATATCCCTGGCTGTATTCTACATGAACTACATTGTGTACTGGCACTTCAACTGTGTGCCCTGTTCAGTCACAGCCTCACCTCAGGCTTTGTCCCTACTGAATGGCGCACTGCAACAGTCATCCCTCTCCACAAAGGAGGAGTGACTACAGACCCTGGGAGCTATCGCCCCATTAGACTGACAAGTCTGATATGCAAAGCTATGGAATGCATCATCATGGACCTAATAAACAAGGATATAGAGAATCTCCAAACTCTGGATCCCACACAGTTTGGTTTTGTGAAGGGTAGATAATGCTTGCTCAACTTGGTCGACTTCTTTGAGTCAGTCACCAGAGCTGTGGATGAAGACAAGGTATTTCATGCAGCCTACCTTGATCTGGCCAAGGCCTTTGATACCATTGCCTACTCAGGAATCATAGAAAAACTCACTAAGCTAGACATCAACCCATATATCACTAGGTGGGTTGCAAACTGGGTCACAGAACCCACAGTGTGAAAGTAGCTGACTCCAAGTCAGAGTGCCGACCAGTCACGAGTGGAGTCCACAGGGATCAGTCCTGGGTCCTTTCCTGTTTGGTATCTACTTCTCAGAAGTCCAGGCCAACACGAAGGAACTCTGGCTGACAAAGTTCACAGATGATTGCAAGTTGGGAGCCATTATTAACTCCCCAAGTGATGTTGACATCCTACAGAATGGCCTCACTGAGACCAACGACTGGTGTCAGAACCTTGGCCTTAAGCTCAATGCCAAAAAAATTGTCATCATCCCCTGTGGGATAAACCCAGTTCCCATGAATTACCTCATCGATGGTTGTCCACTGAACACAGAAGGTGTTGTAAGAAATCTGGGAACACAGGTTGACAGCAACCCCTGTTTTGACCACCACATTGCCACTGTGGACAGAAAGTCCTTCCATGTGGCACATCTCATTACTAAGGGTTTTGCATCCAGGAAGAAAGTGGTCATTGTCTCCCTGTATTCTTCCCTCATTAGGCCAGTCATTGAGTACAATGCCCCATTTGGCATGTACCTCACTTGACACCTGCAACAACTGGAGAGGCCACAAATGTACCTCACAAAGAGGATCCTAGGCCTTAAACACTTGTTCTATATGACAGACTCAAAAAAAGTCCAACTATTCTCGATCTCATATCGCCTACTCAGAGGCGATCTCTGCTTGACTTACAAAGCCATGTCAGACCCAGCTCTGTTAGAAATGCTACATCTAAAGAAATCCCAGTCCCTCCACACCACATGCTCCAGAGACCTCAGCCTCATTATCACAATCAACAAAACATGCTGGAGGGACAGGTTCATAACCCAGAGACTGCCCATGCTATGGAATAGACTTCCCATACATGTCAAACAGAGCACCTCACTGGCCCTCTTCAAGAGAAATCTTGATGAGTGGATGGGAAATGGAAAATTCATCCTGTACAAAATGTCTACAAGTAATAAAACTAAGCACAGCAAGCATTTCAGATACAAAATAACAAGCTGGACTTGTGGAAACGCTATTTTAATAAAACAAAGTTTTCGGGAACACAAATCCCTTCATCAGTGTATAAAAAACAATTTCAAAACTTCCTTTTAAATACTGAAACAAGCAAGATGACATGGTATAAGTCCCCCAATAAGAATACAGAAATAATTAAAAACAAAGTTAAAGTGCTCTTAGTAGCAGCATACTTGAGAGACATTTGCTTTAGCCTCAAAACTGGTTTTAATGTAACCATTGTGTTTCTTCTTCTTTCGGCTTTTCCCGGTTAGGGGTCGCCACAGCGGATCACCTTGTCCGCACATTGAATGGCAGTGGAGTTTTACAGTGTCGAGTTGCCAGCCCGGCGCCCAACCTTCCACAGAAGGCACACGCACACCTAGGGCCAATTTAGAGTGTCCAATCCACCTGCAGCATGTCTTTGGGATGTGGGAGGAAACCGGAGCACCCGGAGGAAACCCACGCGACCACAGGGAGGACATGCAGACTCCGCACAGAAGGCACCCCAGCCGAGGATCGAACCGGAGAACCTCTTGCTGTGAGGCAGCAATGCTAACCACTGCACCACCGTGGCCGCCCAATGTAACCATTGTGTTTAAACCAGGAAAAGAAATGGCGTTCATATGCAAGATCCATTCGTACTCCATCACTTCTAACTTGTTATTATGGTCACTTCCTGTTATATTTTTTACCAAAGTTTGCATCACTCTGAATCTATATGTATGGTCTGGACCACTATCTAAAACATGCTTAGCAAGGGGATTAGTTAATACTTTTCTTCTAATATCTGAATGATGCTCAATAATGCGGTCCCTTAACCTCCTAGTTGACTTTCCTACATAGAAGGAGGGACAAGAAGAATAAGTCACTAGATGTACTATGAAAGTTGTGTTGCATGTTGCAGTGGACTTGAAGAAGTATTTCTTTTTAGTTACTGGGTAAATAAACTCTCTCTTCTGACTTATAAACTTACAGTTAGAACAATTTAGACTTGGAACAGTTCATCTGATATTGTTAATCCTCATTCAGTCATTACGTGTGGGTATCTGTTCCGACCTCAGAACTGAGCCGGCCATCTTCCAAGCTCACGTCAGCTACAGACTCTCCAGCTAAAAACTCTTACCAGAATTCCCCTCGCCCTGTTACCTCTGATTTCGTTTGCCGCATCACCATTCGGTCGTGCCAAGCTACTTCTCTTGAGCTAAGTACAATATTTTTCGTCATACTACATTCTAAAACAACCTTTCTCACAGAAAAGTTATTAGATAGTTTTTTCTTACCTTATCGTATTTAGCGACTATCCTTTCTTGAATCTTTTTAATTCCTTTCCTCCTCTTTACCGCGAGGTAATTTCCTTTTTTACCATCGTTGGTAAACCCCCTTTCCTTCTTACCTTTGGGTAATTCTTGTACCATTGCTGGTATTTTCTTTTCTGTTTTTTCCCTTTTTCTTTCTAACATGGCAGATAAAAAAGGTAGTCCAGGATTTAAAAGATGTTCAGATTGTGGCCATAAATTACCTACTTCAGATGCACATTCCCTGTTTGTCTATTGCTTGGGTGTGCCTCATTTAACAGTTGACCCACCCTGCAGGATTTGTAAGAATTTCTCTAACAGGACGTTGATTGAGAGAAAAATAAATTGATATTGAAGGAGCTACTTAAATCTCCTTTTTCTGAGGCTATTTCTGGGTCGGAGGCTTTAACCCCTCCAGGATCCCATAAGAAAAAGAGTGATGAACATATAAAGGCCAAGTCTCTTCCTTCGTCCCCTGCTGAGGACTCCCACGAACCAAGACCCAAGAAAGCTAAGCTTTCCACTTCGAATTTGACTTCTTCGGCTCCAGCGCTTTTGGTACCTAGACCTTCGGAACTGAGGCCATCGGCACCGTCTGGGACTTTGGCACCGACTAGCGTGCCCTTTACTATATCGGTACCAAGGAGCTCCTCGGTTCAGACTTATTTAGCGGCACTGACTGTCCAGTCATTGCAGACTGTTATGATATCGATGGATTTTTTGACGCCCAGTGTCCTTTCAGCTCCATCAACTTACCCGGCACCGACTACCCTCTCAGCTCTGACAATTCAGTTATCGGCACCGATATTTTTGGTTCCAGCCTTAGCGCTGTCAACCACTTCAGTACCGACCTTATCGTTGGGGCAGACCATGACTTTGGCACCAACGATTTCCTCTGTGCAGACACCTGTAGTTCAGTCTGTTACAGCCCCGTTGTTTTCAGTGCAAACCTGCAAGGTGGGCACTGAGCTTGCTCCATCTTTGGTTAGACCTGACTCCCCTCAGCCGTGTCCGTGAAATCCACTAGAAGCCTCTCTGAACACAACATGTTGTGTCTTGTGGATCAAGTGCTTTTGGCGAGATGTATCTCGCCCCCCAGGACCTATCCTTCTTCGGGAGGTGATCACCATTTGCCAAAGACCTTTACTTATTCTCCTCCTTCGTTGCCTTTGAAGACCCTTGATATAGCACAGTCTTCCCCTCTACAGTTCCCTTTATGGACCTCACTAAGGAGCCGCAGTTGCCTTTGTGGCAGGAGAATTTTGCTACGACCCAGGATGTCAGCTGTGGTGTATGTAATTTGGTGTTTCACAGCCATCCAGGGACTCCTAGTCGGCAGGCTGAGCCACTTAGGAAAGGGGTGACCCCTGTCCTGGACATTCACCCCTCTTCAAGTGGACCGGCCTTCCAGCTAATGGAGAAGACCCTGGCATCAACTGGCGATTCTGTGCTATCACTCTCCCCGTCCTCCTCTGGACTGCTATGCACAGAAGTCGCTCCTGGCAGACACAGAGCGCAAGGGCCTCAGGATATACTCTCACAGGAAACCCCTTTTGCACTGTCTTCCCCAGCTTCTCCCTCTGAGGAAGTTCATCAAAAAAGCTTGTGCAAGAGGAAGCACATGGACTTCACAGAAGAGTCCCTTACTGAAGACATAGACTTTGATGATGGGGAAGGGTCCCCTCGCTCACGCTCTGAGGTATCCTTTGGTGATATTCTTGAAAGTCTTAAACAGAGAGGTGACTGGCAACCCTCAAACCTGACATCTGGGGAGTCTGTGTTCCTGCAGGCCTTTCGTGCCCGGCCTGGATGTGCTTGTGTAATTTTGCGGAATCCTTCAAGGCTTCCTTTATCAACGCTCCCATAGAAACCTCTTCATTGTTTGGACCCAAGGTTAAAAGCACACTGGCCAGATGTGAACAGAACGGTAAGACCCTTTCTGTCGTGGGTGTCCGTTATTCTTCCCCTCAATGGGCTTTCTCCAGAAACCAGAAGAGTGGGAAGACATGGTACAAAAAGTCTCAGGGTCCTTTCCTTGACACACAGGCCGAGTTCTTCCCTAGACGTAGAGGGGGAAACTCACAGGGAAGACACCCTTTTTGGGGCAGAGGGGGTCCGTGTAACCAGGGTTCCAGGGACTCTTTCCCTGGCCAATTCTACCAGCGCTCCTGAAGAGCGGTCCAACAGCTTTCCTCTGGAAGTGATTGGGAGTCATTTCTCCTTGTACCCTTCTACCTGGCTAACCATCACCACCGATTCTTGGGTACAAAGGATAATAACCTGAGGTTATCATATTCCCTTCGATCTTTGTCCCGCTCCCCCAACAAACTTACCCAATATTCCACCCAGTCAAAGGGAAGAAGCAGCATTAGAGATTTCAAAGCTGCTAAGAAAAAAGTGTCATCCAAATAGTCCCTTCAGACCAGATAGGATCCGGATTCTACTCAAGACTATTTTTGGTGCCAAAGAGAACCGGGGACTGGAGACCAATTTTTGATCACAGCGTTTTGAACAAGTTTTTAAGAGTACTAAAATTCCGGATGGTCACAATACAGTCTATCCTTCCACTTTTGGAAAAAGATGATTGGATGTGCTCGATAGGTCTTCAAGATGCTTTCTACCACATAAAAGTGGACAGGCCATCAAGAAGATTCCTTCGCTTCCGTGCGGGAGCCAGTCACTACCAATTCAGAGTACTGCCCTTTGGACTCTCTACAGCCCCCAGAGTGTTCACAAAGTGCATGGCAGTCGTCACAGCTCACTTGCGACTACAAGGATTCCAGGTGTTTCCATACCTAGACGACTAGCTCATCTCCGCCCCACCAGACATCTATTGAAAGAAGCCCTGGCATACTCTGTCCTCTGCAGAAAGGCTAGGCATAACCATAAACTGGCAAAAATCCAATCTCACCCCATCTCAGTCCACAGAATTCATGGGGGTCATCTTGAATACAAAGAATTGCAGAGCATTCATTCCAGAGCACAGAATTCTAAGGATAAAGCAACAACTGATCCCAGTCCTTTCAAGGGAGAAATCCACAGCTCACTCTGTTCTACAGTTGTTGGGTTCCATGGCAGCCTCCATCACCATTGTCCCCCTGGCCAGGTATCACATGAGGCTTCTACAATGGCTACTGCTCACCCAATGGTATCCCTTTCAGTACCCTCTTTCAGCCAAGATTTGGGTAACTCACAGGTGCAAACAGGATTTAAATTGGTGGATGGCCCACAACTTGTCACAATGGTCTCGCCCCTTCTCACCCCAACAGCCCAAGGCTACAGGGACCACAAACACCTCCCTGATGGGGTGGGGGGGGCTATGCCAGGGACAGACAGTCCAAGATACCTGATCCAAAATGGAGGCCCATCTGCATATAAATGTTCTAGAGCTGAGGGCGGTGCTTCTGGCGTTGTGAGCATTTCATCCCCTGCTGCCGTCTGGGACTATTGTGATATAATCAGACAACATGGCGGTGGTTTTTTTACATCAACAAACAGGGCAGAAACAAATATTACCCACTCTGTCGAGAAGCCATGAGGATATGACAATGGGCGATGGCTACCAACCGTTTTCTTCTAGCAATGCACATTCCCGGGAGTTCCAGCGTGATAGCAGACAGACTCAGCAGGTGTATTCTACAACCTCACAAATGGTCCCTGAATCCCTTGATAGCGGCGGAGATTTTCAAACGCTGGGGTCTTCCTTGCTGCAACCTCTTTGCGTCCCCAACCAACTACAAATGCAGCAACTATTTCACCCTGATTCCCCCTCCGGGACAGTCACCCAGGGATGCTCTAGTCTACAATTGGCCCTCGGGTCTACTTTATGCATTTCCACCTCTTCCCCTGTTTCTGAAGAAAGCCCGCCGGTTGAAGAGCAAAGTCATCCTCATAGCACCATATTGGTCTTGTCAGATTTGGTTCCCCTTCCTTTGGCCTCACCTGCTAGATCAACCATGGATTCTCCATCCCACCCCGGGGTTGATCTCCCATCCACAGAATCTGATTCACCCCAACTTGAACAGTCTGAAGCTCACAGCTTGGCTCCTCCAATTCCCTTGATTGCCAGGCAGAATGATCTTTCTTTGCCAGTACGTGACATTCTTATTGCATCTCATAAGTCTTCCACCAGAATTACTTATCTAAGCAAGTGGAAAAGATTGACTTTTTGGCTGAAAGAAAAACAGGTAGATCCTTTTTCAGCACCAGTGTCGATAGTACTGGAGTATCTAGCCACCCTTTTTCAATCCGGTCTGTCGGCCTCTACCATTAGAGTTCATTTGGCTGCAATATCTAATTTCCATGATGGTGTCCAAGGCTCCTCTCTTATGTCTCACAAATTATGCAAGACATTCAGAAAAGGTGTGAATCTTCTAAAACCCCCTTTTAGAGAACCTACTCAACCATGGGGACCTGTCATTAGTTCTACAAGCTTTGACAGTGCCACCTTTCGAACCAGCTTCTTTTTGCGACCTCAAATACTTGTCATGGAAAACCTTGTTTTTGGTCGCCATTACTTCTGCCAGACGTATTTCTGAGCTTCAAGCTTTATGCATCAAGAGTCCATATTTGATTTTTCATAGAGATAGAGTGTCATTGAGAACTAATCCTTCCTTTCTGCCAAAAGTCATCTCTGAAATGCCCATTAATCAAACCATTGAATTGCCAGTTTTCTTCCCCAACTATTCAAACAAATGAGAGTATTGCCTACATACCCTAGATATTCACAGGCAAATTTGCTTCTACTTGAACAGGATTAGGGCCTCTCGTAAATCAGACCAGTTATTTTTGGCCTATTCTGGACCTAGATTAGGATGTGCTGTTGCTAAGGTCTCATTGGCTAAATGGTTGAAAGACTGTGTGACCTTCATTTATACACAATGCAATATTCCATTACCTGCTACCATAAAGGCTCATTCTACAAGGTCGGTGGCAACTTCTGCTGCCTTCCATGCCAGAGCTTCTTTGCATGACATTTTTGCAGCTGCAACTTGGGCTACTCCTCATACCTTCATCAATCATTACAAACTGGATTTGGCCTTCAGGGGAAGAGCATCTTTTGGTTCTATGGTGCTCAGGAATGTCCTTCCATGAGAGCCTCCCAGGAATAAGGGTAGCTGGGGACTCTGTCCCACGCGTAAGGAATGAACGAGGATTAACAATATCACATAAAGAAGTTGTGTCTTACCATAACGTTCCATCTGTATTGTTGATCCTCGTTCAGTCATTACGACCCTCCCTCCTTCCCCCTCCTGTGGCTTCTAGTGGATCTCACCATCCGGTTCTATTAGGTCTTTTGACCAGAGATAGCCTCTACCTTCTTTTGACTTGCAAACTCAATCTGAGGTAACAGGGCGAGGGAAATTCTGGGTAAGAGTTTTTAGCTCGAGAGTTTGTAGCTGACGCGAGCTTGGAAGATGGCCGGCTTGGTTCAGAGGTCGGAACTGATACCCACACGTAATGACTGAACGAGGATCAACAATACAGATGGAATGTTATGGTAAGATGTAACTTCTTTATTTCTTATTAAAATTTACACGGGGAATAGTTAACTTCATATCCTTGTAACAGAGACGTTGTTTTAAATTCCTACAATTCCTAAAAACAAATTTGGGTCTATTACTGATATACTTATCTATTTCTGGCATTGCTTGTAGTATAACCCAGTTCTTGGCAATGATATCCATTACAGCATGTGAAGCTTTACTATAGCTCATAATATAACTAAGCTCTAAGTTTTGCTTACTACTGGCTATGCTGTTCCCATCTATTAAATTCGAGAAGTAAGGTTTACTGCTATTGTCTCTTTCACCTAAAACTTCTTGTGTTATGTTTTCCAAAAGATGCTCATCACAGCCCATTATTTTAAAATCAGACAGCATCTCATTCATTTGACGAAGGCATCTATCCATGTCAGTATTATTCCTACTAACTCTCAAAAGTTGACTTTTTACACTTCCCCTAAATATACGCCCCGAGTGCATACTCTTCCAATGTAGGCACCTATTTGTCTGCACATCTTTATTTGTAGATTGTAGTATCAATCCTATTCCCATTCTTAATCAAGGAAACATATAAGAACTGTATATTGTCCTTAGAGAAGTTCATCTTAAATTTCAAAAAGTTTGTTGTGGTGTCTGTGTAAGACACAAACGTAAGCAATTCCTGTTTGTTGCCATCCCATATCAAAAAGACATCGTCCACTTCTTCTTTCGGCTTTTCCGGGTTAGGGCTCACCACAGCTGAACTCCGGTCCACTAATGATTGGCAGTAGATTTTTTTACGGGTGCCGAGGTGCCAACTCGACGCCCAACCTTCAGCAAAGGCATGCCCATTTTACGCATGTCTTTTGAACGCCACTCGACCGCGGGGAGGACATGCAGACTCCACACAGAAGGCGCTCCAGCCGAGAATCGAATGGGAGAACCTCTTGCTCTTAAAGAATGTAATCTTGTTATAGTACCATAAGTCATTATTAAAGATAAATTCAGATTCTCATCTACTCAGAGCTAGATTTGCATAGGTGTTGGCTACAGATGTCCCCATGGCTACCCCTTAGGTCTGATGGAAAAGTTGCTTATCAAGCAAGAAAACATTACATAATCTTATTTAGTCTTACATAGACTACAGTCTTCAAAAATTAAAACAAAAAAATCTGCTGTTTAAATAATTATAACAGAATAAAAATCAGTAGAAGTTCTATCCATTAAAACCCCTTTTTCCCATTTTTGCACATGTGGTTTCGGGTGTCCGTTCAACATTGGCAATCATTTAGAGCCAAGGTTTACACAGCTGGGTGGTGAGGCCTGCCGCAGTAATTCTTCTACACTACACAATCTCATACACACTCACAACTATGGGCAATTTGTAGTATCTAGTCCACCTACTGCATGTCTTTAGAACGTGGTAGGAAACTGAAGCACCTGGAGGAAACCCATACAACCACAGGAAGGACATGCAGATTCCGTACAGAACAGCCTGTGGTGGAATAACTGTCTGAATAAATTATATAAGAAGAGAAAGAAATTGCTTAATGCATATAAGAACAAACTAAACAGAGCTTAAGGGAACCATTAGGAAGCTCAAAGCTGAATATGAACGTAAAATAACAGCTAAAACCAAAAGTAACTGCAAATCTTTCTCTAACTGTGTCAGGAAGTTAAGAATTAACCCCCAACAGTATTCAGAGCTAACCCGCAATAATACTACCCTCTCTGACCCAAAGGAAATAACTAATATCCTAGCTAACAAATTTAGTGCAAGTTTTACTCCTCCCACAGTTACAGCTATTCCACAGGTTCCACAATCCCAACCCTGTAATTATTATGGAACAAGTTCTCTCAGCCCTTTCAAAAACTAAGAATACTTCATCCATGGACCTTGACAACATACCAGTTTACCTGATTGCCACTGCCAAATGAAACTTTTCAGAATCTCTGCTTACCACATTGATGGTAGTCCACTGAACACATAAAGCGTTATAAGAGATCTGGGAGTACAGGTTGACAGCAATCTCTCTTTTGATCACCACATTGCCACTGTGGTCAGAAAGTCCTTCTTTGTGGCACATCTCATTACTAAGGGTTTTGCATCCAGGAAGAAAGAAGTCATTGTCTCCCTCTACTCTTCCCTCATTAGGCCAATCATTGAGTACAATGCCCCATTTGCCATTTACCTCACTAGACACCCGCAACAACTGGAGAGGCCGCAAAAGTACCTCACAAAGAGGATCCTAGGCCTTAAACACTTGTCCTATATGGACAGACTCAAAAAAAAAAAAAAAAAAAAAAAAAAAAAACTCCAACTATTCTCTGTCCCATATCGCCTACTTAGAGGCGATCTCTGCTTGACTTACAAAGCCATGTCTGACTCAGCTCTGTTAGAAGTGCTACATCTAAAGAAATCCCAGTCCCTCCGCACCACACACTCTGGAGACCTCAACCTCAGTACCACAATTAACAGAACATGCTGGAGGGACAGGTTCATAACCCAGAGACTGCCCATGCTGTGGAACAGACTTCCCATGCATGTTAAGCAGAGCACCTCACTGACTCTCTTCAAGAGAAATCTTGATGGGTGGATGGGAAACAGAAAATTATTCCCGGGGATAACTCCAGTGGCTCTACTCGACAGAGGCACTGGGAACTAAGGTCAGGTGGCACTGTACCAGAGTAATCCTATGGCTAGGCTTGTAAAGGCCCCAGGGCCATTAGCCTAGTACACACCGATGAACCATCCCCAACCCCTAGTCCTTGCATTGTGCTATGGATAGCTAACTGGTTGTCTGACTGAACCCCTCTTCTATTTGGCATATATTTCACAGACCTTCAGACCAGCTCTTCTGGCCTATGGTCAATTAAGTTTGCAGATGACTGTAAATTTGGTGTTATTATTCGATCTTCAGCTGACTCACAATTGGTGCAAGGACAATGGTCTCAAATTAAATGTTAAAAAAAGTGTAGCATAGTTTATTTTGGTAAATAAAACAGTTTCACTTACTGTATAGGAAATGCGCCCTTCTAGTCAGACACTATTGTAAAGGATCTGGATATTGTTTTTGATAAGGAATTATCATTTGACCATTGTGTCTCTATAGTAGTTTAGAAAGCCTTTTATCTGGCCCATCCAACTTGCAAAGGAGTCTGCACTAGATCCAAAGAAATCTTAATTTTCCATTACTCATATTTTCTCAGACCCATTATTGAATGTAATATATCTTTTGCATTATATCTTTTGGCATGTATTTATCTAAAGATATCACACAACTTGAGGGACCTCAGATATTCATAACTAAAAAGATCACTGGCCTGATAAATCTTAGTTATCAGGGAAGACTAGCAGCCCTTTGTCTGTGCTCATCCTCTTACAGATTCCACAATGGAGATTTACATCTGACCTTTCATGCCATGAAAGATCAAACCCTTTTTGATCTCCTATCCCTTCAAAGAATTAATGGTACATTAAATACTCTGTTAAAGGAACTAAACCTTCATCAACATTAAACAATATAAAACATGTTGGCATGACAGATTCATATCCTATTGTATCCCTCATGTCTGGACAAGAACTTCCCCTTCATGTCAAGCATTGTATCATCCTTTCTGCCTTTAAGGTAAACCTAGATAATTAGATGGACACCCTCAAATTCTCTTAGATGGACACCCTCAAATTCTCTTAGATGGACACCCTCAAATTCTCTTAGATGGACACCCTCAAATTCTCTTAGATGGACACCCTCAGATTCTCTTGGATGGACACCCTCAGATTCTCTTGGATGGACAGCCTCAGATTCTCTTCCAGTTTGTCTTGTCATGCCTTCCTTGAGGCTAGAGGGGAAATTTTGAATAGGGTTTTTGGTTAGACTTGACATAGTCTGTTGGCTGCTTAGTACGTACCTATGAACTTAAAAGAAAGAAAAAATAAAGGGTCCATGATTCCTCAAGCTGCATAGACTAATGAGGAATTATGGAGCCCTACATATGATTTCAAAAAATGTAATCGGGCTGAATACACTGCAACATTTTTTTGAATGGCAGTGTAAAACCTGTAAGAAATAGTGCAGCCCATTAAAGTCAGAGGCCTATGGCATTGCTAGTGCTTTCTCTGTTAATTGAAGCTAGTACTGCATGTATTGCATGGCCGATAGCTCAAATGTCTTCAGTAACATTTCTGACATACAGTTGGAGCTAGTCTCAAGTAATAAAGGCCTAGGAAAGTATTGGCCAAGGACTATACATATGCACAGTAGGGTTTTGTGTGAGCCATCTCATTTATACTGGGGGAGAATGACATCAACGTTTTTTTACAAGTGTATTTTTGTTCTGCAGCCACACAGCATGCCTCTACTGTATTTGTGGACACAACAGTGCTTGAACAACAGAAATTTCCTTTCTATACATACAGTGCTGTGTCTGACATACAGGTTACGTTGTGGAGACAGCAAGCTTTGGGGACTGTCAACTGCACCTGTTTGTCAGAAATAGTACTGCAGTACTTCATGGACATGCAGATACTTGTAGTGCCACCTCTAACATTCTGGTGAAGATGCAGGACATCCAAATTTGGATTACATCACTAGTTACTGGGCTGGCTTTGTGGTCCTCCGATTTCACCAAGAATAGATAATAAGCACATACTTGAGTACTTCAGAATCTTAATAAGTACTCTTTGGACAGAAAGTTTTCATTATATTTGTGGTGTTGGCTTAGCAGTGATTGGACTTAGTCATACTGATGTTGTACTGGGGGTGGGGCTGAGTTTTACAGTTTTGAATAGTATTGCTTGATGAAGAGAGCCTTTGCAATGCTACTCATTCACTTTTTTGAATAGGATGCTCTGTTAGATTGCTCAATAAGATGGAAAAAAAACTATAGTAAGCAAGAGTATAAAATACTGAAAAAAAAACCTTCATAAGAAGGATGACTGTGGTGGTAATTGTCATATTCTTTAGGTTGCAGAAGTACCATCTCTTACATTGTGTATGTATGTACTTATATATGTATTTATTTAGGTAGGTAGGTAGGTATGTACATGTTTCAGTCCTAGTATATACTTTATTTTCAAGGAAGACCTGAGGTGATATTCATACTGAATAGGGGATAAGTCAGGTAGGTGGGATCTCTTTTTGGTCTCTTACCTGGAGTACAACCTCAGAGTTATGCTGCATTGTAGTGTAAGTGTGGGAAAAAGGAATAAATGTGTGCTCATGCAGTGGAAATGGAACCTACAACCTTCTAATCTTCTTGTGGTAACCACAATAAATAAAATAAAAATCTGTAATCTCCTCTGAAATTAGACTTCACATAGCTTTGGTGGAATATATGTCCAAAGCAGAATAATTTATTTTTATTTGTGACAAATATGATGCCCCTGCACCAGCCCAGGAGCCTCAATCTTCACCACTAACACTAGTGAGGGATGTACACATTGGGAGGATGACAAGTACACACACTGAGTAAAGTACAATTTCTCTTAAGAGCACACAGAGATCACAGTCAGTCTGGGTCTGGTTTCTCCCTCTTTCTTCAGATCCCCAGTAAGACTCCCCACTGGCACAGGTATAGGGTTAAGATCTCAGCTTAAGGGGTCAAGACCTCCAGCACTCTCTCTGTCCAACCATTGCTTTGTGTCCCTGCCCAAGTAGCTGACATACACACACTGAGATTTAATTTATATACAAACACACAGACACTCCTGGAGAAGGCTGGCACAGGTTTTCTAGCTATCCCTCTGCTGCCCATACTATAAGGTAGTTATCACTGCCACCAACCCCTTCTTATCAGCATACTTAAGGCCCTTACAAAGGGTGACCCATCCTACTGTGTAATGTTACTATTATCCAAATGGTAAGTGTGGCCAAGAGCAGGGCTATTGGAGTGGCCTGTACAGTGTCACCAAATACATATGCAAGTACCCTAAGAGATCAAGTATGTCTCACAAATATCAGCCACAAAGATAGGTTTAAATGTATTTAATAATAAAAAACAAGACAATACTCAAACACAGTAACTACAGAGTTCAGAATCACAGGAAATATTTTAAAACAGCATTGCAGGACAGTCTCAAATACAGAAAACATCTAAACTAATATTTACTGTATTCCTAACTATATCTAAAAGAAATTACTGTACCTAGTTACTTACTATTAGTAAGGTAGATGCAGAAGTGCTGAATGGATGTTCTTGCTAGGTCCAAGACAAGATACAAAATGCAATATCTGTCTCTGAGAGAATTCTTGCATTACTATCAAACATTACTGCTGGGTCAGCTGGATGACATCACTCTTTGTCACCTGCCTTCAGTTCCCAGGCTAACAGAAACTAACATCATTTTAGCATCTCTGTGTGAGAAGTACATATCACTCAGACGTTTGCCTAGAATTGGAAGTCGTAAAACAATTAAACACTTTTTACATTTTAAACCTAGTAATTATTTCTGTTTCAAGACAATATAAAAACTTCTAGCTCTAGACATGCTGTCTTCTTGCTGAAACTGAGATAACACAGTCATAAAACACTTTATTTTTCAACTTATTTTCTTCGGGTTTTGCAAGTTAACTCTGTATGTTCCAGCTTCTACTATTAAAACATATATTTGCACAGGTATATAGTTTATATACATTTCTGTTATTTTCCAGTAGGGTACACTGTGGTTACATTCTTGAAACTCAGTACATAACATACAGTTCAACACACACTTTTGCACCAGTAGTTTAATATACACAAAACATGTAGTTCTCTTACATTTGTAAGAGAAGCATATGAATCATATTAATATTCACAAGTGACATATGATTATTTACAAAATTCCAGATAGCTGGGCTGGCAGTGTCACAGCAAGCCATATCCTACACATGCGCACACACACACACACACACACACACACACACACACACACACACACACACACACACACACACACAATCACACACAATGTACATATACTAACTATATGATTACTATGTTTTTCTTTGTGTAGAAGGTGACCTTGTCACAAACAAATTTGCTGATGCAGTACAGTGTGAATGTTGTTTGCTTACAGTGATTAGTCTTGTGGCTCTTAAGTTTGATCTGGTAGTCAGTCTAATAGCATAGGAAATTCTCAAAGGTTATAGAAAATTTTCAAAGGTTAACATTGTGGTTAACATCAGTACACTACCCATTAGTAAAAGTTGTGTTTTGTAGTACAAGAATGCCCATGCACTAGAAAAAAACAGTAAATGGTGCATGCTTTTACCTGTAGTTACTGTTGTAGTGGTTACTTTGTAATTAAAATTGTCGCTTAAGCTGTACTATTCAGTAAACGTGAATTACTTGGCAACCACTCAATCAGTAATTCTGGAATGTACTTGTTACAGAACAAAAAATCAGACCTGTCAGAGTATGGCGAAACTGCCCTGCCCACATCACAGGTGCTTTATAACAAAAATATTTTACAGTAAGTAGGAATCTGTCTTGGTCACATAGTTGCACAAAGTGCAGCAAAGGTACGAAACATAACTAAACACAGATTTAACAAGAAAACACCTCTTTCTGTGAATAATTGTAATTATTTATGTGTTTACTGCATAACTTCCACACTAAATTAAAAATAAAGCAGGAAGGGGGTGCTTCCACACTAAATTAAAAAGAAAACTGGAAGGAATAGGGTTGTGAAACAGAACTTTTCTTATATATAAAAATCTTCCTGATTGCATTTCTTATTGAAATTTGAAAGTATTAAATATTCAAATTTACACACAACAAATAATCATTACTGTAACACGTATAAGAGAATTATGTTTGTGTGTGTGTGTGTAAAGTACTTTCAAGCTTCATTAACACAGGGATGTAAGCAGCTATGCCCTGATTTTGGTAACAGTATACCTGAAGCCCTGCATCAGTATTGCTCATCAACTGAAAACATCAGGAAAATCAACAAAAAGAAAAGATCACCCATACCCTACTTTTCTGTGTTGTCAAATAGCAGTGAAGGTGAGCCTCTCTTCAGAAAAGAACGTGGACAATTCTGTCTCACTATATCACTTTGCTAGGTCTGTGGTGCTCAGATGACAGAGATTAGAATACAAGAAATCCACAAAAATATCCAGAGTAGCGTAAGCTTAACCTAAATGTGTACTGCTGATCTTCTGAACTGATTTTTTCTGTCAAGTCACTACTGTCACTACTGTGAGCCGCTATGCAAGTCAAATGCACCATTTGCACTTCTATGCACCTGTATTTTTAACAAGCTTACCATGTCAACATAGCCACCCTGTTGACCGTGGCACATCATATGGTTAGGGAAATAAACAGCAGTGTAAGCAAACTTGATGTATGCGCCCAGTCTTCATACTTGAGTGCTACTGAACTTGCTGCTCCACTGATGTCACTAATAAAGTGCATGTGTTCACTTGAGCTGTTTTTGTATAGGGTGAGTGTAACCATTGATGCTGGAAATACAATACATGTATTTACTTGTGCTCTTTTTATGTACGATAAATATACCCACTGATGTAAGTAATAAATTACGTGTGTTCACTTGTGCTGTAGTATGTTTTATGTCTTTACTTTTACTGTTAGTGTATAGCATAAGTGCATCCACAGATGTCATTAATAAATTGTACATATTTGCTTATGCTGTTAATTTATAGGATAGGTATATGTTGATGACAGTAATATGTTTTATATATTTATATATATATATATATATATATATATATATATATATATATATATATGTCTGCTTTTAGTTTTTAGACATCGATTAAGTATATCTGTCAATGTCAGTAATAATCTGCATGTATTTGCTTGCATTCTTACCAAAAATAGTACATCTATAGATGTCAGTAATAAATTATATGTATTTACTTGTGCAGTTTCGGTATGGGGTAAATATAAACGTAAGTAATATGTGCCTGGGTGACTCAAAGGTTTTAATATTATGTACTATGTCCCTCTCTTTTCGTCATGATGTACCACATTTGGGAACTTTGTCTGTGTTCCTGTGTAATTTGATAATGTCATATAGTGCTATCTCTGTCAGCCATTAAGAAAAGGTAATATAAGTATACATACATAGACACATCTGTGTAAAAACATAAATCACATATGTGCATAGATATGTTGTAGTATATAAATGTACCAAAGTCTGAAGATTATAAAAAAATTCATTTTTAATTTCCCTGACAGAAAAAAAGGAAGTGGCACAGTGTCTTTATTAAACAGTCAAGTGTATCAAAATAACTTTCTGAACAAAAAGGAAGCATGCAGTGTAAGTGTATCTTTTGTTTAACAGAAATTCACAATCTCCACAAGATGGGGTAACAGTTACTTCCAGAACAGTTCACTCCTTTTCTTCTACATTGACCAGAAACATGAATTTATTCAAGGCATATAACTGCTACCATGTAAAGTCTGTCCTCTTAAGTTCCTTAGGATTCTTCTTTTTAGGTGGCTGTACAGGATTTTTCATAAATAAGTCAGTGTTTCCTCATTTACTACAGTACACAACCTAGAACATATATTCTAGGCACATGATCCCCCCCCTAATGAGACATACTATTCTCTGCTTTAACAGAGCTTCAGTTCTCTCTCAGTCTCCCTCTTATATACCATTTAGTTATATAATTGATTTTATTAAGTAGGCAGTGCAAGCATCCTCTCTACCTAATACAAAAAGGCATCTTAACTTCCTAAAGCATCAGTTCTGTTTACATTTATGTATACTATCTACATAATTTTATTTACTATTCTGTGGTGCCTAGAGAAGAGTTGTGGTATTGTATGAGGAAGTCGGGAGTGGCAGAGAAGTATGTAAGGGTGGTACAGGATATGTACGAGGGTAGTGTGACAGTGGTGAGGACTGCAGTGGGAGTGACAGATCTGTTTAAGGTGGAGGTGGGATTACATCAAGGATCAGC
The DNA here is from genome assembly GCF_019279795.1 of Protopterus annectens. Lineage (NCBI taxonomy): Eukaryota > Metazoa > Chordata > Ceratodontiformes > Protopteridae > Protopterus > Protopterus annectens. The sequence continues at coordinate 1,435,349,317 of NC_056746.1, read as the reverse complement.
TGTGAGTCCTTTCTTATTTGCAGTGGTGATGGACAGGTTGACAGATGAGATCAGACAGGAGGCCCCGTGGACTATGATGTTTGCAGTTGACATTGTGATCTGTAGTGAGAGTAGGGAACAGGTGGAGGAGACTCTGGAGAGGTGGAGATATGCTCTAGAGAGCAGAGGAATGAAGGTCAGCAGGGCTAAGACAGAATATATGTGTGTAAATGAGAGGGAGGGTAGAGGAATGGTGAGGATGCAGGGAGTAGAGTTGGTAAAGGTGGACGAGTTTAAGTACTTGGGATCAACTGTTCAGAGTAATGGTGAATGTGGAAGAGAGGTGAAGAAGAGAGTACAGGCAGGGTGGAATGGGTGGAGAAGAGTGTCAGGAGTGATTTGTGACAGACGGGTACCAGTAACAGGGAAAGGGAAGGTCTATCAGAGGGTAGTGAGACCAGCTATGTTATATATGGGTTGGAGACAGTGGCGTTGACAAAAAGGCAGGAGTCAGAGCTGGATGTGGCAGAGTTAAAGATGTTAAGATTTGCACTCGGTGTGACTAGGATGGTTACGATTAGGAATCAGTATATTAGAAGGTCAGCTCATGTTGGATAGTTTGGAGACAAAGCAAGAGAGACGAGATTGCGTTGGTTTGGACATGTGCTGAGGAGGGATGATGGGTATATTGGGAAAAAGATGCTAAGGATGGAGCTGCCAGGTAAGAGGAAAAGAGGAAGGCCTAAGATAAGGTTTATGGACGTGGTGAGAGAGGACATGCAGGCGGTTGGTGTGACAGAGCAAGATGCAGAGGATAGGAAGAAATGGAAAGAGATGATCCGCTGTGGCGAACCCTAACGGGAAAAGCCGAAAGATGATGATGATGATGATGAGTTTTACATCATTTATACACACTATATTTGGTACTTACATATTATCACAACCACTTTCAGAGCCTGTGATAATTCATGATGTTTTTACGAAATAGTTTATGTTAACCTAAGAAAGTGTGTGTAAACTCCTAAGTACTTTTCTGTCACATTGCTTGTGAGACAGGAAGAGGGATAACTGTTCTCGTCCTGTTACTATGCTTCCTGTATTTACTGAGTAATTTAATACAAGTGGTATCTATTGATGCTAGTTTGTATATCTAGCCAGCGATGTCTGTGATTTTGCTTTAGAACTGGGTCCATGCTGTGGAAATTTTGCAATGTTTTCATAAAACAGTGAGCAATGGGATCATGAAGGTTACTAACAGCAAACGTTACAGTTGCTTTCTTTTTAACCCGTGGTGGTGGCGCTGCGGTAGCATTGTCGCCTCACAGTAAAATGCTGTCCGGTTCGATTCTCAGCTAGAGCGTCTTCTGCGTGGAGACGTGTGAATGGGCGTACCTTCATTGAAGGTTGTGCGTCAGGCCTGGCAAGCCGGTACGTAAAAATCAACTGCCAATCATTAGCGGACCGGAGTTCCACTGTGGCGACCCCTAGCCGGGAAAAGCTGAAAGACACAAACAAATGCATGTATCAGTACCACTCTATCTCATGACTTGTACTAAGTAGTGGCATAAAAAAATCCTTCAATTTATAAGAATCTGAGCCATGTTGTTCTGTTTCAATCTGTCATTCATATTCAGTCTTTAGTTTCATTTCCAACCATGCATTGTCAGATTTACTATGGTTTGTTACCTGTACCCCTCAACAGTGACCAGTTTTTAAGCTTTCTATCACAACAAAATAGGTTAGTTATCCCTGACCTCAGCATGGAGAAGACTGGCAATTCTCTTCTCACCTTGTGAGTCAATTGAGTTGATACCACTTAACAAATAATGTAGTAGCAGAAAAGTACAATGCAGTGCCAGTGTATTTTTAGCTACTTAAAGGATTAGCTAATTTGTGTTATATCAATATATTATTCAAAAACATTGTGAATTATCCCAGGCTCTGAATGTGGTTGCAGTAGTACGCAAGTGCCCTATTTGTATTTCGTTATTCTTTGCTGACTGGGTAGAATGCTGATCCACATGGGCTGTTTTTATTTCTAGGAATTTCAAAAGATACCCCATAATCCCGAGATTGATCACCAGTAAAGAGAAGTGTGATAAAGCTCTGACTGTGTCACAGGTGACTCAAATTGACTTAGTGGCTGAGGTGCCTGAAGGAGCTGGCTGGTGTGGGTGGGAAGGTGTGGCCATTGCCAGTTCACCTAGTTGAGTGGGAGATCTAGCTAGAGCACTGGGAATTACCTAGTGGAGCTCAAACAATCCCAGTCTGTGATGTTGTGGTGACTAGTCAGTAGCCAAGGGGAATCCTGCATGCAAAGGCATGCTTCCCCTCAAAAAAACACAGGCAAAGAGGAGCCTATAAGGAGGGAGAGGATGGTCCAGATGGGGAGAAGGTAGGCTGCCCCTAGGACCAGCAAGGTGTACCGCTCACTACCGTCTGACCTTTTGGGAAAAGGAAGGGCCAATTGGTGTTCCTAGGAGGGAATGAATAGGCATTAGGGCTGTTACTTAGCCCAGGAATACTAGGCCTTCATTCCTTTGGAATTAATGAACTGATTGTGTATCTGTAGTAGAGCCATCGGCCAAAGGTTCTGGGTCATGTCTGTCCCCTGCATGTACACTCCTCATCACCTTTAATTTTTCACCCAACCACTTGTTCACCGTTGATGTTACACTTGCATACCTAAACACCAACATTGTCTTGGATTTCTTCTTCACAACATCCTCTACTGCTGTGCTATGGATTTATAGAAAGACTTTAATATGTTCTTCCCGTAATAAATCAACTTCCATCTTAAACTCCCCATTATTTTTAAGTCGTGCCCCATTAATCTTTCCACCCTACTTAACCTGTTTTATTTTCATCCACTACTGCCCACATCTCCTTGTTCGTACTATACTCCACCACTTTAGTGTACTTAACGTGGCCAAATAACTCTCAGTGACAGATAGGGCCACCTATCTTTTAAGTACAATAATTTTCAAAAGTTGTTGTTGTCTTTCGGCTTTTCCCAGTTAGGGGTTGCCACAGCGGAACTCCGGTCCACTAATGATTGGCAGTAGATTTTCACGAACGTCGAGGTGCCAGCTCGATGTTCAACCTTCAACGAAGGCACGCCCATTTACGCATGTCTTTTGAATGCTCACCCAACCGCGGGGAGGACATGCAGACTCCACACAGAAGGCACTCCCCGCACTCCAGCCGAGAATTGAATGGGAGAACCTCTTGCTGTGAGGCAACAGCGCTACCGCTGCACCACTGTGGAATTATAAAGTCCTAATGCAAAACCATTGCTGTCCTCTAAAAAGAATACGTAATACTTTCTATTTTTGGCAGCTTGTATGAACTGAGACACTCACAGAATAGTTCTGCCATTCTGTCCTGCCCAAGATTTAAAACCACATTAGGTGAAAGAGCTTTCTCTAGATTGGGATTAGCTGTCTGGAACCACTTGCCCCCAGGATCCAAATATCAAGGGTCCATAGTAGGTTTCAAAAATTATGTAAAAAAATCTTATTTCTGAATTCTCTTGCCGTGGCTTTAGAGGCAGTGGTTAGCAGCTAATAAACCCTAGGCCTATTCATGTCTGTCATGATGTAATACTGTTAATCAGTTAATGATGCTAATTATTGAGCTGAAGGAATGACTGTAATTTACTGTTGTAAATACCAATGCAACTTCCATACTCAGGTTAATACTGGGGTTCTTATATGCTGTTAAAATACTGTATGTGTAACAATTTAGGCTGTTGTAATTAATGCATGTATAACAATGTTATGTTTTCTTCCATTGGTCCTGTATGTCTGTATAATTTATTAACCTAGGCCATGTCTGAAAAGGGTCAAATGACCAGTTCACCCACTGTAAATAAAAAAAATGTTCATGTGATATAAATACTGAGCTGCCATCTTCCAATCTCTTAGTTCAAGTCTTCTAGACAAAGCTAAAATAATGGGGGGAACAAAGGCCAAATTTAAAATTAGTGCTTTTATTAAAAAGTTACTCAAATGACTTATTTTGTAATAGCATGCATTTTTCTGAAGGATGTGAAGTCTGAAACTCAAATGACTGTCATTATTTAGCGACTTCAGTCCTCAATAATTTGCCAGAAAACTACAACACAAACAGCTGTAAGCCAGTAATCGACTCAAAAACTCCAGGTAGGACACCAAAACGACAGCCACTCTGCAAATATGAAGTTAACCAAATAGCGGCTCTGTTAAAATGCAAACTTTATTCAAAAAGTGATGGTTAGTTTGTGGTCTTTTTGAATAAAGTTTGCTTTTTAACAGAGGAGCCACTTGGTTAACTTCACATCTGCAAAGTGCTTGTCATTACTGGCGTCCTAGCTGGAGATTTTGTGTTAGTTACTAATTTTCAAGAAAACCTCAGATTTTGTGAAGAACATCATTGATTTACAGCAGTAAGTTCTCCAGTTCAATTCGTGGCTGTGGTACCTTTTGTGGGGAGTCTGTGTGTCCTCCTTTTGTTCTCATGGGTTTCCTCCAGGTAGGTGCTCCGGTTTCCTCACACTAGCCAAAAACACGCAGTAGGTGGATTGGACACTCTAAATTGGCTATAGGTGTGTGTGTGTGTGTGTGTGTGTGTGAGTGTGTGTGTGAGTGTGAGTGTGAGTGTGAGTGTGAGTGTGAGTGTGAGTGTGAGTGTGAGTGTGAGTGTGAGTGTGAGTGTGAGTGTGAGTGTGAGTGTGTGTAGTATAGAAGAACAGTCACAGCAGGGCTATCTACCCAGTGATGTGAACTTCAGCTCTAGATGATGGTCACTGTTGAAGTAATACCCCAACTCCATGTGCAAAAATTGGAAAAGGGGTTGTGGATGGATTCCATAAATCTAGGCATTCTGCAAACTTCTAGACAGTTGAGAGGTATGCCTACCAGCAATACACTAAGATCAGAATGTTGTAGGTTCTGTTTCCACTCTCTTTCTTTCTTTCCTTTACACTTGTATGTGCATATATTACAATAAATCATATCGCTTTAGTTCTCACTCTTACGCATCCCACTAACCTCCCTGCTGTCACCACCACCACATCTAACAGTTTAACTTGTTATACTTTTAGAGGTGTCATTATCCTTGAACACATACAAAAGACCAAAACCCTTTGTTTCCCCATATTCTTTCAAAGTTTTCATTTACTTCTAAAACTTTTTTATCTAGTTAGCAAAGAACTTATGCTTCCACATCCCTGGTGCATTGACAAATGCTTAACATTATACTTTCTGCCCTTAACACGGAGAGTACTTTCACGTTAACCATTTCTCTTTTTTTGCATCTTTCTCCTTTTTTATTTTTTCCAAATGTTTAGAGCTTGCATTACCTTGATAGGAAAAGACCTCATTCTTAAGTCGAGGGTTAATTAACGTTCAATTAAAAGTGTCATTGCTTCAGGCTTTGGTTCTCAACAGGAGTGCTCTTAGCACCATCAATGTACATAGAATTGTCTCCTTCTGCAGTTTATATGGCGATACCTGTGTTGTTAGCATAGTTAAGTCTGCTTGAATATTCTTTTTATTATTCCCTTTACTCATACTGCTATTTGAATGATCTAGGTGTCTATTCCATATTGTTCTAGATTCAGCTCGAATATCTTGGTTTTTTTATTACTTTCTATCTCAGTGTGCAGGATATTATCTTAGCTAGGCATAACTCTTTCAATTTTTAATGCAAATTTTCTCCTTTTTTTCCCATTGACCATTCCTCCTTTAAATATACATCCTTTTCTCTGAGGCCATATTCACCTCTTCTTCCTTCATGTCGTATATCTCTGGCACTGAGTATGTGTTGAAAGAGTAACTTCCTCACGTCATCTTGTACCTCTCTCTCCCCTTCATTGTTCACCCTGTGCCTCTTGGATTCATTTGTGTTACTTGCCTCTGCTTGATTATTCATTCTCATTTTCTTATTTTTATGTCCTTTCCTTTATTCCTGTATTACTGAACAGCCAAACCAAAGGAGTCACTTAACCCCACATTTTCTGAATCAGTGTTGTACAGGAAACCTACATTTTCCGAATTGTACTTACATTCTACTAGTATTCATACTTACTGGCAGAAAAAGAATTTAAAAGCCAGTTCATTAGATTGTAAAGGATGACTTCTGATGGACTTTTTAAGGAAAAAGTGTACAAGTTATCACACGTTTTGGGAAAGAGGATACCTTAGGTGAATGGTTGAGGAGACCTATGAGTTAGTACTTTAAGGGAGGTCTATGAATTATATTCCTGTTCTTAAGAATAAGGGGGCTGAACAAATTGTAACAAGAAGGGTAGAGGAAAGGGATTTGATAAAGCTATGGTGTTACCTTATTCTGCTTGCTGTAATGTAGTTAAAATATTATAAACAAAATTTAGAAGATAGTTATTTAGTCCTTTGGACTAGAAGGTGAAATTTATCAACCCCTTTATTCAGTTATAAAAGAAGTAGAAATTTAAGGAATATTTAGAAAGTTCTACCCATTTAATTCCAAGAACGGTATGGTCAAGTATGGCAGTTGCTCACAATGCAGATGTATGCATGAAAGGCCCTACAATGTAGTGAAGTCTTACCCTAGGACTGTTGAGAATAATACCAGATGTAATTGTAGGCCTAAAGGGGTTGTTTATATTTCAATATGCAACATCTGTGAGAGTTTTTACACTGGGAAGACAAAAGAGAATTAAGGAATAGGGTTTACACACATTACACCATTTAAACTAAGGACAACACCAGTGCTGTATGTAGTCACACTATTTATTGTACAAGTTTTAAAAAATGTATTTTTTATTTTGGAAAAGATTTTAGAATGTGACATGTGTGGCTGTTGGTGAGCTAGGACTGAATTAAAAGAATAATTTTAGCAAGTAAAATTAAATGCCTTATAGCCCCCAGGGTTAAATGACTGGATCAGTTTAAACAGGTTTTACAGCTTCAAGCTAAGATCTTGTGACTCAATTATTTTTTCATTATTTTAACTATTTTTTTTTAATAGCTGTTTGTATACTGGTTTATTTAATGTTTCTCACTTAAATCAATTGACCTATTGTTTTTTTCTGGTTTGCACATTATAGAGAAAGTTAAACAGCTGAACAAGAAGAATAAATAATCATACATATACTTATATTTTTGGTGTATTGAAAGCTTATACGCATTTTTGTAAGAATATAACAGATATATAGTAATACAACGATGAATAAGATGGTTTGTTTTCAATATTAGTTTTAATATTTACATGCATTTATGTATTATATATATACATTTAGCACTGTACTTTTTAGTGATAATTTTGATTGGTGCATGGTGTGATGATATGGGAAAGTGCCAGCCTAGCCAGCTGAAGTTTTGAAAGAAATGACATGCCCTTTGAATATCAGATTGATTTATACAAGATGTTTGTGTTACCAATGTATTATAATTGTATGTTTGTGTATCAAACTGATTTTGTAGAGATGCATGTGCTGAAAATGTATTTGTGAGCTTTGATGTGTTGAATTGTATCAACAGTGCACCTTGCTGAAATGAAAAAAAATGTACATGTGTTATTGTAGCTGAATAAAATGTATGTTTTATTGGAGGATACTGGCAGAGCAGAGGTTAAGGGAAATGTAAATGAATGGTTAAACTCTTAAAAGGCACACCACAGTGTTGAATAGGACCAGAGACAGTGGGTCTGGGGAAGAGCCTTAGTCCATTAGCTCAGTGAAAAGAGGGGAGGGCCCAGGCACTGCCATAAACATTTGGATTTGTATTGCCGCCATCTGTGCTACCTTCCTGTCTCAGCTTCAAAGGGGAATACTGTGAGAACCTAGAGTCAGGTGACTAGATTAGGTCCTTCTGCCAGCCCTCCTGGAAATAATATTTTAGATATTACAAAGAGAAATCTTAGAGTATTGAGCACTCTGTTTGGTAAGCCTGACTAGAAAGACCCTCTCCCACAATGTCTTGCCTGGTGGTAATAAGTAATTTAACTAGGGAACAGTAAAATTCTCTTAGATTCAGTCAAGAATATAGTGAAGCTTAGTTTAGATGTTGTTTTTCTTTATTTGTATGAGTCTGTCCATCCAACGTTTTTTTCAGTATTTCCTGTGATCTAAACTCTGTGGTTCAATGTGAATATTTATTCAGTATTTTCATGCCCTTTTATTTATTATTAAATATATTTATAACTTTTATTGTGGCTTGTCCTTGTAGAATATATTGAACCTTTGAGAGAACTTATATTTGTTTTGTGACACTGTGTAGGCCATTCCAGAAGGCCTAGTCTTCTTGATGAATTACTACCATTTGTAGTAGTATTAATAGTACACAGTATAATTGGACACCTTGTAAGGGCCTTATCATAGTTCATTGTGAAGTGTCTGGTGGCAGTAATGACTACCTTATAAAAAATCACCACACAAGGAGAGAAATGGAACTTCCGTGCCTTATGGGACCTGAGGCCTCAATGCAAGCCTTGAAGTGAGTGTAGAACTTACCATTGAATAAGGACACATGTAATGGTGGGTTATCAGTGTGAGGAGGGTGTTTGAATTTTGTCAGATTATCAGCTGGTTGGAGTAGATTTGCCTTGGAGTAATCATTGAGGTAACTTGTGTATTGCACTTAAGATTACTACATGGTGGGCAAATCTGACCAATGATTTGGTAAATATAGGTGCTGCGCATAGTGGGGCTAGGTTAGTGAGAACCAGGTCCAATATTTGTGAGCTTCTCATTGAGGTTTGGACAAGTTTGTCTAAGAAATTGGCATTAGTGAAATCCAGGAATCTTTTTGCATACTTATTCATGGTTGTTTAGGTTCCCCAGTTAATGGAGGAGTAAAGTCTCCTAAGAAGGTAGTGTTTGGTTCTATATTAAGTGATACAGCTTTGCTTAAATATGCCTCATGGTTTGCCAGGGACATGGATGGGGTGCAGTAGTTTGCAATGATGTGGCACTGGGTTTTGTGTGTCATGAGAAGGATGTGAAGAAGTTAGAGGATATTGTCCTGCATTATGAGTCTGAAACTGAGAAGGTTTCTTAGGAGCGCAGCTATATCACTTCAGCTAAATCTTCCAGTTCAGTGTTGCATCTGAAGGAATGGTAGGCATTAAATCCCTTGCGTAAACTGAGAGGGATTCTATCACTATTCTGGAACCATGTTTCGGTAACTTCACATATGTATGTATTTTCCATGGTTAGGAATGCCTGTAAGAGGTGCAACTTTTTGTTACGGCATTAAGTGTTGAGCAGTGTCATCTTAATATTGTTTAATTTAAGGAGAATAACATTTCCTCTCCCATAGCACCCTTGTTAGGCAAAATTCTTTGCCAATATATTTAAGTCATGAGGGGAGAGTTGCAGGCCATCCCTAGCAAAGCAGCTGGGCTTCTCAGTCACCTTCTCCCAGGCTGCTGTACATTGGATTCCCTTAGAACGAAACCAGTAAAACCAATATTAAAATCAATTCTTTTTTGAGGCATCATTCCTTAAGTGTGGCAGGATACTATTCAACATTAGTTTCTTAGCCGTTTCAGATGCATATTCGAAGAGCTCCATCATGTCACTTTTCATATGAAGTGGAAGGTACACATCGTCATTCACTCCCACATACACAGTGATCAGGTCATATGTGTCCCTGAGATGAAGGGACTCGAGACCCCTGGTTAAATAGCTGTTTGTTGGGTACCAGGATCTGCAAACTGTCACCTGTCTTTGCTCATTTTAGTGAGTGGAGCATCTGTGTCTTAACTACTGAGTAACCTATGACCAGGACATTGACAAATGTACAGGCTTAATCCTGCTGCCTTAGGAGCTCCTATGTGCTGGTTTTGTGACCCTTTATGTGGATGTGGCTGTGTTAAGTATAATGTCAGAATGTACTGTATGTTGGTTTAGATCTGTTGATAATGGGTATTATGCAGGAGGTAAATATGAGAGTTCAAGCTGTTGCCTAGATTTAGGAGTTGTAGGAATTTTGGGTAGATATTTTTAACTGCATCAACATAAGGCATTTTTGCGTTTACAGTATGTGAATGTTGCATAGGTGGACTGGGGGAAGGCAATGGTTGCCCCCTGCATGCTACTGGTTGACAGAAGAGACTTCCAGTTTAATTACGTCTTTACACCTCACTCAGAGTCGTTTGAGTAAAATTGGAGTTTGTTTTTAAGGAGGTGAGGCAGTTCTTACACTTCCTTAGGATACTATGAGGAGGATCAGTCCCCTGTCTCCCAGTGATGACCAGTGCTACTGCGTGATGAAGGTTAATGAAGAGCTAGAGAGAGACGGGTGGAATAATACAGGAGAAGACATTTGTTCGACTGGAGAAGCACAGGAGGGCATAGTTAAGAAAAGAATTGTGGAAATCTGTTTGTCAGCCCTCCTCAGCTTAGCTCTAGACAGTTCAGCAAAGCCCAATAAAAGTTGTTTAGACCAAGAAGTGGGTAATTTGATCACAAAAGTTAAGAAGGTGTCCAATCAATAGTACAAGAGGAAAGAATTTACTTGAGTGCATTACCCACAAAGTAAATACAGCTGCAGTAGTTCAGCACAGCTCTCTGCAGTAAGTTTTAACCAAGAAAACAATTGAAAAAATCTGAAACCCAGGTAGTTTAATCTATCCTGGATTTCCAGTACTTATTCTAACTTTCAGTTAAATCAAATCACTACTTAAAGCCAAGATGGCCAGTATACCAGGCCAAACATGTTAGACAAAGCAGTAATAAAATGCAAAATTGCTCAAAGCAGAAAATAAAATGCAGAAGTAGCATCAGGCAAAGTATAAAACAGCTGTATATGACTACATCATGTAGGCAACATAAGCCCAGACACAAAATGAAAAGGAGTACTTTCCTAGCTTTTTCGGTATCATCACCAACCCCCTCTTTACCAATTTCCCATGGAGTCTGTTGCCATCTTTCTCAATTCGGTGCCACTCTCCTACCTTCTTTGGCAGACATGCTTGACTGTTGCAGGTCTTCTCTCACACAATCCATCCATCTCTTTGCTGGACACCCTAATTTCCTCTTGCCTTTTTCCTGTCTGTCCACCAAATTATATTCTGCTTTCATGCGCATGTGCTTGAACCACTTTAATCTATCTTCTTTGACCTTCTCTGCATTTGACACTAATTGGGCTTCTGCTCTGATGTCTTCATTTCTTCGTCTGTCCCACAGTGTGCCTTCTACCAGCCATCTCAGGCACTTATCTCCATTACTTGTAGCTTTCTCAACTGCTATGCCTTCACTGCCCAGGTTTATGTACCATACAGTGGTACTGGTTGCACCACTGTTTTATGCACCTTACTTTTCAGCTTCTTTGTATTCTTCTCTCATACTCTACTCCTGACACTCTGTGCTATTTGGTTGAAACCAGTCTTGATTCTAGCTTTGACTTCCTCATTCAGACTTCCCTTCTCTTCAGCCACCTCTTCCAGCTACTATAAAGCTGCTACCCTGTTCCACTTTTTTCTCTTCTAATTCATTCTGTACTCAGTTTCATTCAGTGTGACTTCACTGTTGTATTTCATTCCCCTATCATTTACTGAAGTTCTCATTCAGATTCTACATGTATTGTCACATTATCTGCATATAACAGCTTTGTTGATCTCTCTGTGATCAGTTGATAATGTAGTCCATTACCAGTATGGACAACAGTGAGCTCAGACATGAACCTTGGTGCACACCCATTCCTACTGGGAACCCCTCTGTGAGTCTGAACCTTGTTCATACTTGTGCCATTGGGTTCTTGTACATAGCCTGTACTAATTCTAACAGCCGTCACAGGACTGCCTAAATCAGCTTTCTAGGGGCTTTGTCAAATGCTTTCTCTAAGTCTAATAATGCCCAGTTAGATTCTTTCTTCATCTTTAGCTTCTTCTCAACTACCTGTCTCACTGCAAACAATGGTTTGGTTGTGCTGCATCTTGACCTGAAATTGAACTGCTCATCTCCCATCTTATTGTAAAATCCAGCAGTTGATCAGTTAATGAGTGCATGTGATGCAGGTCTCAGCAGTCTTTCAGAAAGACATGGCTGAACTGAGCTCTGTACGGTATTATCCAAGAAAACCAAATAGTTAATGAAAAAGTAGTAAAATCTGAAGCCCATGCTCTAAGCTACATAGGACATGCATTAATTGGTCTAACTCAGTTGAATCAGATCACTACTCAAATCTAAGATGACCATTACACCAGGCCAAACAGATTACCCAAAGCAGAAAATAAAATGCAGATTTTCTCAAAGCAGAATGCTGAACGCAGAGACATTCGGAAGACACACAATTTCAACGATCAGTCCTCCTTTATTTTCTTGTAGTCCATGTAATCAGTAATGCCCATATCCACATAAGCCTTGAGAGCTTCATCTGTTAATAGTGGTGACAATATGTTAGCCCAGTTAGATGGATCATAATCTCCTGTGTAGCATGGGGGGGGGGGGGTTAAGGGCAGGATTAGTACAAATGAGTAAAGGGGGGCAGATGGTTTACTCATTTCACTTACACTAACCTTACTTCTGCCCCTTACTCCAGTCCTACACTTTAGGATAATAAACACCCTGTCCTTAACAGTACAGCTGCACAAGAGATGCATGGATACACACACACACACACACACACAGACACACACAGACACAGACACACACACACACACACACACACACACACACACACACACACTCCAAACAAATCACTGCGCAATCCAAATACACATCTGTTCCCTTTTCTAGCCCTTGTACTAACCATACTTCAGAAACACTTGGTGCACGTGCAGGGATAGTTTTGATTATTTTTAGGAGTAATATGCCCATGTCCTTTGTTTGATAACATTGTTTGAGGGGGAAGAAATAGTGAAGAATGGGTAATATAAAAAAATTTCAATTTTTTGTATACTTTAAATGCAGAGCTAGTAAGAGAGATGGCTAGAAAGGTACTTGGTGTGACATCTGGAAAGAGGAAGGAGGACAAGGAGACCTGGTGGTGGAATGAAGAAGTACAGGAGAGTATACAGAGAAAAAGGTTGGCGAAGAACAAGTGGGATTGTCAAAGAGATGAAGAAAGTAGACGAGTATAAAGAGATGAGGTGCATGGCAAAGAGAGAGGTGGCTAAGGATAAGGTGTATGAGGAGTTGTATAAAAGGTTGGACACTAAGGAGGGAGAAAAGGACCTGTACCGATTGGCTAGACAGAGGGACTTGAGCTAGTAAAGACGCAGGTAAGGGTGATAAAGGATAATGAGGGAAACATACTCGCAAGTGAGGAGAGTGTGTTGAGCATATGGAAAGAGTACTTTGAGGGGTTGAATGAAGAGAATGAGAGGGAGAGAAGGTTGGATGATGTGCGGATAGTGAATCATGAAGTCCAGTGGATTAGAAAGGAGGAAGTAAAGATAGCTATAAAGAGAATGAAGAATGGAAAGGCTGTTGGTCCAAATGACATACCTGTGGAAGCATGGAGGTGTTTTGGGTGAAATGGCAGTGGAGTTTTTAACTAGATTGTTTAATGAAATCTTGGAAAGTGAGAGGATGCCTGAGGAATGGAGAAAAATTGTTTTCGTACCGATTTTTAAGAATAAGGGTGATGTGCAGAGCTGTAGTAACTACAGAGGGATTAAATTGATCAGTCACAGCATGAAGTTATCGGAAAGAGTAGTGGAAGCTAGGTTAAGAAGGGAGGTGATGATTAGTGATCAGCAGTATAGTTTCATGCCAGGAAAGAGCACTACAGATGCGATGTTTGCTCTGAGAGTGTTGATGGAGAAGTACAGAGAAGGTCAGGAGGAGTTGCTTTGTGTCTTTGTGGATTTAGAGAAAGTATATGACAGGGTGCCTAGAGAGGAGTTGTGGTATTGTATGAGGAAGGCAGGCGTGTCAGACAAGTATGTAAGAGTGGTACAGGATATATATGAGGGTAGTGTGACAGCGGTGAGGTCTGCGGTGGGAGTGACGGATGCATTTAAGGTGGAGGTGGGATTACATCAAGGATCAGCTCTGAGCCCTTTCTTATTCGCAGTGGTGATGGACAGGTTGACAGACGAGATCAGTCAGGAGTCCCCGTGGACTATGATGTTTGCAGATGACATTGTGATCTGTAGTGAGAGTAGGGAACAGGTGGAGGAGACTCTGGAGAGGTGGAGATATGCTCTAGAGAAAAGAGGAATGAAGGTCAGCAGGACTAAGACAGAATATATGTGTGTGAATGAGAGGGAGGCTAGAGGAATGGTGAGGATGCAGGGAGTAGAGGTCACAAAGTTGGATGAGTTTTTAAGTACTTGGGATCAATAGTTCAGAGTAATGGTGAGTGTGGAAGAGAGGTGAAGAAGAGAGTACAGGCAGGATGGAGTGGGTGGAGAAGAGTGTCAGGAGTGATTTGTGACAGACGAGTACCAGTAAGAGTGAAAGGGAAGGTCTACAAGAGGGTAGTGAGACCAGCTATGTTATATGGGTTGGAGACAGTGGCATTGACAAAAAAGCAGGGGTCAGAGCTTGACGTGGAAGAGTTGAAGATGTTAAGATTTGCACTGGGTGTGACGAGGATGGACAGGATTAGGAATAAGTATATTAGAGGGTCAGCCCAGGTTGGAAGGTTTGGAGACAAAGCCAGAGAGGCAAGATTACGTTGGTTTGGACATGTGCTGAAGAGGGATGCAGAGTATATTGGGAAAAAGATGCTAAGGATGAACCTGCCAGGTAACAGGAAAAGAGGAAGGCCTAAGATAAGGTTTATGGATGTGGTGAGAGAGGACATGCAGGTGGTTGGTGTGACAGAGCAAGATGCAGAGAATAGGAAGAAATGGAAACAACTAACAGGAGCAGCCGAAAGAAGAAGAAGTATACTTTGAATGTTACTGTACTGCTACTTTTTCCAATTGTTTGCAGTTCTAGTCTAGTTTTGGATTTGCAGTTATACAATTCATATATATATATATATATATATATATATATATGTATATATATATATATATATATATATATATATATATATATATATATACATACATATGGGTTCACTTCAATTCACTGACTTTCATTTCACTGACACCATTTCACTGAAACTTCATTTCACTGAAAGTTCATTTCACTGACAACTATTATTAGAAATAAAATGGAATATTCCCCCTTCCCCACTGTAGTGCGACCCTGGAGTTAGAATATATAGTTGTGGGGGTGTGGGGGGCGCAGCCCCCCACTTCATTTCATATGATATTCTTATGTTTTGATATAATCTTGCTTAGTAAAAGAAAAGTAAGTGGGGGGCTGCGCCCCCCACACCCCCCGATGTGGGGGGCTCTGCCCCCCACACCCCCCTAACTATATATTCTAACTCCAGGGTTGCACTACAGTGGGGAAGGGGGCATATTCCATTTACTTTGTAATAATACTTGTCAGTGAAATGAACTTTCAGTGAAATGAACTTTCAGTGAAATGAACTTTCAGTGAAATGAAGTTTCAGTGAAATGAATTTCATTGAAATGGTGTCAGTGAAATGAAAGTCAGTGAATTGAAAGTTCAGTGAACTGAAGTGAACCCATATATATATATATATATATATATATATATATATATATGCACACGTCTGTATATTTTCTAATGGGATGACCATATGGGTGGGATTTGTTTTGGTTTTGATGATATTTGTGAAGGCAGATTTATGTAAGTTATTTTTTGGATTAGGTGAACATTTTTTATATTTATTTATTTTGTGCTAACATGCCTGTATTATATTGATTAATAGTTTGTGTTAAGACAGGAGTTTAGAAGTTATGATGTAATGAAATTTGTTTGGGGTGTACTGTATTTTCAGTTTTGCCAAGTTCCACTGTAATGTTTTTATTGTGCAGTGCTTACGGAGTCTATTTTTGAGTTTTGGGTTAGGATTTCTATTTAGTGGTGTTACTTTGTCATGGTTTTGCTACAAATTCTGCTGTTGTCTCATTACGTATAGGTTTATTGGTAAATGCTAGGCTAGCCACCCTTGCAGGCCATTTTAAGCCTAGCCATTTTCCCTCAGAAGTGAGAATCAAACCATGTAATTGTTGTCTGTGAGGTAAACGCCTTAACCATTATGCCAACCCCCAACTCAATGGACTTTATGGGTTTTGAACCCTCAGTCACTTAGCTTAACTATATATACTGTGACATTGTTTAGCCAGTTAAGCTAATTGACAACAGAGAGGCAATATAGTTAATTAGATCCAGTGGTTAATGTTGCAGATAGAATGGTGATGATAACTTGACATTGGTAACCTATTGATAAATATCATGCATGGTACACAGGGTCCTTATCTCATTTAAAGGTTAGTGTGTGTGCGTGTGTATGTCATGTCTGTGTATATACATATATTTATTTATGGTTTTACTTTCACCTCAAAACGTCGAAAACTCATAACATCTAATTTCAAAACAGTGAGACCATAAGATTGAATATTCAAAACATCTAAACTCATAACATCGAATCTCAGAACATTGAAAAGTACAAAGCAAATATAAATAACATCCCCTCCACCTATAACAGCACCAAATGAAAAAAATACAATTTTTACTGCATTTCTGTAGGGGGGGTAAGCCCCCTTTCACCCTTCAAGTAGGGGTTTCTGCCCCCCACACCCTCCTGTAAATTAAATATACTAACTCCGAGATCTTACTACAGTGGGAAAAAGTTAATTCCCTACTTTATCACGATCACCATAAAGAATGTACACACAATGTTTAAATCACTTACCTGTATGGCCTAAAAACACATACAGAGTGGCATAAATAAACATTATATGCAGATTAACAGAATAAACTATAACATTTACATGTTTGATGAAACACTAGTCAATTTTATACATTTTTGATGTTGTGCGATTCGATGTTATGAGTTTTAGATGTTTTGAATTTTTGATCTTATGGTCTCACTGTTTTGAAATTAGATGTTATGAGTTTTTGACGTTTTGAGGTGAAACCATATTTATACATGTTACAAAGCTTATCACTGAGACAAATTCACTGACTACACAGCATAGTAAAAATTGACTATCCTGAATGATGATCTTGACAAACATTTTGTGTGTTTTTTTGTTTTTTTTTGTGATTCTTACCTTCTACAATTTCCCATCTAATCCAGTTCCTAGGTGATTATTTGCTAATTACCTCTGAGGAGGGGGTCTTTTTTAGGCTAGCCATGCTTCCCAAATGTATGTAACAAGCTCTGATACGTTATTTTAGGGAGTATATGTAGACATGGGCTTGGGTGGTCAGGCATTTGGAGACATAGGATCCAGATCATAGGTAGACTTCTGATTCCCCATCTACTGGGCCAAGTTACGCTTGAATTATGTTTGTGAAGAATTCTGCTTCACATGGTTGGAAAGCCTGTTCTGTAGAAAGTGCAGTCTCTGACACACATACATGTCCCTCCAACATGTCCTGCTTTATGTTTCAGACAAGATTTAGGTCTCTAGATTGGGTACTTCTGGTGCTATTTGTTTTGCGGATGTGCAGTAGGTGAATCAGAGTGGGATCAGAGGATGATTTGAAGACCAGGTTTAGATCACCTCTCCACAGTCTGTTGGAAGCCAAGTACATGGTTAAGACTTGTGTATGACATGTTATGACTCCCTGTAGTCTTTTTCTGAGGAAACTCTGTGGTTGCTCCAGTTGTTGTAAATGCTTGGTCAGATACATACCGAAGGGGCATTGTACTTAACATTCTGATGAGTGCAAGTACTGAGGAGCAATGACAATCCTAGGACTTGTATGCCATACCCTTGCTTATAAATTGTGCAACACAGAATGATTTCCTTATTTATTACTTGTTTATTGGGAAAATCTGACTGGGCACAGGCACTGTTTTTCAGCAGAAGCCAGGGGAGAAAAGATCCAACGTAACAAATTTAATGCTGGAGAGACAGATATGTCTCCCAGAGACTGCTGCTTCTCTGGAATAGACTCCCTATTCATGTGAAACAGAGCTCCTTGCTGACCCTGTTCAAATGCAACCTACATAATTGTATGGGAGACCACAAATTCGCCCCTGGAGTGGCACACTTGTCCCTCATGGGCAGGGTTAGCAGGTGTTAATCACAGACCCACTCTCTTCATTAATTTGTTCTTAACTACTCAAAAAAGAACAAATGGGGATACTTGGGATTAACATGGCTAGGCTTGTAAAGGCTATAGGGCAGCTAGCCTAGCAGGGGCGGCTCGTGGCATCGGACTGCCGGTCTGCAGCCCCCTCAGTTGTTTTGGTCTTGTGATTTACTGTAAAAAAAAAAAAAAAAAAAAAAAATCTTTTTTTTAGTTTAAATTTCGAGTCCGCGACTCAAAAGCATGCGCATTGTGCACCTTACCCGCGCGGTTGTAAACAGCTTTTTTTTTTTTGTTTGTTTTCTTTGCAGCCCGGAGGAGCACATAAGGCATCATTGTGATGCCCAGAAGTCTATGCGGCAGCGGTTCCAAACCGCATAGACTTGGAAGGGGCTCGGACTGCGACGTCCGCAGGCACGTCAGTCATTACGTGCCTGCTGGGCTAAAGCCTAAATGCTGCTGATTGGTTGTCGCTCTCTTCCCGGGCTTTATGTGCTGGGAAGAGAGCGAGAATCAGTTAGTTCAGTTTGGCTTAGGAATCGAGCAGCTTTAATTATTTGTGATGATTCGTTTTTGTTTTTGGTGGATTTATTTGGACAGCGGAAGAAGAGCAGAAGAAAGAAGAAGGAAGAAGAAGAAAGAAGAAGAAGAAAGTACAGAGTGAAGGACGGGTGCAGAATAGATCATGTAAGTATGTTAATTGTTAATATCCCTAAGACTATCGACCCTTAACTTAAAACATGAAGTAACATAAATCTAATTTTAGTTTGAGGTTTTATTTGGTGCATCTGCCTTTTAATTTTGGAACTCAGCCATTGTACTGAGTCCCTCTTTAAGCTTCTAAGATAACATTACTGTTTTTATTTTCTGCTTCTTTTAATCTTGCGTATTAACAGTTAAATGGTATTCCATGAGATGTGTTTCAGGCAAATTCTTAAAGTGAATTACTGATAGTGTCAATATGTTCCTCTGTTAAAACAACAGCACCTTTTCTCTAAATATAGGCTGTGAGCAAATGTTTTACAGAGAACAGCAGCTTTTGATGGAACTGCTGATTACATTACTGTGAGTGCACAGATAAATATGGTGTCGTTATTTTAATGAATCATACGGATGTTATAAAATATACTAAATATTTTTCTTGTTGCCAGGAAACTGGTAGAGATGTGTTTCTTTTTCATTATTGCTTAACCGCTTAAACAATCTTTATGTAAAGCCACTTTTTTTTTTTTTGCTTTATGGTTTCATATGAATTGATCATTTCAAGCAACAGTTGTTTTAGCACTACATGATTAGATCAATATATGAAACAAGCATGGAAAGCTTACAGGCCAAACTAACTTTCTGTTGGTATACAATCTTTTCAGCTCCCTACATAATCAAGATTTTTCTGTCTTATGCTGAGGCAAGGAATTTCTACAAATTGTTCATAATGCACAAGCTCTGGAAACAGAAATCGAGTATAGCTGTTCAATATCTACATTCCTTCAATAAAGGAGGGATGTAAAGTATATTAAGTAAAGACAAATTTCAAAGCTGTAACATATGATGGATTAAATGACAAAATACTTTCTTGCTCACTGTTTGCTGTTTTGGAGTTCCATCTCTGACCCACATGACCTGAGTTTGACTAGCAGCTCAAGATCTGGAGGAACTGGGTGAAGGAGGGTGGAAATGAGTGAATAATGATACCATGTCCATCCTGGGGGAGGGGAAGAGGGGCAGTTATGGCCTGCTGCACTAGTCACTTGGCAGAGGAGGCTTTCAGGCACTTGGCGGTAGGGAGAATTGGATACATGGGCTTGGTGATACTAAGGCAGTAGTCTTCAGTGATAATGTGCATGAGAGCAGGCTCAGTCCTGGGGAGGGTATAACACACCCTCATGGCAACATGAGTACCCACATTAGCCACCCAGGAAGCTTAATAGAAACACATCATAGCCTGTATCTGGAGTGATGTGGTTGCAGAGGTGGGGATGATGTATTATTTGCAGACCTGAGGAGAATTGCTATTTGGTGCAGAAACACAGATGGTCCTGGTCTGTGGTGAGGAAAAGCTAGACTCTCAGGCCACCTGGACAAGGGCACTTCTCCATCAGCAGCAGGACCCTTCACATGAGGGGATGGGACAATATGCCTTTTCAGTTTCGTGTGCAAGGTGTGGACTGGCAAGTTGTGGTGGTGGTCAAATTTTCAAAAAGGAGAGCAGGAAGGTTTGATCTAATTAGAGATCATGTGGAACTTTGAACAGGTGCAGAAGCCATGGAAATAACTTACTGAAGCTCACTTTCAGTGAACTTCAAAATATTTATTTATTTTTCTTTTTATAGGGACAGACATACCTACACTCTCCCATGTGGTGATACCATGTGTCTCGCATAATTATATAAATCCCATGTTTACACAACAGTGGGGAAAATGAGAAGCTCCACTGGCACTGAAAGTAGCTTTCAGGAAATGAATTTGCCAGCATCAATTCTCACCAAAAGAGTGTTTGAACAAGTGAGGGCCTCCCATTGATTTACAGACAGGTCAGACTCCTCCGCCTTCCTGGGGGAGCCTATGCTAAGCCGCTAGAAAACATTTTCCATGCACTAGTTTTCTGATTCAGGAGGGTTTGTGGAGGTTCCAGCATAGCTGCACAACTCCTCCTTCTTGCACAGGTATTGAAGTGATGGTGTCAGGGTCATGCTTGCAAATATTTGGTGGACTTGGAGAAGACAGATGATTGCATCTGCAGAATGTTTTCTGAGGGGAATTATAAGAGTAAGGGGCTTCAAGGCAGGGTCGATTCTACATACTGTTCAGTCCCTGTATATGTGGTGTGAGAGTTGTATTTGCATTCTTGGTGTGGAGTTAAATACATTCAAGGTGGGTAGACTTGCTTGAAGAAGGTACATCATCAGAATGCAGTAGACATTGGAAGATGTGACACCAAAGAAAGATAAAAAGGGGTGTTCAAAATGTGAAAACATCTTTTCTTTATTACTCTGCTTTCAGCCAAAAAAAGTTGAAGTAGCTTGTTTTATGTGCATAAATCAAATGATTGCTAGAGGTCCCTGCATTATCATTTTTTTTTCACAAAGCCTGATTAACTAATGTTAAATAAAATTGGCAGGCATTTGAATTTCAGATTTCATAGTCTTCAGAAAATACATAGTAACACGACCTTTTATTCTAGCAATTTTCTAAGTTTATAAGATGAATATTTGACGTTTGTCCTTATTTTTGGGACTGTATTGCCCCATTATTGGCTTTGTCCAGTTTTTTTTTTGTGCTAAGGTTGACAACTATGGCAAGAACTGAATTTACTGAATATGTCTGAGGGCTGTATTCCCTCATTACTGGGTTTGTCCAGGTGTTTTGTGCTAAGAGGTTTACAGCTATGGTGAGAACTGAATTCATTAAATGATAGCCATTTAAGTTTCAGTCTTCCTCTCTTTCACAAAGCAGCTGATATGGCGTAGTGGTATGTTGCTGTGACTGTTTTGCACAGGGACCTTGGCAGTAAAATGTATGGTGGTAACACAGCATTTTTCTTTCACAAAGCAGGTGATTTGGCATAGTGGTATGTTGCTCTGACACTTTTGCACAGGGACCTTGGCAGTAAAATGTATGGGGTAACACAGAATTTTCTACAACTTTCCAAGATTATACAAGCAATGGACCTTGGCAGTAAAATGTATGGTGGTAACACAGCATTTTTCTTTCACAAAGCAGGTGATTTGGCATAGTGGTATGTTGCTCTGACACTTTTGCACAGGGACCTTGGCAGTAAAATGTATGGGGTAACACAGCATTTTCTACAACTTTCCAAGATTATACAAGCAATGTTTAATGTGTCCCTGGTTTTGGCCTTTTGAGCCCCAATAAATTTGGCTTTTTCCAGATTTCTTGTGCTGCAAATTTGAGATGCAGTTGAGTATTGAATAGATTTTACAAGGAGCTGAGAGCTGCAGGGGAAGAGACGTTTAGTGCTGCTTATGGAAAATCAGCTTGCAATGTTAATAGCACAACAGGTTGTGTACTTGCTTTTGATGCAGAAGGTTGTTGGTTCTACTCCCACAAGGGGTGAATGCTGCTGTACTGAAAAAGTTGATACTAACTATGAGCCTGTTATCTTGTTTGCCATCCATTTCCTATTGCAGTATTACTAGCTTATAATTTTTAATGTAATATAGGCAATTTATTCCTCAGGGGCATCAGACACTTGATGAAACCATGAAATATAAAGGTTTTTGCTAGCAGCAACCTCTTCATTAGTTACAGATTTATTTAATGTGGAATTATTTAGATGACTTTTACTTCAGAGATTGTGCATATTTACTGATAATGGTGGACTGTAGAATTGTGCATATTTACTGATAATGGTGGACTGTAGAAGTTTGAGTAGACTTTGATGAAGGAAATGTTCTGAATTGGGCAGTTTTGTCATTATTGGTGCATGCATTTTGTTTCATTGTTTACTGGAAAAATGTTCAAAACAATAGGAAGGTGTATCAAAGAGCATATGTATGTTTCATATGCAAGGGGCCTATGATTTGAAAACAGCCCAGAATTAATCTTTATTTGCCACTGGTAAAATGTATTTTCTTTGAATGTGGGTTTCAATGCTGTTTCAATGAATGTGAGTTTCAAGGGCAGAGAAGTTTTAATGCTAAGTTTGTTTAGCAGATGGCTTGGTGTTTGTGCTGTAAAATGCAAAATAAAACTTTCAAATGAAGTCCAAATCATCATAGAATTAAATCAGTATGTGCATTAGTGTTTATGGTAAATGGAGTGAAATAGCCAAGTAATGGGATCATTAGAATGGCAGCAGCAGGAGGCTCCATTTGACCATGATTTTGTGAGGGGGAAGGACGGCAAACTTAGACAGCCCCAGCTGAACTATACCTCCCAACTGTCCAGATTTTCAAAGAATGAATAGATTTTTGCTTCTTATTTTTGGTTTGTTCCTCATAAAATTTGTGACAAATCATTTAGGAATTAAGTCACTAAATAATGACACACTGAGTTTCAGACTTCATAACCAATGCATGCTAAAGTAAGACTTGTTGTTCTATCAACTGTCTCAGTTTATACAAGACAATTTTTAGTACTGTTTATATGTTCCCCCAATATATTTGGCCTTGTCCAGATTTACTGCATTAACAGGTTGAGAGGTACATACATGCAAATTACTTTATAGAATTAGGCATAGCCAAACCTCTCAACTGTCCCTGATTGGCTCAAAATGTTGCTCTTCCCCTAATAATCCCTCTGCAAAATAGCAATTTTGAAAGAAAACATGGAGGGTTTACAATTAAGAAATAACTGTAATCATAGTTATAGATTACTTTTATTTCAGAAATGCATGTAGATTCTTTTATTTTGTCAGCTGCTCAAGTTAGCAGTACTAATATTAAAGTGTCCCTTCTTTGACAGGTTCCCAGCTGTATTGTGTGGCTATTTTATATTTTTACATCACATTTTTGGACTATTTTTCATAAAATTGTGTTTTTTTGGCAAATTAGTGACAAATCATTAAAGACTGAAGTTAGAAAATAATGACAGACATTTGAGTTTCAGATTTCATACCATTCAGAAAATTCATACTAATGCAAGACCTATTCTATTATCTTTCTAAGTTTATAAGAGCAATATTTTAAAAATTGTCCTTGTTTTTGGGCCTTTGTCCCACTTCTTTGTATGGCTTTGTCCAGATTTCTTGATCTGAGGTTGAGAGGTATGACAAATGTGTTAGGGTCATCACAGTCAGCCAGAGACATTTCAAATTGTGACATACTTGTTGCACCCCACTCTCCCATGTAGTGACTCTGGATTTGTCGAAGCAAGGCAAGGAGTAGTTATGCAGTGTAAATGTGTAGAGTATCCCCCCCATCCAAGGTAGACACAAGTACTAGAGTGGCTTTTCATCTTTCCTTGATTTTTGCAGAATGGTCTGGTTTCTGTCATATTTTTTGTACTGTTGATTTATGCTTATTACTCAAAGTGCATGTTGCTCTGTGTTTAAGTAGCAATACTTTAATGACCATCAGTTAAGCTTGGTTGAGATTGTAAGATGCAAGTAAGCTTTAATAAGCATACTGTTAAAGAATTGCCAACATTGAAAGCCTTTCTGTTGTTGCCATGTAGAGAATACTTAACTAGATAATGTATAAGCCTTGGGTATTGAAATGCATATGACAGTATTTGTAATAAAGGACAGGATTACATTATTTTAAGAATCTCATTACATTTGGAGACTTCCAATCATCTCTGCAGGCTTTAACCGTAAACTAAACAGAATGCCAATCGTGTGGTCCATAACCTGTACAGTAATCCTTGTAAGCAATGTATCTTGAGCTTATTTCTTGTTTGCTTTTCATTTTTTACTTTGGTCATGTTTTCCCCATGAAACAAGTAGATAGTTGTCAGGCAGCAGGTCTTTTTTTGGATAAGGAACATTTTTACAAGTGGGGGCATCAGAGATTTCTACTTTCAGCATGTTACTTGGTACTTTAATAAAGCTGAATATAAATTATAATTAGAACTGCAGTGCAAGAAGTGGTTTGAGTTGAGTGCTGCTTGTTTTTCTTATACTTGATTTTGACTGGCATTCCATTAATGTATTTAAAAAAAGTAATTTTTTCATGTCTCACAACCTTTTTGCTTCCATCTAGATATTAAGTAAGCTGTCATGCAGCCAATGCATTGAAATATTTTTATTCTTCTACACTTCATTTTGTCTTGATTGGACTCTCATAATGATGGTTTGGCACCCACAGCAGTGTATTTAGTTAGTTTTTTTGTGGTTTTGAGCATAGCTCCCCCCTTTCTAGTTGGCCACACCCCTTCCCATTGACCCCACCCATTCAGCTGTCTCCTGCAGCCCCCCTTTGATTTGAAGTCACCAGCCGCCACTGTAGCCTAGTAACCTCCTATGAAAAAAATCAGCATTTACAATAAGTTTTTGTAATGAAGTTTTAGTGAATACATAGCGTAATAGTCAGTATAATAAAAATTTATTGACATTCACATTAATATTTGAGCATTGTATTGAGAATTTACAGATAGAAGCGTGGTTGTATAAGACAGGAGTTATTTGAGAAATATGTTACAGTGAGGTATTAGAGGGGATAAGCAAATTTAAGTGTTAATAGAGAAGTAGTGATGGAATAGTAATTTGGTTGTGCTAAATTAGAAGTAGGTACAGTAGTTTAAGTACTAAAATAAAGTGAAGTATTAGAAGGGGCCAGGCAAGTTAAATACATTTAATGCTTTAGGGAGGTATGAGAAGGTGATGTGGTGAAGGATGTTAGGAGCATCTGTGCACCAGATGAAGTGCAGGGAGAATGCCAAGAGACAGAGAGGAAGTCTTTAGTAGTAGTTTGAAAAGATGAAGGTGCTAGACAGATCTGATTGATCTATAAATTGTTCCAGCTACATTATTGAATTTAGACTGGCCCCAGCAGACTTTTGTGGTTTGTAGATGGTTAGCAATTGTTTATTTGACCAAAGGAGACAGTTTGGTAGATAGAATTGGAGTATAGGGCTAATTACTGGGCAATCAAATGGGGGTATAGATGATTTTATAGGTTGATATGAGCTGGGTATAAGGTAGATGGTGTGGAAGTTTGAGACAGTTAAGTGTTTTTAGTACTAAATAGTGGCGGGTTTTGTGAAAGCAAATCTGACAACTTTGTTGTAGCATTATTCAAGTTTAGAACTAAGTGAAACTTGTAGATTGGCCATGTTAGGGGCTCCATATAGGTGAGAGGGTAAGTGGTAGCTTGACAGTCTGTAAGGAGTTTCATTACTGTATGAAGGTTACCTAGCTTTTGATGGGTTTCCTTGATGCTGTTGTGGATATGCAAATCAGATTTAAGATTGCCATTAATTGTCATGCCAAGTAGTTTTGTATGTGAGGTAATATCAATTGTGTACTATTTAAGGAATAAATTTTAAAGTTATTTTTTCAGGGTAATGAGATTTTGGAAAAAAGAGAAGTAATTTAGTTTTTTGGGGATTTAGGTGCAGGTGATTGCCCTGTACCAACTTTCAACAGAGTTAGACTTCTTGAGTAATTCTCTGAAAACGTATGTGTTTATCTAAAATGCATATTAGGGTAGAATCTTCATCATATTGTATGAGGGAAGCCAGCTGAGACAATTTATGTGCATTGTTAGTGAATATATTTATGAGTAGAGAGCCTGAGATGGAGCCTTGTGACACGCTAGTATTTACAGGAAGGAAGGGCAAAAGGTGGAGTGTCATTTAACAGACCAGTATCTTGTCAGCTAAGTAGTTCTTAAACCATAGTAGTGTGGGTTATGATAGCAGTAGGGATGGCAGTTGATAGAGGAGTTTTTGGTGAGAGTCTAGGTCAGAAACTTTAGAGAGATCAAGAAATATAGAAGAAACAAGTTAGTATTCATCTCTAGCTTTGTTAATAGCATCTGTGATTATTAAGGTGGTAGTAGTGCTAGTGGCAGGTCTTAAACTATGCTGGGTGGGGGTCAGGAGCTTTCCTGAGGCATAGGTTCCAGTAGTACTTTGTGAATGCACTTCTCTAGAAGTTTTGACAAAGGAGATAATGCAGAGATAGGTCTGAAATTGGTTATATCAGATGAGATTCCTCCTTAATGAAGCGGCATGTGTAGAATTTTGTCTATAGAGAAGGAACGTGCGATTTCTTGATATATCTATTATTTATAACAGACACAAGATTGGCTATGGAACTGGCAGCTAGCTTGAGGTATTTTCCTGGGAAATTATCTGATGAAGTAGAACAGAGTTTCAGTTTAAGGAATAGTGATTTAATGTAGGAGATATGGATGGATTTTAAGGTGAAGAGCGCATGTCAGGATTGTTAGGTAGAATATCTTTAATAAGGGCATTAATGTTTCTATACTTTGACTCACACTACACATAATGCCTTGCGGACTCTAAAACTCACTATTTGGCATTTTTTGCCATCTTTGTTAGTCTAGTATGCCTTCGTCTTGGTGATGTGTGCATGCTAAATAGGTAATGTAGGCTGTGGATATTTTCAGTCTTTTTCTTTTATTTCACTACTTTTGTAGTTTGTTGTGAATTACCTGTAACCTGCCTCTGTTCATATGTGTTGCTTAAGAGGTTCAGTCTTATGTTTGAGTGTACCAGTACCTGGGTGATCTTGTCAGTAGATGTAACCTTTATAGTAATATTTCTGCTGCTCTCTTTGTTTCCCAGTGGTCTGTTTTAATATATGTAACTACTGTGTGTCTTTTTCTCCACTACTGGTTATATTACTTGCATTTTCTATACCTGATACCATAGTGGGACTTGCACGCTACTGCAGATGTTGTTATACGAACACATGTGTTCTTAGTGATTATAGTAATTCTGCACTCAGTTAAAGCAGCCGTGTCTGCCATAGACTTATCTATGATCAGTTTTGTATTGATTTCCCAATGATGTTCGTCAGGCTTTAGGTCCTCAATACTGATAAGATTACCATTATTGTCTTGCATTGCAGTACTTGACTACTAGAATTTTATTCTAACCCTTACTTGGTGGGAATTAGGTCCTGTTTCAGTGCTAGATATTACTAATGTGTATTGCACTGATGTTCTTCGTTCCACATTGCTGCAGTCCTTACTATTGGGTAGTCCGCTGTCCAGTCGGCCCGAATACCAGAGTATATGGCTGACGTCGGTCAGGGCGCATTAGACTGACGTCAGTACGTCAGGGTACTAATGCGCATGACCAACGTCATATCCTCAGTCTTTTTTGCCGCATGGTCCGATGCAGAAGCAGTTTTGCGAGTGCAGGTTGGCGTTCTGAAATATTTCCGAAGCCGGAGTTTCAGACCGAATCAGAGTTGGCTAAGTACCCCGTTGGGGAACATTTTGGTTTTTCTTGCCTCAGTATTTAACCGGATGTCAGAAAAAGTGAATAACTGTATTTCTTGTGGGAAACAGATACCTCATAGGGATTACCATACCTTGTGTATACCTTGTTTAGGGCCTGAGCACGACGTTGTTGGATGCCGCTCTTGTGCTAGGTTTAACAAACGCACTATTAAGAGACGGTTAGACTGTGCCAGGTTAGTGTTTGGGAAGCGTTGCAATTATAAAATGCCGTCGGATGCTCCGGCCGCTTCGTCCAAGAAGCGCAAGGACAAAACAGCGAAGCCTAGGGTTGATGAACCAGCAGTCCCGGACGTCGGTTCTTTAGAAGGCTCAGTGGAGCCAGAAGTTTTGCCAGGAGTTTCTTTGGAGTCTCAGGCAGAGACTTTACTGTTACAGGATGTGCCTTCTCAGGAGGTAGGCCAGGCTGAGGGGGCTTCTCAGGTAACTGTTCTTCCCTCTCTTCCCAAGGTAGTTAGAGCCTCTCCTTCTGTTGCCAAAACTTCGTTGAGAGGTAGGCCAAGTTCAGCTTCAGTGGGGGCTTCTCCTAGCATTTCAGGTTCTGTGCCTAAGAAACATATGCTTAAAATGGCAGAAGATTTGATTACTATGATTAGAGGTTCTATGCCCCTCCTGATAAGAGGCCTAGGGTGGAACCGGAGTTTGATAGTTTTGAACAGTGTTCAGAGGCTTCTGAGTCTTCTGTGGAAGATTTGCAGGAGTATCCTCCTTATTCTGATTCTGATGTGGATGATTCCACTCCTACAGCTTCTCCTCCTGAGGATTTCTCATTTTCAGAGACTCTGCATTCCATGAGGGAGCACTTTAAATGGGAAGGCCAGGATTACTCTGATTCCAGGAAAAGGCTTAGGGAATTCTTGTTTTGCCCCAGCATAGGCCCTTAGCTATACCTCCTGTGTTGAATGTGGTGGAAGATGTTTTGCAGAGGCTTCCTGAACCCTGATTCTTTGCCTCCTGCTCCTGTTAAACCTGATAGGTACTATAGGGTGCCTGAAGCTCATAAGTATCTTTTAAGAGTCCTAGGGCAGACCCGAAACTGTTTCTCAGGGACCTAAAGGTGTTAAGGCCTCTGTGGTTAAAAACCCTGTTCCCACTGATAAAGAGGCAAGGGCTTTGGATAGATGGGGAAAGAAAGTGTATACTTCTTCCACTTTAGCCATGAGGCGTTGAATTGTCAGTTTCACATGCTTAAATATCAAAATTATCTCCTTTCACAACTGAAATCTAAGGTGGATGCTTTGGCGGAAGGTATTGAGTGTAAAGAGTTGCTGGATTTAGTTCATGTGTCTGAACAAGTGGGTAAGCATTCTTTGCAATGTGGTTTTGATGCTGTACAGGCCTCCTCGAGGGTGGCTGCCACTAGTTCTGTTCTTCGCAGGCATGCCTGGTTGAGCCATCAGAATTTAGCTGAGCATGTTAAGACAAGGATTTTGGATGCTCCTTTACAGTCTGATGTGTTGTTTGGTTCGCCTGTGGAAGCAGTTTTAAAGAAAATGGAGGACAAAGCTAAGTCTATGCAAACTGTTAAAGATTTCTTGCAGGTGCAGCCACCGAAGTTTAGTAGAAATTGGCCTACTAAGGGATGGACATATCCTGCTTATGATTCACAGTCTAGGGGTAGGTCTAGACGTGGTAGGGGCAGAGCTCAAGGTTCTTTTAGGCCTAGAACAGGGAGTTCACCTGCTCAGACTTCTGGTGAGGGCAGGGGTCAGTCCTTTCGTAAACAGACCCAATGACCTGCCTTTTCAGCTGCCAGTAGATTCTCGTCTGGCAGCTCCTTTGGGAGGAAGACTGTCTCTTTTCAAAGAAAATTGGGATTTAATCACTCAAGACAGATGGGTGTTGGATGTCATTCACCACGGTTACAGGTTTTATTTCCATACATTGCCCCCTTTCAAAGGCATGCCAGACGTTCCTCCTCCACAAAGGAAAGAGGCTCACAAGCAAATTTCTTTGTTACTCCAAATAGGGGCCATTCAGCCAGTCCCTGTATCAGAAAGGGGCCTAGGATTTTATTCTCGCCTGTTCCTAGTACCAAAGAAGGGGAACACGTGGAGACCAATTTTGGATTTATCTATCCTCAACACTTATCTGGACATTCCGAAGTTCAAGATGTTGACGTTACAACAGCTTTTACCTCTGCTGGGCAAAGATCACTGGATGGTAACTTTAGATCTCAAGGAAGCTTACCTTCATGTGCCTATAAGACTAAGTTGCAGGAAGTATCTGCGTTTTCGAGCTGGAAATTCTCATTATCAGTTCTCTGCATTGCCCTTTGGCTTATCTACTGCCAGAGTATTCACAAAGGTTCTGGCTCCAGTGATAGCTTACTTCAGGCTAAAAGGAATTCAAATCTATCCTTACTTGGACGACTGCCTGATTCTGGCTCAAGAAAAAGAAGATCTTCTACAGCATCTGGAATATGTTATAGCAGTGCTAAGATGCCTAGGGTATTCTGTGAACGAAATAAAGTCCAGTCTAGTACCCTCTCAAGACATGTGCTTTCTGGGTGTGAGACTGAATACAGCAGCCCAGATGGCCTTTTTAACCCCGGACAAACAAAAGAGTCTGTCACTTTACTTCCATCAACTATCTCATCAGTCCGTGCTGACTGCAAGGACAGTCCTTCAAGCATTAGGGTTCATGGCATCTTGTATTCTGGTGCTTCCCAATGCCAAACTGCATATGAGGAAGCTACAATGGTATCTCAAAAATGTATGGACACAGCACTGCAAGGATTTGGACACTGTCATTCAAATAATACCTTGCCTTCAAAAAGAATTTTTGTGGTGGGCTCAGAAATGTCACCTAAACAAGGGACTCTCTGTGACCCGGCCAGAGGCGAGTCAGATTTTAACGACAGATGCCTCGGACATTGCTTGGGGAGCTCATCTAAATGGAAAGTGGATACAAGACAAGTGGCCTGCCAGACTACAGCATCTACATATCAACATGAAGGAGATGTTAGCAGTCCAGTTTGCATTAATGGCTTTCAAGGAGTTACTTCTTCCAGGGCAGGTGTTGATTCTAACAGACAACACAACTGTCATGTGGTACATCAACAAGCAAGGGGAACACATTCTTATCCTCTATGCAGGCAAGCAATGATTTTATGGGAGACTGCGCTAAGCTTGCAACTAACTCTTCAGGCAAGGTTTCTGCCGGGAGCACAGAACTCCTTAGCAGATGTGTTAAGCAGACAAATCATGGATCCCCACGAGTGGAAACTGGATCTTCATGTATTTCAGAACTTGACAGTGTCATGGGGAACTCCAGACATAGATCTGTTCGCTTCTCCACTAAACCACCAGCTGCCAAAGTTTTGCACAAAGGGGTTTCATCACACAGCTTGGAAAGTGGATGCTCTGTCTTTCAGTTGGAAAAACCTTCATGTGTATGCCTTTCCACCTCTGCCTCTTCTTCCAAAAGTGCTATTAAAAGTCAGACAAGACAAGCCAAGGATGATTTTGATAGCTCCAGATTGGCCTCGGCAACACTGGTATCCACTACTAAGGAGTCTGGTAAGGAAGCCTCCATGGCCTTTACCTTTGATTCCTCATCTGTTATCTCAGAAGGACGGTCATCTGCTCAATGTCAAGCTTCACTCTCTTCATCTAACAGCCTGGCATATTCTGTGTTGAAACACAGCAGGTCTCAACTTCCTCAACAAGTTTTAAATGTGATTATGGAAGCTAGAAGACCTAGTACAAGGAAAGTGTACATGAAAAATGGAAGAGATTTTTATTTTGGAGTACAGCAAAGAATTTGGAGATTTCTGAGCCTAATTTGAGTGTGGCTCTTCAATATCTTACTGAGTTATTGGACAAAGGTTTGTCCTTCTCTTCCATTAAGATTCATGCTGCAGCAATTTCAGCTCACTATGATTGTGACCCACCATTGTTTTCGCATCCTTTGTTCAAGCAGTTTCTTAGAGGGGCAAAGAATATAAGACCCCCACGTAGAGCTCCTACTCCTGCTTGGGATCTCAATTTTGTGTTGGAAAAACTTACTCTACAACCTTTTGAGCCTGCGCCTACTGCTGAATTGAAATACTTGTCATGGAAGACTGCTTTTCTGTTGGCTATTACTTCTGCAAGAAGGGTATCTGAGTTGCAGGCCCTTATGGCAGTAGAGCCCTTTTTGATTTTCCATAAGGATAGGGTATCATTACGTACTAATCCTTCCTTTATGCCTAAGGTGGTTTCTAGTGTGGCTTTAAACCAAACTATTCATTTGCCTACTTTTTATGCAGACCCCCAAAATAAAGGGGAAAAGATTTTGCACACTTTAGATGTACACAGGCAATTGCGTTATTATTTAAGCAGGACTAAGGATTTTAGGCAGTCTCAGCAGTTATTTGTTTCTTTTGCTTTGAGTTCGCAGGGCAAGCCTGTGTCAAAACAAACTATTTCTAGGTGGATTGGGTTTTGCATTGCATTTTGTTATTCCCATCATGGCAAGGAGATTCCAGCTGGGATTAGGCCTCATTCCACTAGGGCTACTGCCACTTCAACAGCATTTCTAAGGGGTGGCAACTAAGGATATTTTGGAGGCAGCTACTTGGAGTTCAGTGCATACTTTCTCTAAGCATTATCACCTTCCTATCTACTCTAAGTCTAGGGCTGGTTTTGCCACTGCTGTTTTGCAAGGCATGTTGTCAGCTCCTACTTCTTTATGATTTGCCAGCCTCCCTTACCTCTGCTTTGGGATTCTACCCAATAGTAAGGACTGCAGCAATGTGGAACGAAGAACATAGTACAGTTTTGTACCTACCATAAATGTAGATGTTCGAGGATCCACATTGCTGCAGTCCAATTTACCTCCCTCCTTCCCTCTGTGTTTAGGGGTGGTTGTGTAGGTGAGGTTATATGCTGATATTTTTGTATATATTTTTGTATATATTGTACATATTTTTGGTGCAGGTATTTTGGGCCTTGTCTTTTTAGGGTCTTCTGACATCTGGGGCAAGAAAAGACTGAGGATATGACGTTGGTCATGCGCATTAGTACCCTGACGTACTGACGTCAGTCTAATGCGCCCTGACCGACGTCAGCCATATACTCTGGTATTCGGGCCGACTGGACAGCGGACTACCCAATAGTAAGGACTGCAGCAATGTGGATCCTCGAACATCTACATTTATGGTAGGTACAAAACTGTACTTTATGTTTTGCATTTAGAGCTTCATTTAGCCAATAATTACTGTAATATAGTTATTTGTTTCCTGCCCTCTTTTGCTAGTGTTTTTGTACTAAGTTTAGTTATTTTGTCTGACTATTTCTTAGCAAACATGTGCTGTACTTAACTGTGCATTTTTTACTAACTGCCATTATTAGTGATACCCCATGCTCTCATTCTTCTCTTTAACTGCAATTTCTTTCTTGTTTTTATATGTACCCCCTGTTCTCTTATATCTCTAGACCGACTTTCTTTTGAGTGCTTTTTTTATCTTTTTTTTTTCTTTTCTCTTTCTGTAAACTTTCATTTCATCTCCTTTGTGTTTCCTTCCCCTCCTGCCCCTATTGTACTTGCCACTCAACCTCCTACTTACTGTCTCTCCCACTTTCTCATCCTACACTATCTCCTGTTACTCCCCTCTTTACACGCTTGCCTGGTAATATCTGCAATCAACCTTTGTCCTTTTTCTAATCTTTTTCTAGGTCCCCTTCCTAAACGCATAGGCTTAACGTTCACTCGCATGCCTGGAAGAATTTCCATGTGTCAAGAGATTGCTCAGGCGGCAGACAGTCCCACTTTACACAAGCACTATATATTGCATGTTTATATGAACATTTACTTCTATTTAGCTTATAGGTTCATAGGTTCATAGGTTCATACTAGGCTATCTGCCCGAGGGCATTTACAAGCCTAGCCCATAGTTTTGTGGCTTTCGCCACCCCTTTAGTATGGGGAACTATACCCATTATTTTGCTGTGCCTCTGTTGAGCAGTGACACTGAGGTAATCCCTGGGGTATATCTGCTATCTCCCATCCATTGGTCAAGATTTCTCTTGAACAAGGCCAGCGAGGTGCTCTGCCTCACATATACCGGGATTTTATTCCACAGCATAGGGAGTCTTTGGGTGATGAATCTATCCCTCCAGCACGTCCTATTAATAGCCGTGTCGAGGTTTAAGTCTCCGCCCTTGTGGCTCTGACGGATCTAGATTTTTGAGGTGAAGCATATTCATCAAATCTGGGTTTGACATGGCCTTGTATGTTAGGCAAAGGTCACCTCTGAGCAAGCGGTGCGACTGAATAGAGCTGGAGTTCTTTCAGTCGGGCAGCATAGGACAGATGTTTGAGACCCTTTATCCTTTTGGTGAGGAACTTTTGTGGCCTCTCCAGCTGCTGCAAGTGTCGGGTCAGATACATTCCGAATGGGGCATTGTACTCAATCATTGGTCTGATGAGTGATGAGTATAGGGAGACTATGACCTCCCTTGATCTAGATGAGAATCCCTTCATGATAAGGTGGGCAATGTAGAAGGTCTTCCTAACTACTTTAGCTACATGGGTGTCGAATGACAGACTACTATCAACCTGGGTCCCCAGGTCCCTGATAACTTCTTCTGTACTCAGTGGATTGCCACCTATTTGGTAGCTAGGGGTAACCTTGTTTTTCCCGAAGGGTATGACTATGCATTTTTTGGCATTTAACTTTAGGCCATGGCTCTGGCACCAGTTATCCATTTCTGTGAGACCCTTCTGAAGGATATCTGTGTCAGATGTGTTTTCTACTATGGCACCCAGTTTGCAGTCATCTGCAAATTTTGTCAGCCATAACCCTCCTGTGTTTGCTTGTACTTCGGAAAAGTAGATGCCAAACAAGAGTGGGCCCAGGACTGAGCCCTGTGGTACACCACTTGTGACAGGCTTTGAGTCTGACATGGCGCCAGCAA
Organism: Protopterus annectens; assembly: GCF_019279795.1. Classification (NCBI taxonomy): domain Eukaryota; kingdom Metazoa; phylum Chordata; order Ceratodontiformes; family Protopteridae; genus Protopterus; species Protopterus annectens. The sequence continues at coordinate 1,435,314,500 of NC_056746.1, read as the reverse complement.
CTCTGACCCTGTGGGTTCTGTCACTCAGCCAGTTTGCAACCCATCTTGTGATGTATGGGTTAACATTTAAGCTGATGAGTTTTTCAATGATACCCGAGTGGGGTATTGTATCAAAGGCCTTCGCCAGATCGAGGTAGGCTGTATGGACTGCCTTTCCCTCATCAATGGCTTTGGTGACTGTTTCAAAAAGTCAACCAAGTTTAGAAGGCATGATCTGCCTTTGACAAAGCCAAACTGGGATGGATCCAAAGTCTGCAAATTCCTATGTCTTTATTTATGAGGTCCATTATGATCCTCTCCATGGCTTTGCAGATAAGGCTTGTCAAGCTAATGGGCGGTAATTTCCAGGGTCGGTGGAGGCACCGCCTTTGTGAAGTGGGACCACAGTTGCAGTGCGCCACTCCTGGAGTGCGTATCCAGAGGTAAGACTATGATTAAACAGCTGTCCTAGCTGTGGGTTTAATTCCTCGTTGAGTTCGTGGAGCACACAGCCGGGGACACCATCAAGTCCCATGGATGCTGTGTTTTTTGCTTTGGAGAGAGCAGTTCTCACTTGGGAGTTGGAGATGTTTGGGGCTGCAATCGCTTGGTATAGATATCTCTCCTTTTGGGGGGGAGGGGGGGGAGAAGTTTGCACTGAACCTGTCAGCCAGTATGTTGGCAATGTCTGTAGGATCAGTAATCTTCACATCATTTTGAACTAGTTCTGAGCATATCTGGGAGTTTCCTCCCAGGTTTCTAACATAGCTAAAGAAGGCCTTATGATTGTCTTTTGAGTCTTTAGCTATTTTTCTCTCAAAATTTGCTTTGGATGATTTTATGAGAGCTCTTAGTTTTTTACTTATAGTGATCAAGGGTGTCTTATCTTTTAAGGATTTTGCTCTATCTTGTAGTAGCTTCCTCCTTTTGTTGTAGAGTTTGTTTATGGCTGGGGTCCACCAGAGTGGACGCTTGCCTTTGGTACAAAGAGTCTTTGTTTTGCTTGGGATTGCCTTATCCATGCAGTCCTGCAGGTGCTGGTAGAAGGCATTTGTAAGTGATTCAGCGGCTTGAGTACTGTTTTCCGTCGGCTCGGGGCCTTAAAGGAGACCACACTAGTCTTTAGAAGTGTGAAGTCGGCTTTCGAGAAGTTCTTTACTGTGGTCTTTTTATTTCAGGTGGGGTGGGATGAGGACCTCCAGCGAGATTAGTTTGTGATCTGATCTCACCAGTGAGGGGTATACTTCCGGTGTTGAACATTGTGCTCCCATGTTCGTGATGATGAGATCAAGTATGTTTTCTCCTCTTGTGGGGATGGTGACTAGTTGTTCCATGGCATTTGAGTTTATGAATTCCAGGAACTTTTGGGCTAGGGTGTTTGGGCTTGAGTAGTGTTCCCAGTCTATATTAGGGTAATTGAAGTCACCTAGTATGATGGTGTTTGGTGATACATTTATCCCTCTAGTGTTTTCAGGAAGGCCATGTGAGGTTCCTGAGTTTGTGAGGGTGGCCTGTAACATGCTACAATTTGCAGAGCAGTCTTGCCTATGGTTAATTGCACCTGGATGGTCTCCGATGCATCGTGCGTTGCCACCAGTCTTGAGGTGTGGGTGTCTTTGATGAATATGGATACCCCCCCCTCCTTTCTTGGTATTGTCCGGATTTTGGGGCCGGAACGCATGATAAGAGGTAAAACCTGATAGTGCTGGGGTGCTCTCAGGAGCCTTGAACCAGGTTTCTGTCACTGCACAGACATCAATGTTCTCCATACTGAGAAGGGCCTCGAGTGCGTGCATTTTGAGATTTAGACTTCTGGCATTGAGCAGCATTACCCTTAGTTTTTTCCTTTTTGTGTTCTAGGGTGGTAGGTTTAGAATTTGAGCCTTGCCTAAAAAGGCACTATGGGGTGGCAAGAGCCTTTGCCAATATCCGAATCCCAGGGTGACAGGTGCAAGCCGTCCCTTGCGAAGCAGCGTGGCTTGTCCAGCATGTCATCCCAGGCAGACAGACATTGGATCCCCTTTGAATGACACCAGAGTTTAAGCCAATTGTTAAAGCTGATCATCTTATCTCTGTATTGTGGCATCATTCTTGGTGAAGGTAGGATACTGCTCAAGGTCAGGGTCATACCTGCCTGGGCTACATAATCAGAGAGCTCCTCAATGTCTCTTTTCATGTAGTCCAAGGAGGTGCGTCTCAGGTCGCTTACACCAGCGTGGACAATGACTGAGTCATATTTGTACCTGCTGTTGAGAGACCTGAGTGCTTGCGTTATGTGGCGGATTCTAGCGCCCGACAGGCAGCTTACTGTGACCTTCTCCTTACTCAGTCTGGTGAGCGGGACGCCAGTGTGTCTGACTATGGAGTCACCAATGACTAGTGTGTCTGGCATTGTGTTTGGCCTTAAGGGCTGTGACTGTTTGACACTCTGACTGTGAGGTCTATGTGTTGCAGGTGTTGTGTTCTGAGGTGGTGGTTGTTTGGGTGTCTGCTTTGGTGGCCTCTGCTGTTTTGGTAGATTTTTGATCAGAGCCGAGTATGTCTTTGTGTGTTTATGTGTATGATTTGAGGTTGTGATGGTACTATGTGAGACTGGGTCTATAGTGTGTGTGGTAACCTTCTCCTCCTGACTGGTCTTGCCAGTCCTATGTTGAGAGAGCTCAGCCTCCAGTTTGGCCGTATAGTTGCATCTCGCATGTATTTGTGTTTTGTGGGAGGAGGAGAGGGTTGTCTGTGTACATGAGGCAATTGTAACATTGCCTCAATATTCCCAGGTTCACCAGCTGAGCAGGAGAGGACACTAGCAACTGATCCTCGACATGCTAGAAGGACTAGACAAAAAACTTTAAAAGAGATTCGGGGACGTGAGTGACCGAGAAATGGGGTTTGCCTTTTGGGGTGCTATCTATAAGAGTGCTGTATCAAGGTAATAAGTACTGTAGGAGCAAGTGCTAGGTTTAACAGATAGAGAAAAGTCTACTTGGAGTCAAGTAGAGATGATCTTTTTAGGTATTAGAGAAAGTGCTAGTAACAGGGATGCTTAAAGGTAAGATTGAAAAGAATGCACTCTGCAGTGTGCACTAGAGAAGTTAGATATGAAAGTAGGTAACTTGAGTTTTACCTGTTTAAAAAGTTAAGGTTTAGTGGAGAGTTACTATTTTTAAAACAGCAAGATGGACTGAAAGGGGTGGTTACTTTTGTATTTTGGTACTATGAAATACTGTAGGATGGCCAATAAATTTAAATAATTGAAGGGGTGGGATTTCAAAAGTGATGGTTTTGTGATTACTCACATAAGCCAGTGAAAGTAGAGAGAAATGAGATATATGGTCAGATTAACATAAGAGGCGGGCAACTAGAAAGACAGTGTTCTTAACACCGGGTTTTGCTGTAGCACATCACCATGACGCTCCCCTTCTCCTTTTTTAGTTTCTCTCTCATGTTAAAGCTAACCCTGTCAAAGATTGGCTGCATATCATAAATTTATCTTATGTGTTTTTTCTCTAACAAAAACCTCCTGAAACAGTATAGCACTGCACTAAACATAAGTTAGGTAAAACACAGTGACTTCAGAGAGCTGTTAGTAAATTGTTGCTATGGATTGTACTAGATCCAGTTCTAAACAATGAATTTACTGATTGGTTTTCTTAGGTTACTCTCCCTCTGCTGGTATAGCCCTGTATGTTCGAGCTCACTCCGCTCCCCTACCCTACCCCCATTTCCACCCACCTCCACATCAATTACATCTGTACTCTTAGGGATTGCCACCCCCTTTCCCTGCCAGTCATCCTCTCTCCTTTAGCTGACCCCACCCACAGCCTCGGTGTACTTCCACCTATCCCTTTCCTTTCATCATCCTACTTTAACATCCTGTATACCTCACAAACATACCTTTTACTCATCCTACTATTACTGTTTATAAATTTCATCTTTTATACTCTACACACATAGTATTTCCTTCACACACACTCATATCCTTCCAGACAAAATGCTACATCTTCTACTCACTATAACATTGCTTACTCTTCTCTCAATCTCCACATCCTACCATCATTACCTACCAGGCCTCTACCAGGGCCCTATTCTTCCTTACCCACCATCTCTTACCCCAAGAGCCCACTCATTCCCTATTGCACCCCCCCTTTTCTCTCAACATATTACCTATCTATACAAAGTTAAACTCTCTCCTCAGCACATTTTCCCCCTAAACTTAAAGTAGAATCTTTCTATCTCAACCCTCTCCTCACTAGTACAACAGTATTTATATCCAACTTACTGCTGTCAGGGGCTATACACCCCAGTCCAGGCCTTACTGTCAACTCCACTCTTCCCACCAATTCTGACAACTCTTCCTATCCATAGATCACCCCCCCAATCTTTTACTGCTTCTAATACCAAAAACCTCAAAATCATAGCTGTCAGTATCCATAGTATCCTAAACAAAGTCACTGAACTGCATTCCTGGATATCTCTTCATACCCCTGATATTCTCCCCATCTCTGAAACTTGGCTAAAATCCCACATACCTGACTCTGAAATCTTACCCCTGGCTACCATATCTTCCAATAGGATAAACCCCAGAAAAAAGAGCTGAATTCCTCATTGTCAATTGTAATTTAAACAATAGAAAAAATGTCATTGCTACCATTTATGTACCTCCTGGCAACAACATCCCTGCCCTTGAATTCTTTCTTTCATGGATCTCACAATCCATATCCTATGAAACCATGATATTAGGGGTGTAAACATTGATTGGCATACTCTGTCCTCTAACTCTACCAATGCTAGCATTAACTTATACGGCTTTTCCTAACTCATAACCTCTCCTACTCATATTAGTCAGCACTCCAATACTAGCACAACCCTTGACTGGATTCTCACCTCCCACCCCGACCATTACCTTAATCCCTCTACTCTACCTGATTCACTTAGTGATCACCTCCCTACCTCCATCCAGTGCCACTACTCCCAAACATCTAAATCACACACATCTAGGGACTGCCATAGCCTATCACAATTCAACTCTGACGTATTCAATCAAATTATTTCCATCATCAACTGTTCTTTTCTTTTTGACCCCCCTTCAATGAAGCTGGTCTAAAATTTAACACCATCTTCCTTAACACTCTTAACTCCTTGGCCCCATCAGGAAAATAAGGGTTAAAAACAACTGTGCCCCCTGGATAGGTAAAGACACTCTCTCCCCTATGCACAGAAGAGAGAATCCCTGGAAAACCTGACATAAACTTAAAATTCCTTCCAATCTCCAGTTGTTTAGGGAACTTAGAAATTTAACTTAAAAAAAACAAATCAATCTAGACAAAAAAAAAACATTTTATCTTAATCCACAGAAAAACCCTCACTCCAACCCCAAAAATTTCTGGAGTGCTATCAACAAAATCCTACACCAGGGAACCCATCTCCTCCAAATTTATCCCCTAATAGCTCTTCTCTCAAAACTGCCACTCTTCTGAACTTTTTTATTGACTTCATACAGAAACTAACAAAATCAAGCTCAAATACCTTCCCCATCCCTCCACCCTCCCACACAACTTCTTTCTCCTTAAAACCTATCCCTACTTCTTATATCAGATCACTCCTCAATAAACTTAACCCTTGCTCCCCTTCAGCTGATAACCTGCCACCTCTCTACCTCAAGCTAGCTGCTTCTAACATTGCCTATCCTATCTCCATTCTAATAAATAGGTCTGTTCAGGAAAATCTTGTCCCTGACATCTGTAAAAAAATTTCTATGTTATTCCCCCACGTAAATGAAAAAAACTCCACCGACCCCTCTAATTTCAGGCTTATTGCTATTCTAGCACCTCTTTCTAAAATTCAAGAAAAGTGCATTCATAAACAGCTCATTACTCATCTCATTCAAGAAAACCTCCTCACTCCCACACAACACAGCTTCCATCCTCATCACAGCACAACTACCGCACTGATATCTTTTACTCATTCAATCTCTACATCCCTTCATAATAACAAACGAGTCTCATGCCTGTTCCTTGACCTCTCTAAAGCCTTTTACATGGTTTCCCACAACTCCTTCTCTCCAAACTAGCTTATTCAACAACTTTACCAGTAATCTCTACCAATCTTGCCCTCACTCCACACTAATACAGTATGTTGATGACTCCACAGTCATCTCTGTCTCTAACAACCTACCTCACCTACTCACCCAAGAATCTTTGCACTGTATTGAAAAATGGCTCACAGACCACCAACTCCTACTTAACCCCAATAAAAGTAAACTCCTCTTCCTCCCTATGTCCCTGCAACACCTCAAGTTAACCCTCTCAGTTTCTTCAGTAAACACTAGTATCAAAGTTGAATCACACACCAAACTACTCAGGGTTCTCATTGACGATGAACTTAAATTTACCAACCACATAAACAATTGCATTAAACAAACACACCAAAAACTTGGACTACTTTGCAGAAACAAAAAATTTCTAACTCAAGAATTCTGAGTATCCTTAGCTCATGCCTCCTTACACCCTACCCTATTATATGCTGCCCCACTACTTACTAATCTCCAAAAGAATCTGTCTGCTAAACTAGAACTCACTCATAATAAAATAGTTAGGTTTGCCAGTAATCTCCCATGTCGCTTACACTGCTGCCTTTCTTTAAAAAAAACTCCACTGGCTAGAATTTCAACATCAACTCCTCCTGCCACAGCTTTAAATGACTCACTCTGTCATTCACCAGACCCTAGCCTGTTCTACTCTGACAACTCTTGTCACTCCCTATATTTCTAACTGTGAACTACGCAGCTCAGACTAACACCTCCTTCAAATTTACAAACCTAATAAATCCATTGGCAAACTACTGTATAGTCACTCAGTCACCTCTGACTCGAACAAACTTTATATCATTGCACTTAATAACTCTAACTCTTTTAAACGTGCATTAAAAGAATATTTGCTAAATTCGTGGACCTGCTCCTGCACTGATCCTACGTAATCTCTACTCCCTCTGCCCTTGCCTCTACCTCTGTTTTCTTCTTTTCTTATGCACTTCATATCTCCAGACTGTGTGTAAACTTTTTCTGACTGGCAGCATTGATGGTGCAAATGTCTTCTAATTTTTAAGTAAGTTTGTTACCGTACTATTGTTTTGAATTATAACCTGATTTTGTGTGACATACCTCTCTTCAATGTATTTTTACAAAGTTGTATACAATGCTTCTTTTTATTTGGACCTCTCTTCAATAGATCTCTACAACTTTTTGTATTATGCTTCTTCTTAGCAATGTATAAGACAAAACTACATTCCTTCTATGTAAATATGTCTGATACTGTATTTTAAGAATTCTGCTGGAGCTTTTCTCCTCGGGTTTCCACTTAAAAAGGGTACTGGTTAACAAATGTCAAATAAATAAATAAAATGTAAGTTAAATTGAGCATGTATTTCAGAGGGATTGTTTTTGGTGCAGGATTAGAGGTGGTGGTCGTTCCAAGATGGAGTATATTATTAATAGAAGACAAGAATTTTTTGGGAGTTTGGAACACTGCTTTAATAAGGGGTTACTATAGTAGATCATCTTGTCTGTGTTAATTTGTCTTTTTATATAGTTACGTCATACATTGAAGTGTTGTACGTTTTCTAATGATCTCTGTTTTAACTAATTTCCGAGCCCTATCTCTCTCGTGCATTAGATGCCTGCTTTCTATGGATAACCAAGGACTATGGTTATTCTTTACTCATTTTGTTCTAGTTGGAGCCAGGTTTTCAGGAAAAATTTGTACACCTTCAGTGAATGAAATATTTTTCAGGCTAGAACAGTTAAAGGATAGTAGGATTCTGTTAAATGTGTCATTGTTAAAATTCATGAGGTTACAGGAAGTTTTAAGTAGGTGTTTGAGTACTGAGACTGTGTGAATAATTAGGAAGGTGGTCACTGAGGAAATCAGAGAGTGCCGCTGGAGACATGCATAGTGAAATCAGACACCAGTATCCAATTGAGAACTGAGCCACAGTTTTTGGGATAGGTGTAAAGTGTGGGGGAGAAAATTAACTTGAATCAAGGCAAATAGGTTGTGCTAATTGATGGGTATTTTGTCGAGATATTCCTAGGTGGTGATAATTTTGATTAAATTATTTTTTCTTTAGAAAATGTATGCGAGATCCAGTGTAGGATGTTTTCAAGGGTTGTAGCATTATTGCCTGAGGGCTTAAAGAGTACTATAATATATGGTGGTTTATGGTTATTTTGCTTAAGATGAGAGATGAGGAGTTTAGTGTTATGGAATTTAGGAATAAGTTTATCATAGAGTTTGATTTCAAGTTAGTCAGGTTTTATAGTAGAGCTACTCCACCACTTTTTTGAGTTGTAACAGCCCTGATGATATTATAACCAGGGAGTGAAATTTTGGAGCCAAGTATAAGGGGTTTCAACCATATTTCATTTATGGTAAGAACATCTGGTTTATTCTGGGAAATCCAGGCATGGAGTTCTGAAATTTTAATATAGATGCTATGAGTTTTTAAGGAAATTAATGTTAGCTGCTTGGGTAAGTTTGAGGTTTTGATGGCTTTGGTGATGGTTGTGTGGTTCATGTTTTGGAAGGAGATAGGTATGCCGAGTGTGAAGGGATGTTTGGCTTGGGATGAGTTTTGGAGATGATTGAGAAGTCAGGATGGCAAGTGGGGCTAGAGTTGGGGTGAATATCCTCACAGAGTAGTAAGAGAGAGAAAGATGGATAAGTCTGGTAAATTTGTTTTTATTTAACTGAAAGAAAAATATTTTGATTCAGTAGGTGTGAGGGTTTAGTAATTTAAATTTGAAGTAAAACTGGGTGAGTCATTGCATATATTGGAAGTGATTAATGGAGAAGTGGTGTGATTTGAATGGTTAGAGGTGAAGAATGTAGTGGGAAGAAGGTGTGTAAGATTGAGTGATAGATGATAATTTGTAATGCGATAAAACTGGAAGAGTAAGGCTGCAGTAATATTTAAAAGAAGCATGGAATGTAGGATTGTAGAGGGAGTGGTTAGTGAGATGAGCTAAAACACTGGGGTAACAAATAAATATAGGAGGGGGAGGAGTATGTAGATGAGTGGGGTGGATGGATTAAGTTGTGATTACTGGGGTCAATTAGTAAATATAAAGGTGGGGGGTTGGAGCGTTTAACTCATTTGAGCCTAAAACACCTCTTTTGTATATTTCCAGTTCGCACTCATAGCTCTTTTTGGAGTCCAGACCTGTTTTGGGTCTGGTTTCTTTAAGTGCAGCTTAACGGCTAATAATAGGCAGCATTAGAAAGTGCAAAGAGTTCTTAACAAAATGACACTTTTCATATGTGTTCATATTTTTGTAACTGAGAGCCCTATGTTATTAAGGAGTATGGTGTGTTGTGCCATAGTGGGAGATGGGAAAATTCATTCTCAATGTCCATTTGTACTATACCTGAGGTATTGATAGTTGTTTATTATTAAAATAAAGAATATTCCCATTTGTACTAAATACATCTGAAACCAAATGACTTACTTGATGACATGCAACTCTTTGTGAAACCAAAGTGTCTTTGATATTTGCATTGCAAGATACATATCTTGAGAGCATAGCTCTCAACCTCTTGGAGCAAGAAGGGATAAAGTATTGTTCTTATAAACTTAGAAAGTTGCTACAGTATTAGGCATTGCATTAGCATGAATTTTCTGAAGGGTATGAAGCCTGAAACTCGAATGTCTATCATTTATGAGTTAAATCCTCAAAGATTTGCCCAAAAAAAGATTTTATAAGGAACAGGCCAAAATCCTGAGGCAAAAATCTGTACAGTTGAGAGTTATGCTTGAGAGATATTCCATGCTATTTATGTTAATTACATGGCTAGGCATAGGTTTTCATATTTCTCTAAATATGTCAATAAACATGTACTCATACAGGAATTTTTTGTTGTCATGTGAAAGCTTATGTCTGGTTAGCAAAAATGTCCCAACCAAAATATGTCTAGGTTCTACAGCTTATAAGAATTAGATTGTGAAGATTTAGCAAAAAATATAATTTGTGGTTCGTGTATTTTATAAGGACTACCACTGCACTGACTTTTATTGTAAAAATATTTGTTACTGATAACATTAATATTTGTGCAGTTTTAATTGCTTTTACTGTTCACAAAATGTTCACATTTATCTGTCATATGCTTCGTAAGTTTATTTTTAAGAAAATGTTCAGGAGTGCAAGGTATGTGTAGACTGCTAGAGGCATCTCTCTCAGATGTATAGACTTTTGCGGAATGTTCAGATTTTTGCCTCATATTTTTAGGCTGTTTCTCATAAAATTTGTCTTTCTAGCAAATCATTGAGGACTAAAATCAGTAAATAATGACTGAGATTTGAGTTTCAAACATCATAACCTTTAGAAAATACATACTAACAATAACTTTAATTCTAACAACTTTCTACATTTATATGAACAATATTTAAAGTTTATCCCTATTTTTGAGTCTTTGTCCCCCATTATTTTTAGCTTTGCTCAGATTATTTATGTTGCAAGATTGGGAGGTATGGTAGAGATATGACAGACTGATGGTTTCAGAGTTGTGTGTATATTACTGTGCTTGGGGTGTGTATATATTTATGTGTCTGCCTTTGAGAGATGTGGGACATAGATGGAGAACAGGTCCTATAACTGTAATACAGTGAGGAGTAACAGAAGCATAGCAGGAAATGGCTCCCACACCTGCAGGAGGAGTCTTTATCTGTTATGTCCTCAGTGGAATAATGTTACGTAATAGGAACAGTAGTCTAACACATGCTTTGGAAGCACAAGGGTTATCCTTTTCCATCTGACTGCAGCTACAGTAGAGCTGTTTTGAAGGAGTAACGTGTTAAAATACTATGATTCTACAGGTAAGTTATCCTCGGGTAGCTATAGCTTCACAGCAAACAAGCAGAAAAATGTACAGAGATGAGAGGAGCAAACTAAATTTGGCTGAGAGTGCAGCAAAAAGAGTATAATCAGTTACCTGAAGGAGGAAAAAGCCATCCAGTCCTGAAATAAATATTGTTTAAGGTTGTAAGCATGGTTTCTGTGATAAGACATTGCACTGTCACTACTATTAGAAGACAATGGACAATAACAAGTAGAATGACAATCCACTATAAACCTTAAGTGAATAGTCCAGTGGCCCTAATGGTACAGTCTGAGATCCCTGCTGAAACTGCACACGTGACTAAGTTAAGAGCTCAGGCTGTGTGAGCAGTATTCTGTCTTTCTTTCTTTTTTTTCCCTTGATTTGTTAGCAAGAAAGGAGGGTGTTTCAGTGAGAAAGTCTTGTATTTAGATGTGTGACTGGAGAACCCAGGATGTGTGAGCAGTATTCAAGCTTCGTGTTTTTAGAGTCTGCATGTCCTCCCTGCGGTTGGGTAGCATTCTAAAGACATGTGTGCGTCAATGGGCGTGCCTTCGTTGAAGGTTGGGTGTTGAGCTGGCACCTCAGCGTTTCGTAAAAATCTACTGCCAATCATTAGCGGACCGGAGTTCCGCTGTGGCGACCCCTTACCGGGAAAAAGCCGATAGACAAACAACAACATTAGAAGAAAGGAGGGAAGGAGGATGTCTCAGAGAAAAAGCCTTGTATTTAGGTTTGTACTGGAAATGAGCATTCAGTGTTCTGCACCAGTGTGAAAGGTGCAAACATTAGAAAAAATATGTTAAGGAATAAATAAATAAAGTTGAGTTTTAGATTGTAACTCTGATACCAGCTATTGGTGTGTGTCAGACCTTCCTCAATGGTATTTCTGCATTTGGGGTATTTTGTGGCTGTGTCTGGTCTGAAATCATCAGCAGACCTGGTCAACCAGAAGCCTTGAGGGTGGCCTTGACTTTTGAGAAGTAGATGTCAAAAAGGAGCCATCTCAGAACCCAGCCTTAGGTGGACTCCATTAGTGACTGCCTCTTTTATGGAGGTAGACTCCCGTATCCTAATTTGTTGGGTTCTGTCTTTGAACCTCCTGACTGTCCAGTGGGTGACATACAGGTTTATACCTAATTTCATGATTTTGTATGGAATGCCAGCGTGGGGTATTACGTTGAATGCTTTGGGTAGGTTACAATAGGCAATATGCACCATTTTGTCTGCATCCATTTCTTGGGTGACCTTGAAATACAGCAAGCTATAATCTGCCCTTGATGAAAGCAGATTGAATTGGTTCTTGTGTCTGAAGTTTTCCTATATCGTTGTTCATCATTTCCATTGCTTTGAAATAAGACAAGTCAGATGTATGGATCTATAGTTACCTGTGTCTGTGGATAACCCGCCCTTGTGCAGAGAAATTACAGTTGCTGCTGCAAGTCCTCAATTACTTGGCATATAGCCAGTCGGTAGGCTATGGTTAAGTAGGGATTCTAGCATTACTATTATGTCATGTTTTATACTATAAAGGAGACATGCTGGAGTATTACTGGTGTTCATACAGTGTTCTTTATCTTAGAGAGTGCATTGAGGAACTGTTCCTTATTGATAATTAGGAGAGTTATGCTTGAGAGTATTTCCTGAGGGCTGTTAAGAGGGGGGGGGCATTAAAATTGAAGCTTAATTTATCAGACAGTAGATTTGTTGAGTCTGTTTGTGGTGATTTCACATTTGCATGTTTGCAATCGGTAACATTTAATGCTGGCACAGCAAAGCTAGATAAATATTTGTTTCTAAATAAAAAGTAGTACATGAAGGTACATGTTTCCATAAATATGTTCACAAAAAGGGTAAAGGTGTAGAAGTGTTTAAGTGTTTGCACCAACTCATGGAATGTTGTGAGTTTGGTGGCACTAAAGATGAGCAAATAAGAGACAAAATAATCATACTTATAGATCAGGAAGATGTTCTTCGTGTTTCACTGTTGCAGTCATCACTTGTGGGTTATCCTTGCCTGGTAGCCCGCAGGTGGCCTGAATACCTCCTGCGTCGGCTGTTCTGAGACTGTGGCTGATGTTAGGTAGTCATGGTTATAAAGGGTGACAGCTTACACCATTATATCAGTCTTTCTTGCCGTGGAGCCTGAAGCAGAAGCAGTTTTGCGAGTATGTCAGTTGGCTGTTGCCAGAGTGAGGAAAACTGTCTCAAGCTAAGTACCCCACTGGGGAACATTTTCTTGCTTTTAACCAATGTCAGAGAAAGTCAGTAATTGTCTTAGTTGTGGAAAGCAGATCCCTCACAGAGACTTCCATTCTCTCTGCGTCACTTGTTTAGTCCCAGACCACAATGTCTCCAGGTGTCAGTTTTGTGCCCTGTTTAATGCTAGAACCATAAGAAGAAGAGCTGAAATTGTATCTAGGCATTTTAGTGAGTCTTTTTCTCAATGCGATATGGCATCGGTCTCTCAACCAGCTACTGACTTACCTAGAAAAAAGAAAGACAAGGATAAAGGTAGGCCTCTAAAAGTTAGACTCTCTGACGACTCGGGACAAAAGTCTGGTATTTTTCAACTCAGTGATACAGCTGAACTCAGTGAGGCGCCTTCGCAGCCCCTGATGCCAGCCTAGGAACCGTCGCAGGCCTCTACCGAGACTGGTATGCTGGAGTCTGGTATGTCGCCGGATCCACATCCCCCTGCTGGTATGTCACCTCATTCTCATGCGGTTGGGTTCAGAGCCACTTTGCAGGCACCGGCTTCTGCTGAGACACCTCCGACTACTGAAGCCAGGCTTAGGCTGACAACAATGCTGCTGGTTAAACTCACTTTGTATAAGACTACCGACCTGTCCAGGCCCAAGCCTAAGACTGCCCCCAAAAAGGACCCTCCCCAAAGACCTAGCCACCGACCTACACCTAGCAAGCCTGCCCCTCAGTCGCAGCAACTGCTCAGAATGGCAGAAGACTTGATGACTCTTATTAGGGGAAGCCAGCCCCACCCTTCCACCCCAGCCAAAAGAAAAAGGGACACCTCCCCTGAGGTTCTCAATGACCAGGAATCAGAAGAGTTTGTCCTTGAGGAGTCAGACATGGAAGCACAGCCCTTTGCAGAATTTGAGGACGCTGATGCTGATGACCTAATTCCATCTGCACCCCCCCCCTGAGGAAACCTTAAATTCCCTCAGAGAACACTTTCAATGGGAGGCCCAGGATTACCCTCAGTCTAAGAAGAGACTGAGAGAATTCCTTGACCTGCTTCAGCATAAACCTCTGGCCATTCTGCCTGTCCTTGATGTAGTGGAGGATGTTTTTCTAGAATCTGCCCTTTCACCAGATTCTCTCCCCTCAGCCGCCAGGAAACCAGACAGATATTACAGAGTGCAAGACACCCACAAATATCTTTTCAAAAACCCTACTGCAGACCCTGAAGTCATTACTCAAGGCCCTAAAGGAGCTAGGGCAAGCTCATATGAAAATCCCATCCCGACAGACAAAGTAGAGCTTTAGACAGAATGGGAAAAAAGGTATACACTTCAGCCACTTTAGCTGTGAGAGGCTTAAATTGTCAATTTCATATGCTAAAATTCCAGCAGAATGTCCTCAAACTGATTAAACAGAAGTTATCATCCGTTCCTGACAATAGTACTACCAGAGAATTAACAGACCTCATACAGTCTAACTCTCAGGTAGCCAAACTCTCCTTGCATTGTGGTTTTGATGCCTTAGAAGCTTTCATCAGGGCTGCAGTCACATGCTCAGTAATCAGAAGGCATGCCTGGTTAAGGGAGTAGCCTTTGCCTGCCCAGGTAAAATCCAAACTGCTAGACGCCCCTTGGATAAAGACCAGTTGTTTGGACCTAAAGCGGAAGAGGTCGTTAAGAAAATGGAGGACAATGCCAAATCCATGCAGACTGTCAAGGACTTCTTACAGGTGCAACCTCCCAGGTTCAGCAGAAACTTCCCCACTAAACACTTGTCCTTTCTCTCTCAGACTAAACCAGTCCAGAGAAAGGGATGCAGAGACAGAACCCATAGGCATCAGTTCCATAGCCAACAAAGACCCAGGCAGTGGTCCACTGCTGTTGCTAGGCAAGGAAGTTCTAAACCAGCTCCCTTCTCCAGGGACTCTCAGTGACTCTCTCCCCTCTGGCCCTCATGCCACTAAACAGGCTAGGAGGAAGACTTTCCCTCTTCCTAGCAAACTGGCAGGCCATCACCTCATATCTATGGTCCTGAAATTTATTACCAGCGGGTACAGAGTCTATTTAAAAGAAAAGCCAAAAAGGTCAGGTTGCCCAGACGTCCCTGCAAATCAGAGGACAGAAGCTGTTCGTCAGATCAGAAAGCTTTATGCCCAGGGTGCTGTAGAACCTGTGCCAAAGGAACAGACCGGAAAAGGATTTTATTCAAGACTGTTCCCGGTTTCCAGAAAAGAGGGCATCTGGCACCCTATCCTAGACCTTTCCACCGTGAATCTGTCCCTCCCGGTTCCAAAATTCAAGATGCTGACTCTACAAAAACTACAACCTATTCTCTTGCCACAAGCCTGGTTAGTAATCCTAGATCTGAAGGATGCCTACCTGCATATCCCTATCGAACAGTCTTGCAGGAGTTATCTAAGGTTTAGAGCAGGGTCCCAACACTTTCAGTTCTCTGCTCTGCCCTTTGGCTTATCCACTGCTCCCAGAGTCTTTACATCTTGCATTCATACAGTTATCAATATCTCGACATTTACATCATACAGGCAGAAACCAAGGAAAAACTCCTGCAGGACCTCTCCTTTGTGCAGACACTACTAACTTCACTGGGATTCACCATCAACCTGGAGAAGTCTCATCTACAGTCCACATGAAGGATAACCTTTCTGAGCACTCTTCTAGACACCTCAGCACAAATGGCCTTCCTCCCCCCACAGAAGCAGGCCTTTGTACAGTCTTACTTCACCCAGCTGGCACACAAAACCCACCTCACTGCCAGAAAAATCCTGCAAGCCCTGAGATACATGGCCTCCTGTATCTGGCTGGTACCCCCTGCCAGGCTGCACATGAGAAAATTGCATTGGTACCTAAGGAACCTCTGGTGCCAACACTCCCAGTCACTGGAACACCAACTCCCCCTGATTCCTTGTCTAGGAAAGGAGTTCCTATGGTGGGCCGAGGCTTGCACTCTGAACAAGGGCCTTCTCTTTGTCCTTCAGCCACACGACCAAACCATAATCACAGACACCTCAGATAATGCCTGGGGAGCTCACAGAGGAGCACTGCGAACTCAGGCCTTTTGGGAACAGGAGGTTCAGGGTCTCCATATCAACCTGAAAGAAATGCTAGTAGTACACAGAGCAATCCTAACCTTCCAAGAACATCAAGACAGACAACACTACTGTCATGTGGTACATCAACAAGCAAGGGGGCACCCATTCTTACCCCCTGTGTCGCTTAGCTATGAAAATCTGGCAGTCAGCCTCAAACATGGGACTGCATCTGATAGCACAATACTTTCCAGGGAAACAAAACACCCTGGCAGACCAGTTAAGCAGACAACTCCTAGATCCCCATGAGTGGCAGTTGCACAGGGAGATCTTCCTAAAGATCAGTCATATCTGGGGGATACCAGACAGAGACCTTTTTGCAAGCTACCAGAACTGCCAGCTGATCAAATTCTGCTCAAGAGAGTTTCACCCAGAAGCTTGGAGGGTGGATGCCCTCTCCTTCCACTGGGGCAGCCTTCAAGGTCATAAGCCAGAATAACACCCCCATTGAAATTGTCCCTCACATCAAACATCTAAAATTCGATATCCACATCCAAACTAACATTAAAAAAAAAAAAAAAACTAAAAATTAGGACTCCTATATAGGCATAACCATTATCTCAACCCCTCCACCAGAAAGACCCTCACCTCCGCATACTTTCTCCCTTCCGTAATGTATGGCACTTCTCTGTTCTTGAATCTTCAGCTCTGCCTTCAAACTAAATTAGAAGCCTGCTACAATAAAATCTGCAAATTCACCACCAACTCAACTTACTCATCCCATCACTGCATCTCCCTCCACTCACTGCAATGGCTCGAGCTTCCCAACTATCTGAACCTCCTTAAACTCACCACTGCCCATAAGCTCATATTTACCCCAGCCTCCTTTCCGTCTCTCTCCACCTCCTTAACCCCCTATATTTCTAATTGCTCATTTAGGTTAGAAAATCAGAACCTGCTCAAAATCTACAAACCTTTACGGCCACCTGGACAGTCTATGCTATCCTGCTCCTAAGCTAAACTATGGAACTCACTTCCTCCGTCCCTTAGAAATACTCATAACCACTCTAACTTTAAATCCATCCTCCATTCCCACCTATCTTCAAAGTGGGAATGCCCTTGCTCCTTCCCCACATAGGGACCTCCTATATCAAAACCCACCTTCTAACTCTGTGCATCATCTCTGCACTCACATCATTTGCCCTCCTACTCAACCTCCAAATTTTGTTAATAGTTTATTTCCAACAATTTCTCGTCCTTAAATGTAATTCACTGTTAATGACCCTTAGACTGTTCTGTTGCTAGATTTTTACTACTATTATAGTGGAATGTAAAATTTCAATTGCAATTCACTATTAATGACTCTTGGACTGTACAGTTGCTAGATTTTATCATTGTTGTAGAATGTAAACATGTTTTTACTGTAGAATGCTGCATAAAGCTGCATGACTTCTTTGCTTTGTATGTGTACAGTGGATATAAAAAATGCCAGTTTTTTGTGAGATAAAAAAAAAATTAGACCACAATAAATCATTTCAAAACTTTTCTCACCTTTAATGTGACCTATAACGTGTACAATTCAATTGAAAACAAATCTGTTAGGAGAAAAAATATAAAAAATAAAAAAACGTAGAATAAGTTGGTTGCATAAGTGTGCACATCCTTAAACTAATACTTTGTTGAAGCACCTTTTGATTTAATTACAGCATTCAGTCTTCTTGGGTAAGAGTCTATCAGCATGACACATCTTGACTTGGCAATATTTGCCCACTCTTCCTTGTAAAAGCGCTCCATATCTGTCAGATATGCCATCATATCTTATTATGTCATGCAGCTAGAGCTGTTGTGTTATGCTTCTGTTCTTAAACTTTTTAAGACTCGGAAGCAAGGCTGAGCATAACAGAGGAATGTTCACTTGCATTCTGCTCTTCTGTGTTATCCTGCATGGAACAAAGGGGCATAACTTTTGGTTCCTTACTTGCAGTAACAGTATTGGAGATTTAAGAGTCAATCTACGTTCCTTGTAGTGCTAGAATGGAAAAAGAAGGCTTAAAGAGCTTGTACCTTATTTTCTGCATGTAAAAACCACTGGAAATCTCATATATCTGCATAGTCCTTCTTGTTGGCTTCCCAGCTACATTTTCTTTTGTTATTTTTATTTATTTATTTTATTTTACATTTGTTGACGAGGCTAGTCTAGCTGGATACTTGTCCATTTTCAGTAGAGGCCCAGGGAGATAAGCTCCAAGCATATAAAAAGAGAAAATACAATACTTAAACAATACTATACATACATTTCAATGCTTAACTTGCAGTGTGCCAGTATAAGAGTGAAGTGTCTCACAAATGTGACTTTTTATTTTATTTAAGCAGGTAACCCACTAAACACAACCATATCCTTTCAGGAACAAACCAAGAGGACTGTCTGATTAAGTGAATTGCGTAGTCACCCAGTAGGCAGGTGTGAGCTTAAGAAATCAAAATACCTGCTTACATGATGATGCTTATTAGTTCCTTGTGTTATTTAATCATTGTGGCAAACTTTCCTTTCCAGTTCTTAGAAAAAAAAAACGTTATTAGAGTTAACAGGGAAAGAGAAAGGAAGAGAATAAGGGAGGGCAAGGGTCCTCAAACAGGCATTAACAAAAATTAAATAGTATTTTGGTTAGACAATTGCCACAATGCTCTTAATTTTTTTTCAACTCATAACAGAAGCTGACACTCCTGAAACCAGTATTTTTACCAGAGAGATGTTAATTTCTGTGTTGCTAACCCACCATACAGAATGTATCTTATATGTGGAATTAAAGATGTTTCACATCTACTGAAATTATGCTTTTAAACTGGGTAACAGTTTTAAATGTTCATTTTCCTCCTTGCTAGACATCAACCTTGCAGTGAACAGGCTGATACATTTGTTCACAGGAGGGTATGAGCAGTTATGCAAAGCTATCATTTGCTAAAACCAAGCCTAAGCTGCAGCTGAAGGCTTTGGCCCACATAATCTGCAATGTGGACATTTGCAGTGCAACAAATATTTGACTGCAGCTACAATGTACTCTGGTTGATATGCACATCCCCACTTTCATGGCACAGTTGCTGCTGGCATACCTAGACTACATGTAGCCTCCAGTGAATATCAGTCAGCAGTTAGTCTAGCTGCCTTCCTTCCCAGGATGGATGAGATAGCTTTGGCTCCCATCCTTTCTCACTAGCTCCTCCATTGCTTATGTCATTTATTTGATAGAAGGTCATCTAGGTTACAGTCAGGGCTTCATCTTTCTATGCAGACATTTTGAATTGGTTAGCTATCAAATAATATAATAATCATATGTTACTCTGTACAGTATCCCTTTTCCTGGTTTACTTATTTTTTTCAGTTATTTTTACATGTTTGGAGCTTAGCCATTTAGAAATGATGTGTTTTACAAAATGCTGCACCGTAAAAACTTTGAACACCATGTTTTATGTGGAGAATGTTTGGCTACAGCCATGATTTCTATATATTGTAGCCTTCCAAGTTTATCTTTAAAAAATAGTTACAGGACTCATTATGTCCTTGTCTTTGTTCATTCGTTGTAGACTGGAACATATCAAAGGCATGCATTACTGACCTTTTTCCACCATTCTTCCATTTAACCCTGCCTTCTCTCATAATACTCCTTTAGTTTGGGGTAGTTCTGGACTTTGTGTCACAGGTTTTAACAGGTATTGCTTAAGTACTAATCTCTTTCATGTGGACTAAGTCTGAATAGTTCTTCCTTTCTCTAAACTGGGAATCACATATTTAACTATTGTTAAGAAGTCATCAAAAGTGGAGAACATTGTAAATATGGAATGAAACCTGGGATTGTCATACCACACTGTATTATCTGAGTATTGAGGTGATCTCCCTACATTTATATAACAGCAGACTGCACCATTTTTGAAAATTGCTACAGTTTTCGGCATTTGGCAAATGTGTGTGGCCAGTAGTCCATTTTGCCATCTGAGTATCTCTACTGTAGTAGGACCTTCTAGGAAATCAGAGCAGTTCTGTCTGGTGTATAGAATGAAATATTTAGTAGCATCCATGCAAGTAGTTGTAGGCTTACTGAACTGTTAACTTGTGCTAGGGCCATGAGCATCATAATCTTATCTGTCTGCTTTAGCACTGTGTGCATTGTGTTATCTGTACAAAATTTCAAAATTCAGTGGAATGGCATAGACCAAATCATGCAGTTCTTTATAAAAACCTGAGACAAAGGGAGCTGAAAAGGGAGGAATATTGTTCATTAAGTTCCTGGAAACCGTTGATCCTAAGGAGTTTAAAATGATATCATAGACAGATACAATATAAAAAGAGGCAAAATGGAGAGACAAACTGCCCATTTTTTCAAAAGATTTTTTATCTGGGACAGTTGTGTCAAGAGAAATTATACAATAGATGTATAAAATGTTTGAGAACGTGGCTGAAGAAGCATCTGGTTTTTAGCTTTGTCAAAAGAGGTAGCCAAATCCCTATTATTACTAAAGTCAGAGGTTGACTAATGACTGTTAAGAAGTAAGCAGAAACCACTGACATTCAAGAAAAAAATCTGTGCCTTGGAAGACATATTAGCGCACTTAAAATTAAAGACAGAATTAACTGAGAATAGAGAGAGGAGGGGGGATGTTAGAATGGCTGACATTCTTTAATTAGTAAAGGACAGAGAGTTGTACAACTTCTTTCATATGATGATATTACCTTCTATTAATGCCTCCATCAGTACAGATTGGGAACTGGTTAGAATATGAAGACCCAGACAGGTTGTATGAGAGTTGCTCTTTTTCATAGTTAAGGATTAGTTACTAAATAATGCATATTTATTGCATGACATTAGAGTAGATATTAAAACATACCAAGAGTAATCCAGGGAGCTATACCTGAGAAGATCTGCTTATGCAGGGTGTGACAAAGGGAGATACTGCCAGCAGAGTTTTCTGTAGTTTTGTAAATAATTCTATGTCATTTGTGACTATCAACATGATTTATAGAAGATGCTTATGTTACAAATGTATTAGAACTGTGTGTCATATGTATATCAAGCTGGTCTGTACAGACAGGTATGTTAAAAACGTATTTTATAAAGTGCTTGTGCTTAAAATGTAACCACAGTGTGCCCTACTGGAATAGAACAGAAATGTACATGCACTATTGTAAAACAGTGGAAACTGGAATGCAGGAGGTTAACTTCAGAAAAATAACTGAAATTAAATTCCTTTATGGCTAGGCCATAAAAGATAAGCTTTTTGCATGGTCTTCAGAGTGAATTAATTTACTAGTTTTGAAAACATGAAGGAATGTAATTGTTTTTATGACTTCCAGCATCTGCCAAAGATCTGAGGTCTGTGTATTTTCATAGTTAGTTGCTAAATACTACTAGTTTCCAGCAGTAGGGTTTCACCTGAGATAGTCAGGTGACAATAAATGATGTCATTCTGCAAGCTGTCCCAGCCGTAATATTTGAGATATTAATTTGAGAAATCTTAGTGAGACAGAGCATTCTGTATTCTGTCTTGGACCTGACAACAACAACTAGAAGAACCATTCACCACATCATCAGCCTTGCTCTTAAGTAAGTTAACTAGGGTATAGTAATTCTCTTAGATTCAGTCAGGAATAAAGTGAAGCTTAGTTTAGATAGTTTTCTTTAATTATTTGAGACTGTGCTGCAATGTTCTTTTAAATATTTCCTGTGGTTTTGACCTCTATTGTCACTGAAAATATATGTTTAGTATTGTCTTGTTCTTTTATTGTATAGCTGTACCAGTAGGGAGTCTTATTGGGGATCTGGAGAAAGAGGGAGAAACCAGCCTCAGACTGACTGTGGTCCGTGTGTGCTATTAAGGGAAATTTCACTTGATGCAGAGAGTTGCATCTGGAAATACTGTATGTATACTTGTCATCCTCCCAGTGCACTCTCCCACTGGTACCAGTGGTGAGGACTTAGGCTCCTTGATTACTGGTCCAGTGGTAGGTTGTCACACAGGGATATTAGAAGTGTTAAAGCAAATGTATTGTTGCTAAATTTGCAGAAAATGTCCCTTTTGGAACCCACCACTGTATAGCATTAAGTAGACTAAATTGGTCAGAACTACCCCATTGACTAACATGTACATAACTTCTTACTACCTATAAAGTTATCCAGCATCCATCTGCTTGTTCAGCACTAAATAACATTTTATACAACCATGTTCCCAGTCAGTAATTACAATCTAATGACCAAAACCTCTTGTCTGTCCACAAACCTATCAAATCTGCTGGGCATTGTCTATACTCATACCATGTTGTTAAGGCCTGGAACTCCTTATCTCTGTCCATTAGGTCACTAACCTCCCTCCCATCCTTCAAAACCATTCTGAAAGCTGTCCTAACCACAATTTGGCACTGTTCTTGTTCAACATTAGGATAGACTATATCTCTAAATGTGAACAAGTACCTATTTGTACCTGACACCTCTTTACTCTTCCTTCTTCACTCACTTATTACTTTTATTAATTTCTTTCCCCTGGCTTTCTCTCTAAATATACCATAAGACTGCTTTTCTTTCACTTTGTGTTGCAATTGCTGTTTGTGTTATACTAACCAACCTTTAATTTCTGTATAAACTGGCTAAAATGTCTCTAAATATTAAATCATCATTTAGCTTGCATCTGTTGTTAACCAGTATTTTAATATTATGTCTAATTACAATTATTTAAGCTGTAGTTGTTTTTGTATTATTTTTTAAGACTGTGAAATTGTTGCTATTAAAATATGTTATAATACTTTGGATCTTTTCTCCCCGGGCCTCCACTGAAAATAGGCTCCTACCCAGTCAGACTTTTCCAGTAAACAAATGCAAATAAATAAATAAAAGGCCCTGGGTAGGATGAAGGAGGAAAGCTCTTAGAGTTGGAAGTGCACTTTTTTGTCATGGAATGTAGGAAGTATATCCCATACATTTATGCGTAAGAAGATCCAGAGGAGGGGATATATCATTTTTTTTCAACAGACAAAGCTTTGAAGAAAGGAGGCTATAAAGACAGAAGAATACCAAAGAAGCTGAATAGCACGATGTACAAACTTGTGATAAAATCAGTCCATCTGCATGGTACAGAAACCTGGGTAGTGAAGGCAGAGCAGATGAAGATGCTAGAAGTGATGGAGATGAAGTGTATGAAATGGGTGGTAGGATGCACACTGTGGGACAAAGAAATTATATCAGAGCAGAAGCCAAAATATCTCCAATAGTAGAGAAGGTCAAAGAGATCAGGTATGGTTGTTCAGGCACATGTGCTGAAAAGCAGAAGATTGTTTGGTAAAGAAAATTTGGAAGAGACAGAAGGCAAGAGGAAATGAGGACATTCAGCAAAGAGATGGATCGATTGTATGAGAGGAGACCTGCAATTATCAGATGTGAATGTTGAAAAAGGTAGGAGAGTGGCACTGAATCATAGACTTGGTGACAGTTGATGTGACTCTCCAACCCTATGTAGAAAGCATTAAAAAAGGAGTTTACGCCGATGATTATGATGATGAAAGGAGGCTATATCTCGTTGGGGGAGGAGTGGTAAATTATTGAATATAGAACTTAAGGGGGGTGGTAATGGGAGTATTAATAATGCCGAAAAAGAGAATACATTCTGCAGTTTTATTTGTTAAAGAAGATCCGCCTGGAAGATGGATTATAGTAGGTGGAAGAGATGAACAACCAGGTAGAAGCTAGGTTGTATATATGATATGAATATAGCTGCAGACTTTTTTAGATCTTATTTTGAGGTATAGCAGAAACAGATTCCATTAATGAGTATGGAATTGATGGTAAGGGAGTTTAATGTCTTCACAAAGTTTGGCAGATATTATCAGATCAGAAGCCCAATATAAGCCATAGGGAGGTTATACAAAAGTGGGAAAAGGAAGATTGGATGAATGTATGGAGATTGTCGAATAAAAATAAAATCATTTTCTCTAGGGTTGAAGAGCATCAGACCAATCACCTGGGTAGGTTTTTGCTAAGGGGAGAAGCCAGGTTGGAAGTTGTAAATGCTAAAATATGGAAAAGAGGTATGTCAGATCCTGTACATCTTGGCTTAAGGTAATGAGTGAATAAGATAGTTGGGCATTAAAGCTGTGGTTGTGGGCTGAAGGTAAAAGAGTTAAGGGTAAGAATCATCAGTGAACTTCAAAGACTCACTGAAGTTAGTCGGCAAGGTTGAGCAATTCAAAGTGTGAATTAAATGTTTGTAATGTATGATAGATGGGGGTTATGATGGAGATATGAGGAGGATTGTAATCAAAACAAGCCAGGTGAGGGTGCAAATAGAAACCATTTCAGTGAGGCATGGTCATACTACAAGACAAAATAAGGGGCTGGCTTGGAAGTTGGAAAAAAGAAAACTATATGAAGAGTGTGTGGGGAAAGGCTGGTACAAATGCCAAAATATATAAATCTGAGCATTGTGAGCATCGGGATAAGGGGAGAGAGTGAGAGTGGTTGTAAAGGGTTGTGGTGGAATGGGAAGCATTAGATTAAGGAGGATAACAAAGACCTGGAAAGGAAGATTTCAGCAGAGGAAGTAAAAAGAGTTATTCCCAAACTGAATTGTGGGAAAGCCCCATGTCATGATGGGTTTATACAGGATTTTTTTAAGCCTATAATGCGAGTGGTTTGCCAAGGTATATGATGTATTTATAATGCAAGCCTGCTGTCTGTATAGTTGCTGTAGTCTATAAAAGTTAGAATAGTGCTTATTCCCAAGATGTGGAAAGATAAATATTATCCAGGGAATTTTCTGCTCATATCTTTTATTAATGGTGATGCCAAGATCTTTGCTATAGTGTTAGCCCAAAGACTGGAAAACTTGCTACTCAAATTAGTTTATGAAAGGTAAAGAAAGTTTATTAACGTGAGAATGGTGGAAGTTATTGGGTGACTTCATAGATATGGCAGATGGGCATTCAGCATGGGTGTTTTTTCAATGTTAGGAAAACTTTGATATTTTGGAATGAGGCTTTATTTTTAGGATATTGACAGAATTTGGATTTCTACAGAATTTTATAATTTGGCTAAAAGGTTTAAAAATACCCCTGAAGTGGAACTGTTAGTAAATAGAGAGGTATCTAGGGAAATCAAAGCAGAAAAAGGGACAAGACAGGGAAATCAAAGCAGAAAAAGGGACAAGACAGGGCCGCCCCTTTCTCCTATCTGTTTGTATTAGCTATAGAAGCTTTAACCAGAGAGTGTGAAAATGTTTGACAGTGATTCCAATACAATGGAAGGAATTTTGAACATTCTCTGGCAACTGTATACTAACTTTGGATACAGTTGAACTTGAAGATGCCGTCGAGCTTAGAATGTACTTTGCAGAAATGGTACTAAGGAATGAAATTTTGGGGGTTTACAGTACATGAGAATTTTTAGTGAATGACTGAACAAGTTTCAGAGAATTGATTTTGTTGGTAAGAGTGGTTAATTGGATGGCAAAATAAGGCTTCCTTGCTGCCATTAAATACTCAAAGCAACACAACTCATGGTTCATTTCCGTTTTAATAAGTTTATGTGGGGAAATAAAGGAAGTAGGACTGCTAAAGACAGGCTTTCATTGGGATTGAAATTTGAGGAATAGGGAATGACCACCTTCAAGTTATGTGCTTGAAGTAATTGCTGCTGTGCAGAGTGACCGGGGGAGAACTATGAGTATGAAAGGCATGGTTCAGAGAGTAGAATAAGATGGGAACCTATAAGATGTCTGATATTTCTGTTCTGGAGAAGAAGTGGTAGAAAAGGGGAGTTCATTGATCAGGTTTTCAATCAATGAGTCTTCAAGAACATAGAAGTAAAGGTTTAAGGTAGAATAACTACAATAAATGGAACAGGAAGAGTATCAGTGTGATACAGTGTTTTATTAAATATATCATGGAAGTTGATCATATAGTGGTGTTTACTGAATGAAGAGACTTCAAAGAAAAGTTTTGGACTTGACTGCAGGCAGTTGTCTTCTTTTGAAGAATTACATTTTCTTATTGAAGTAGTAATGTGAAGAGATGAAGATGTAGAAGTGGAAAATAAGGAAATAGGTTGTGTGGCTGTATGGCAGAAATTAAAGTACTATTAGTTGTATTACAGTTTGAAGTCACGTATCCTGAGATGGGGCTTGCAGGATGGCATAGCTATAGCTGGATCATCTGGAACCTTTTGCCCCTCAACTGTAAGTAGTCAAGGAGAGAAAAAATGTCTGTTCCTCCTGATGTGGTGCTTCAAGTCAGGCCCATTCTTTGCACAAACCATGTACCTTGACTTCGTCTTTCCAATATCTGTGATTCAACTTCTTAAGTCAACACTTCACTTCTATTTCCTGACTGCAAAAGCAGTATCTGCATTCATTTCTGTACCTTCATTCAGATGTCAGTAAAGAAATCAGTACTGGTACTGCTCTGTCATTCATGTCCCCTAACACCTTGCTCACTGAGATGGCTGCCCCTTTTAGTCCACTCTAGCCATGTTTCTGTATGTTGGTATGTTTTCTGAAATAGAACGGAGGCACATTTTAGTTAGGATCAATAAGCTCAGAAGAGCACCTGGAATTTGGGATCAATTCAGGATGCAAGACCCACAAGTGGTTGGCTTTGCAAAGGAATCTTGGAATTTTGGAGAGGGGAAGAGCTGCCTGTGTAGGAATCTTGAAGCAGGGCATCTTCATATGTTTTGGCGTTATGAGGAGGTGGCATTGTCTTGAAGAAAAATGTATTAGAAAGTGGGAAATAAAGGTAAGGAGGTTAGATGTTGAGATTTATGTTTCCTGGGAATAGGGGGCAGATACCAACGATGAGGCACTTTGAAAAGATACAGTTATTTTATATGGGGAGGGTAATACACAGTGCGATTGAGAAGGGGTGTAAAGCAGAGATTAAGTTATGGGAGAATTACTAAACTAAGTGAGACGAGAACATTCAGGGAAGTGGTGGCAGTCCAACTAGACAGGAAGCAGAAGCTGAAGGTAAGAGTAAGACAGGGAGAGGTGAGGGAAAGGCATATGAGGTATGATGGATGGCATGGGGAAAGGCTTGTTAGGGAAATATGGTTATAGGAATGAAAAGGAAGAATAGCCTTTAACTGACAGAGTAAAGGCTCAAAGTGTATAAGATGTGTGAGATTCTGGTGATTTAAGTACGTGACATTTTGTAATTGGTATTACAGTTTACAGAGTATAAATATGCAGGAGATTTTAGGTCTGGATTATACAGAGAGGACTGCAGTTGATGTTAACATATTGGATAAAGATTGGTATAGCATTTGCTTTTTTTTTTTTTTTGTAAAAATAATAAGCAGGACCTGGAACGGGAGAATTGCAGTGCAGTAAAAATAGTTCATACTGTATGATTTATGAAATGAAATTCTAGATTTGTTAATAGTCAAAAACATTTGCTCTTTAATCTGTACACAATCCCTTTTATGCCTTACATTCAGTTTCTTGGATCACTCAAGCTCATATCATAGTTCCTTGGGCATAACAGCTTGTGTTACAATTTGCTTGTGTCACTACTTCCTGATGCACATACATGTAAGATTATAATGCTTGGATATTAATCCTCAGTGTGTGGTCCAGTCGTGTAACCTCCCCAGAAAAAGAGCAAGACATGTTTTACACTGCCTGTCAGTGACTGCTTTTTCTGTAATTATAACAAGCTAGGAGTGAGAATACTGAAGTAAAGGAGGGTGGGAGTGAACTGCAGATAATGATTCTTTTAACTGTTGCATTTGCTTGTTTCATTACAAGCTGCACTATATATGTTGTTATGTACTTGAGCTCCTAATGTATAAGTTGTAGTTGTTTAGCTTTTCTGTTATGAGCTCAGATATATTGAGAAGTAATGAACCCCCATAAATACAAACTAACACAATGAATCTAAGCCATGCCTTCCGTGAGTTTCCTTGAGTGTCTGCAATTTAACCTTTAATAAGTGAAAGCCGGCATTGGGGTTACTTCTCAGCCTACTGAGTTCAGTTTGGCAAGATTCAACTTTTCCATATCTAATCATTGCATATAGGCTTGGGAGAAACAGCTGGGTCTTTTGTTTATACCTCTTTAGAACATACATGTTAAAGACCAGAAAAATCAAATAGTGTTCTTCCAATTTGTAAGCTTAAGTTAGGGTATTGTCAACCATCCTGCCATTCCCAGTATAACCTAAGATGTTCCCAATCCTGTTGATAGAGCTTCCATCTTAAAGCTTCCCCAAGTAGCCATATTACCAGTGGGATATCCATAATGCTACTGTAGTTGTGTCCACATGTAATTAAATTCTTTGTTCACTAAATGAATCATTCCAACCTTTTTACCCTTCACATAGTACATGACAGGCCCTGGGTTTAAAAAGAAACTGTGTAAGAATGAATATGTTCCATGTGATGCGTTATCTCTGGTGCAGGTGAATTGTGGTACTGATTACTGGTTATAGTATCTTTGAGTGGCAGATTGTCACAGTGCATCACAACAAGAGGCTCTCCATTTCAGTTTTTGGCTGGGGGGTGCCTTCTGTGCAGAGTTTACATGTCCTCCACATGTTTGCATTCTCTAAATTCTCCTGTGTGCGTGCGCACCATTTGAGTTGTATGGAAGAATGGCTTGGCAATCTATTTACATTCCCTATTTGCCTTGTAACCTCCCTGCATGGTGGCAGCTGTTAATGGATTTACTATAGGGAGTCAAATGTGGCTTCTAAGCATGGGTGCGATGGACAGTATATTTAGGATGAGGCTTATTTTAATGCCAGTTTCTGTTCAGGAAGAAGCAAGATATTGTGCTGATAGGATGTAAACATATTGATGAATTCCTCATTTTTTTAATTTGTTTCTTATCAACCAATGACACATAACAAAAAAACATATTCTCAGATAGCAAACTGGTGTAGTAGTACTCCCAAAGGGATATGGATATTTGTATTAAAAGGTCTGAGGATCAAGGAAAATGTGCAATGTACAAAACACTGCTCTAACTATAATTAATATTGAAAATGTACAATTCTTGCAGTCTGTAGTATTTCCTGAAATGTCTTTAAATGGAAGGGGAAGTAATTAATATATAATCCATTTATAAACTTACAACTGTAAGGTTATCTGTCTTAGGGAATGTTCTTACATATGGTGTTTTGGTTCTAATACAACAAATAAGAGTTAGGTAAAGGGCATGTCTGTCTTCTGCATCTTGTACCTTGGTAAATAGAGGAAGGGAAGTGCATGGACCAATTCTAAAATGTTCAATGAAGTTACAGCAAACTCCTTCAATAGTTCTAGTAGAGTTCTTTCAGAATTTATATTTATTACGAGTGGAAATACATATTTCTAGTTCATCCTGTGAAATGCATTTTGTGCACTGGCACTAACTGCTAAAAAGTCAACTTTACTGATGTAAGTCAGAGATCCATCAGCTGAAGCCATCTTATCTTATCACTGTTCTGCTTGACAGATGAAATCAGGAGGAAGTTATAGTCCATGCTTAGGACAGGCATTGGCTTAAAACTGTCCATCAGTTTTAGACACCTGAAGTAGTTTTGTCACCTGGGCAATGATAGTACCAGTGTTTCTTGGTGTTAATGAAAATTTCTTTCCTGCATGAGATTCGGTCTGGAAATGTGGGGAGTGCAGACGTGCTATTATAAATGTAAAGTATACCGAGAAGAGACAAAGGCAGAGTGTATACAGTGATAGTGCATGAGATTCTGTCTGGAAATGTGGGGAGTGCAGCCGTGATATTTGTAAAGTATACCGAGAAGAGACAAAGAAAGTGTGTATACTGTGGCAGTGCATGAGATTCTGTCTGGAAATGCAGGGAGTGCAGCTGTGCTATTATAAATGTAAATAATACTGAGAAGAGACAAAGACAGGGTGTATACAGTGACAGTGCATGAGATTCTGTCTGGAAATGCAGGGAGTGCAGCCGTGATATTATAAATGTAAAGTATACCGAGAAGACACAAGGACAGGGTGTATACAGTGATAGTGCACCTGAGCACTGCACTCTAATGTGGCCACATGTTATACTGCTGTCTGGCCCACTTTAACAGATGTTTAGTGCTGTCATGATGCAAAACAAAGCTGAATGTACCACATTAGCTCTTTATTTAAGTTCAAAAGCTGTAACTTGTTTTCACTGAGGATAAAATGTGTTATGCAAAGATTTAATTCTCGGTAGACTCGACATCATTGGGAAACTTGAATTTTTTGAGAATGTGTGAAGTTTAGCAGTAACTCAGGTGTATGAGAATCTACATAAAGCAACTGCATAACCTAGGCTTTTGAAGTTTCTAGCTCATTTACACATTTTGGTAGACTTTCAGACTTATTGTCCATCTTTTCTATATTTGGCCTACCTTTTCAAAATTGTGTCCATAGTCACTGAGGCTCTTAGTTTGTTCCTTTGTCTTTTGCAATACCAATGTCTGTTCCTTCAACATGAAATGTATTTATTTATTTTACTTATTTATTTTATTTATTGAAATGAATCAGGCCTAGTCAGTTCAGGTAGAATACCTAGGATACTCTTGGGACCTTCCAGTTACACTAAATATGGCTCACTAAAAGATATTTCTTTCACTTATTTATCATGTTGAAACTTCTTTAAACATTGTTTCTTTTTTATAACACTTGAATACATCTTTTAGTAATCTTTTGCTGCGTGTACAGTTAGATATGGTTTTGTGCAAATGATGAAAACTGAACTGGTGCGAAGGGAACGACCACAACAACGGTAAACTAGAAACCAAGTTTATTGAGGAAACAACTGAGTACTTTCATTGAATTTGTATCAAAGACTTCATCAGAATTTGTAACATTATTAAAAGTATGCATTTATATTTCCCCCAGCAAAAGTCACGTTACTAAGAAACCAAAGAACTACTTCAAAAATTTAAAAATGTTACAACATTACATCCAGAACAAGGAAACATTTACGAAATCAAAACAAACCAAATAAATAAAAGGCTCATGAACATTATTAATAAAAAAACACACAACTAAATACTACAAAAAAAATATGATTGCATATTTATACATCATAAGAACAAAACTTCAAAATACTCATTTATAAACTTTCATTAAGACCAGGATGTATATGTGGACTTAATTTAATCTGCCACTTCAACTCTCTTGCTTCGATCAAATGCCTCCATGCCCCACCCAGGATCTTTTATAACTGTATCTATTCCAAAAAATACAAAACTATGTGTCGGCCATTTGGACGTGTCTTTGAATAAAGAATTATTTTCATTGTGATGTTTAATACCCAAAATATGTCTGTAAATACGATCTCAAAACCTCCTTTGTGTCTTTCCCACATAGAAACAACTCAGTTTTTTATACAGTGCTAAATAGATGATACCAGTAGAGTTAAATGTAGAATGAAAGGTCGTTCTAATTAAACTGTTAAGTCACGGCAGTTTTTCCAAAACATGTTTGCACTGGTGGCAAAGCCACATCTAAAACTGCCTGCTTTTGTATGAGTGGAACATAACATTTCTTCACTTCTTGATTCAAGATAATTCTTGAAAGATGTACCTTTCCTAAACACAATATGTGGTTCATTCCCCAATAAAATGAATGTACCCATCAAAACCATAAAAATTCTCCAGTTTTTCTTTAATACCCTGAGTATATTATTATGATCCACCAAATAGCTGGTAACAAAAGAATGTGAAAATTCCGTATTTTTAGGTTTTTTGTTAAAATAGTTAAATTTACAACCCTGTTCCAATTGTAATAAAGGCCTGTATAGCCCCTCCTTCCTTTTTATAGTCACCTCTTTACAGATTTTTTTGAACCAAAACGTTTGGATAACCTCAGGAATAAAACATATTAGCTGTTGGGTTTCAGCATTGAACATTTCATCTTTGGACACCATCCTTGTAGGCCTCACGTATTTTCCTTTTGCAGGCATGATGGCGGCTTTTCATGGGTTCACTTTAGGGAGTCAAATGTGGCTTCTAAGCATGGGTGCAATGGATAGTATATTTAGGATGAGGCTTGTTTTGTAACTTTTGCTTGAGATCTTCTCTCCCCGGGTCTCTGCTGAAAACGGGCTACTAGCCCAGTCAGACACAACCCAGTAATCAAATGTAAATAACTTTCTTAGTTCTATTTGCTATTTTCCTTTGATTCTTCAGATTCATTAAATAAAAAATGTTTGATTTTTTCTAATTCTTTCATTATTTTGTGATGTAATATTTCAGTATATTCTTTATATTTAATTGCTAAATCACTAGTTAATTAACTGTCCTTTTTGTGTATTACGTTTTAATATCTGTTTCTTTTTGAAGTTCAGTTAATTGCTTGTCCCATTGCTTCCTTTTATTTTTGTACCAAGTTAATGTTCTTCTATATATGTATGCTTTTAATGCAACCCATACATAATTTCCGAAGTGTCTTCATTTATGTTTAATTCATGAAATTGTTGTAATTCTTTTGTATAAAATTCTTTAAACTCTTTTAGATTCATTATATAGGATGGTTCATAGGTGTGTACTAGGCTAATGGTCCTGGGGCCTTTACAAGCCTAGCCATTGGATTCCCCTGGCATAGTGCCACCCGATCTTCATTCCCAGCGCCTCTGTTGAGTAGAGCCACTGGTGTTATCCCCGGGTTGAGTTTTCTGTTTCCCATCCACTCATCAAGATTTCTCTTGAAGAGGGTTAGTGAGGTGCTCTGCTTGACATGTATGGGAAGTCTATTCCATAGCATGGGCAGTCTCTGGGTTATGAACATGTTCCTCCAACATGTTCTGTTGATTGTGGTAATAAGGTTGAGGTCT
The DNA here is from genome assembly GCF_019279795.1 of Protopterus annectens. Taxonomy (NCBI): domain Eukaryota; kingdom Metazoa; phylum Chordata; order Ceratodontiformes; family Protopteridae; genus Protopterus; species Protopterus annectens. Next base: position 1,435,281,602 of record NC_056746.1, on the reverse strand, counting down.
CTGGAGTGTGTGGTGCGGAGGAATTGGTATTTCTTTAGATGCAGCATTTCTAGCAAAGCTGGATCAGACGTGGCTTTGTAAGTCAAGCAGAGATCACCTCTAAGTAGGCGATATGAGACAGAGAATAGTTGGAGTTTTTTGAGTTGCTTCAGAAAGCATTCAACATATTCCACCTCTACTGTGTGCATCTCAAGACATCCCTCCAGCAATCCTGAAGAATGCAGTCCTCCACCAGTCCTCCTTTCTCCAGCTTTGTGGATGCATATTATAAACTCTGTAAAACCTTAGCTTTACTCTAAGAATTACCAGCGGAATCCAAACCAGACTGAAATAAGACTGAGGGGCTTGCATACATTCAGTTAATTAAATTACGCAAAGACACAGACACTCAATTCCTACGAAATGAAAAATGCACTTCTCACCAAAACAGCCATTCAGATACTCATATGCAACACATAATCATCTATGGACGTTTAAAAGTGTTAAGTCCAAATGTTGATAGTAATGTCTAGGAATCCAAAATCTAACCTGTATATACAGAGAAGAAAAAATAAAAGAAAATAAAAAAAAATCTATCTGCCTATAACATGGACAGAAATATCTGAAAGGAAGAAACTGGTGGGAGGATGATTACAAATTAAGACCCACCACAAACAAAGGTCTAAAAGCTGGGAGCAAGGCTGACAAAGCAACAATGAGAGTCCTATACTTTTCAAAACTTAATTCCAGCCAATTCACGGAAAATGCATCTACAAAGCTGGAGGGAAGAAAACCAGAGGAGGACTGCACTCCTCAGGATCTCCGAAGGGATGTCCCAAGATGCACGCAGTAAGAGCAAGATAAGTCGAATGCTTTCTGAAACAGCAGCTCCATTAAAGGACTGGAACTTGAAGGGTGCCAGACTCCCCTGGAAAGTGTAGTGAAATTCACAATACCCCTAAAAGGAAGCTAGAAGCAAGGCTCGCTGTTTGTCCAATACCACAACACTGCTGGATTATCAGGTCTTACTGAGACAGGCTCAGGTCTCTAGAATAAATACAGGGAATGAAACGAAAATGTCTCTTCAGTTCGAAGTCAGACATGGACACCATCCATTGGCCTTCAATTGTCCAAGTCTAACTGAAACAGGCCCTTCAGCTCCTTCAAACAGGAAGTAATCAGTATCCTTTTTTTTTGTGTGTGGGGGGGGGGATAAACCTCAAAATCAAATGGCAAATATCACAGCCACAGAAGGAAAGTAATTACGGTGAACAAGGATCTATTCCCTGATCCACTGTCAAAGTTTCCAGTTCTGCAGTATGTGTGTGCAAACACAGAGGTTGCTAAACTAAGTTGAATTCAGATAAAATGTATACATGGAAAAAAGAAAAGAAAAATGCAGTCTTAAACACAGATACTTAAATAAAAAAGCACTTTCAGCTATTAAACTGTAGAACATTTAATTATGGTTATTAATTACAGACTGTAAGATTACAAACATGCTTAAAGTGTCAAAACACTTCCAAATTCTAACTGGCAGAGCATTATATTATAGCCATTAACTGCAGATTTTAGTACAGATAAGTAAATAAAATTAGATGCACACTTTCTTTGGCTGTCCGTCTCCCCCCCGGCCTGCTGGTGCATTTGTTTCCCATTTACATGGGCAAGGATCAAATGGAAGGGGCTATTACTAAGGCAGCCATAAAGGTGGTTCATATACTTCTCTTTTTTGCCGTACCTTCCCATACACTCTAGAGTATGCTGGGAAGGCGGGCCACAAAATGAGATGACACTGCTGGGCATCCCCTTCGTGCAAATGATGTATGCCAGCAAGCACTTCACACCAGCAACAAGAAATGGAGGTAGTTTCTTCAGCGTCATTGCAGAACTGACTTCCCTGTGAGCTCCTTTAGCATGTGCACCTTACCCACGAAAGGTGAATAGGACACACCCCTTCATTCCCTTCCCTCTTTCCCTCCCTGAATACACCACACATTTTAATACATTCCACGTGTGGACTTGGTTCTTTACCATTCATAAATATTAAATATGGGCTACTGAAAGACTGCATTCCTCTGCTACAGTTAAGCATTCCTTGCCATTCTAGAGGACCAAAAGAACAGTGTAGCTTAGTGATCAACAAATTCCCTTTTTAGACAAGAACAAGGCTTCAAATTCCGAATACTTGATAATGTACCTACCTCTACCATTTCTGGAAATAGTTCAATGAAGACCTTATCCTTTAAATTAAAAGCGAGACTCTGTGCAGCCAACTGTCTTTTTGTAAAATCTGAAGTATTCTAGTGATTTTGATTGCATCATGTTTCATTTATTTTGAATTTGATTAAGTGGTCTTTCAGTGAAAATCAGTTTTCAGCCATTCTGACTAACTGAATTGTGTTGCTGTGAAATTTTTATTGTTTTCAAATGAATTGTCATGAACATTTATTTCTTGTCAAATGTATATCATTTTTACTTCTGATATAAGTCAATAAGGGGGTATTCTTTGCCATTGTTATATTCTACATACTAAGCAAAAGGTCAGCACAACACCCATATTAGAAACAAAATGTAATGCAATTTGCATATGACAATAAGGCCTTTGAACCAATGAAAGTTTATCACAAAGTTTTTAGGCTATAATAACATAGTGCAGTAAATTCTCAGTTAACCAGCACCTATGGGGACTGGTAGATGCCGGATAACTGTAGTTTCTGGTTGTTTGAAAGTTACTATTAAAAATAGGCCTGACTAATACTGTACCCTATACTATTTATTTGGTTTGACTTGTTCTCAAATTGGAGAGAGAGGGAATTTATTCCTCTGTTCCTTTTTAAAACATAAGGTTTGTTTCTGCGGGGGGGGGCAGAAAATGCAACACATGAAAATTGTACTGTAGTTCTGCGATATTTTTTTGCTGGTTGCTTGAGTTCTTGTTAACTGAGAGTTTACTGTATTCAGCTATAAAAACACGCAAGATTTTTATTCTAAATACAGGGTTTCTGAGCTTCAAACTGCTAAATTTGCCCATATCACTTTGATTGCTTCAGACATTGCCATGCTAACTGTGTCATGTTACAGATGAAATTCAAAACAAAGAAAGAAAGATATTTTGGATGCATAATTGCTGCTGTATAAAATATTGCAGGAAACATGTCAGAAAATGTAACGACCCCTGGCTGTAAAGTGCACTTAGCTTGTGATTCTGTGTGTAAAGCCCAGGGATACCTTTGACTTCATGTAATGTATTTTATTGTGTATGTGTATTATTCCAGTGACAACGAGAAATAAACAGGATTGTCATCCTTGGTGTAATTAAAACTTGGAAAAGAAGCATTCTAGGACATTATTGAACTCGTCAGGTGTGGTGTTGAATTTCTCAGTATGCTAAGAAACCTAAGTATAATGCAAAATGTCTTGCTGGCAGTGAAGGCATTTGAACCAATAGATCCAGTAACTAAATGTAAATGCTCCCGTTTTTAGATTTTACCATGAATGCTACAGCTAGTAGTAACAGAGGGGATTCAGCTACACACATTTCTAACGACAACAATTGTACCCTTTGAGTACAGCACAACAGTAAACTTTAGCCCACCACTTGTATTTCTGCACTCACTTTGCATGTTAACCTTAGCCTGTTGCAACAACAATGTAATTATTTTTCTTGCAAATTTTAGGATATTTACTTGTAATGTAATGACAGCTCAACAAATAAGGCTGCTAGACCCTTTTTGTAACTGCATATTGAGCAAAAGTTGAACACAACACTTAGAATGGTACTGGAGAATATAATGCAAGCTGTCAGACTGGCCATGAAGACTGTGAACCAGTTGTTCTGTTGCCTTTATATAAAAGGGCATATCCAAGTCCATCTTTATGATCTGATTATGAAAATTTCAAGCAGCAAAACAGATTTTTCTGCTACAAAACTTCTTACCCTGAGGGATGTCAGCACTCTGCTTCATTAAATTCGACTGTACCACTTTAGTACTATGACCTACAGCACATTTGAGATGACATGTTACAAATAAAAACTACATACTTTTTTGTGACATACATACAGTTCTGACTTCTGATGTAATGACAAGTTAGTAAAGAGATGTTGTAGGCCAGTGATGTATTTTGCATTCTGAGCAGAAGTTCACACAGTACCTGAAATTGAGTAGAATGCAAAATGTAAAAATAAATATTAAAAGCATATGAGCTAAAACACCTGGTGTCTGTGTATTAAAGGCGGTATCTCGGTTCTCCTGTAGGAAGTAATTATAAAGTTTTATAGCTGTATTAGTAGAATAGGCAGCAACAAAATACAATTAAGACTGCTGTTCTAACCTCACGAATTTCAGTTCAGGTCAACCCTGAATTTCACCTCTTCTCTTAAGCATGACATTGTATTTTTGACGTGTCACATCTCAAAAATATATTTTTCTGGTGAAATATATAGGAGTTTTATTAATGATATTATCAGAACTTGTCACACATTTGTTCTGGACATGAGTTTCATGCAGGCTTTTGAGCAGATGTAAAATTTTCCCTCTTTGTACTCTGGGCATAATGCCAGACTATGACAATGAAAGCACTCTGAAACACTACAGTTGCTAGCTGTGTATAAGAAGTCAGATGCCAGTTCTATAAAACATTTCATAATAAAAAATATTCAAAGAATTTTAATAAGGTATTTGGGTAGAAAATATACTCAGTTTTAGACAATCTTTGCATAGCAGCACAGCGTTTTTACCAGCACGTAGAATGTAGGCATTTTTCTTTATGTGTTAATGTGAATGTTACTTTTCCTAGTGAAATAAACATGTTTACTACTGTTATACTGAGGATACAGCCCACACAGATTCTGGACATTTGTTTTACCCAGGCCACTGAGCAGAGGACCGATAACCCACAGGTGGGAGCTAGGTATAATGCCATAGTGTGACAGCTAAAGTTGTCTGAAGCACTGAATTTTCTGTCTGCCTGTCTATGAGAGGCCACATGATAGTGCCAATAGGGCATTTCTCAGGAAAGACTTCAGTGAATTCTGTTAAGTTACACAAGTAGAAAACACATCCAGGAATGCCATACTATCCTCAAATGATTTCACTGCATCTCAGTCATGATTTACATTTCAGAACACTGTCTTTGTTAGTACATGGAATATAGGTCTCATTCTTCTATTTAGCAAAAGTGTAGGGAGGGAGGGATGAAACGTATAGCTGCCTTGGTTGTGAGATGTTAGGGACATGACTGGTATTTATGAAAAGATGCCTGTCAGTCCCTGGAAGCAGTCCACATTATTAAGTATTTAAGCAGCCAGGATGAGAATCAACTTTGATTGAGAATATATATTTTTTGTCAGTCCAGATTTGGCAAGCACAGAATTAGGGTAGTTTTGAGAGCACCAATTGTTATAGTTCTAACATACAGTAACAAAAATATTTCTCTGCTGGTGAAACTAAAAGGAGTTTTCATTTGTGATGCATTGCAGACCTTAGTTTCACCTAGCCTTTTGAGCAAAGGTGAAGTAGGCCATCCTTGGAAGTTTGGTATAATGCTAGACTGTGAGAATAAAAGCCCTCCCATAGCACTGGATTTGCCAGTGTGTAATCTCTTCTCTTTTGTCTGAATTTTAAGAAAAAAGGTTGGAACTAACAGCATACAAGTAAAAACACCAAACAAAAGAAGACTGAAAACACTGGAACAGTAAATTTCAATATAAACAACCTCATACCCTCTAACTATATACAGTATTTACAAATGCACAGCGTCAAAGCATTTGATTACCCTCATTTCTTTAAGGAATGCTATAGGACTCTAATACTGTTCTTTGTGTATTATTAAAAAAAGGCTGCCAAAAAATGTTTGACATTCTTCGTAGATTGTTTAGAGAAGGTGAAGGGGAATACTACTTTTAACTATGGAAATATTACTTAAACTCCTTTTCTTTCTGTTCCTTTGCTGAAAAGGAGTCTTGAAGAGCTCTGTCAGACTTTGAGTAAATGAATGAATATGTAAATAAGTTCTGGGTGTGTTTCTCATGAAGATAAAGGAGGTCCTAACGTCAAAAGATGAATTAGGGGACTGAGAACAAATTGAGGGTGCAAATAAACTGTGGGAATGTATTAGCAATGTAGTGATCAAGACTGTGGATAAGGGTTTGAAAAGGGTATAAAAAAGGCTAAAAAATGACAACGCCAGTAAGGCTATATAGGATGATGCTGGTGATAAGAGGAAAATCCAGGGCAAGCAAAAGGCAACACATTGAAAAGAAGGTTTGGTTGAAGTACAGTACAATAAGACATGCAGAAGGGCAGCAAAGGATGTCAGTGCAGCAAAGGCAAAATCTGAAGGGGTGAGCCAGAGGAGGGCAAGAGTGGAAACAAATCCTTCTTCAGGTATGCAGAAGAATGAAGGAAGGAAGGGTTAGACTTGGCTATGCTGGCCAAGGATGTGAAAGAAATCATGGAAAACTTGGAAAAGCAGGCATACCAAATGAGTGCTTTTCCTCAGTATTTCCAGAGAGATGCAAGAATAGGGTACAGGGCTGGAAGGGAGGTAGGGCACAGCGAGGAGAGCAGTGGAGAGAGATTTGGAAGATAAGGCAGAGATCAGATATTCTGCTTCTAGACAAATGTCGCAAGTGAGGAATGTAGCCAGTGTTCTAGTAGATCCGCAGCCTAAGGTTTACTACAGATCACTAGACATTGCAGAAGCCTGAGGATTGGTAGCCTTGTTCAGTGGATTAGAGGTAGGAAGAATTGAGGAAATTGCTAGTCTGTTAGCCTCACAGCAGTGCCAAGAAAAGTCATGGAAAAATATTGATGAAAAGGCTTCTGTTTTTGTAGAGAACAACAACTCCGAACAGCAACTGACAATAGTTCATGGCCAGAGGGAGCTGTCAACAAACCTTATCCTGTTTTATGACTGGGTTACAGGAGAACATCCAGAAAAAAAGACAGGCCAGCAGAAAAAGCAGGAATGATGCAGAGTCAAAAATACAATATATAAAGGTTTATTTGTAAACCCAAATAACCACAGACCGGTTTCGGCAGAATATGCCTTCCTCAGTGTGTTACAGACGAATAAACAGAGGATGAAAAATACATATGCATATATATAGTATGAATTGACCAATGAGCATTAAAACTGCCCTGTCATTCATTAATATTCATAAATAAGAGTAGGGATACCAAAAACAGTGCAATTCAAAATGAATGATACTAGTAATGATAATTTCCAAAAATAAATGCAAAACAGTATACATATTTAGATAGACCAGTTATGCTAGAATATGTATGGAACATATTAATAACATGAGAGTATGTTATAACAGGACAATATATTATAAATATAGCAAATAATGGAATGAATTTGATAACCACCCTGATGTAGTCAAAGCAAAGTGCACAGAAATGTGCAGAGTGCAAAATACAGGGGAAATATTCAATATCCTGCTATACTAGAAAAATTTGATAAACATATATCATCATGATAAAAAACAACATTATAAAAATATATGTATTAAGGAACCAATTGGTATATGAAGTAAGAAACATACACTGGCTTACAAGAAGTGAAGTGATACCTAAGTAACGATGTTCATAGGTATATATAGTCATGATAAGTCGGCATATGAATGTTGGTATGTTCACATGATAGGATATGTAGTGGACAACTGTGACATAAGAAAAGTTATGGAAATCAAGGTTAAAAATGATCATTGAGTCCTGGACTGAAAATAGCTCCCAAAGTAATGATCCAATATTTCTCCCTCTGATTCAGAATGCCATGCCAGCCCTGTTTATTGCTACGATCACCCACAATTCGATCAATAATCATAAACGTAAATAGTGCTTGTGGATGTTGGAGGAGGTGTTGGTACATAGCCTTGGTGGTCCTTTTGTTTTTGATGTCACTGCGATGTTCATTAATCCTGCTTCTAAGTTGTCTGGAGGTTTGACCCACATAGAAGGCCCCACAGTGACAGGTAGCTAAATATATAACCCAGTCACTACTGCAATTGCCAAATACCTTGCATTCAAAAACCTTGCTGGTGTTCCTGCTGGAGAACTGTTTGGATTTGGTAATCTGTTGACATGATCCACAATGACCACATGGGTGTGTGCCCAAGAGTTTGTGTCCCGTGAGGGTTAACTGTTTGTGAATAGCCCCACCACTGCCTGTATGTTTGTAGTGAGAGAGGTGTGATCCTAACGTTTTACCCCTTTTGTATGAAAACTTGCATTCCTCGCCTAGAAGGGATCTGAGCTGGTCATGGGCGAGCAGAATATTCCAATGTCTTTTGATAGTATCACGGATGACATTATAATTCCTACCATAGGTAGTGATAAACCTAATGGTAGGTTGTGCAGTGTCAGTAGGTGGATTCTTGTAATCCAATAATTCCGTTCTCTCTGTGTTCTTGGCTCGATTTCTCGCCAGATTGATGTCAACATAACGATATCCCCTGTTCATAAATCTGCGGCAAAGATCTGTACTGGCCATATGATGATCCTCTTGATTGGAGCAAAGACGTTTCATACGCATAAACTGTGATACAGGGATGTTTCTGATGGTGTGGCGTGGGTGCATGCTAGAAGCATGTAAGATAGTGTTATATTGGGGATATTTACGAAAGACCTTCGTGGACACCGTATTGTCCAGGTTTCTGTAGACAGTCACATCCAGAAAGTTGATGGTTTGTTTGTCATAGGTAAGAGAAAATTCCAATCCCCAGATGTTACCATTAAGATATTCCACAAATTCATGTAGATATGCCACATCCGCACGCCACACCATCCAGCAATCGTCCAAGGATCGATGCCAAATATCCATTTTCACCAGGTATAGATTGTGGGACATATCATAGATCATGCACTCTTCAAAATACGCCATGAATAAATCCGCATATATGGGAGCAAAAGATGCTCCCATGGCAGTACCCTGAAGCTGCCAGTAGCATTCCCCTTGGAAATAAAAGACGTTCTTGTTGAGTACATGTTCAGATAAGCAAATCAACAGTGTGTTGAATCCTGATGTATACAAGTTGGCCCTGTCCAACCAATATTGTAATGATTGTAATCCAGCCCAGTGTGGAATGCTGGTGTACAGTGCTTTGACATCTAGTGTGCACATGAGCCAGTCGGGTTCCAACTGTATGTTCTGAATGATCTTGAGAAACTGAGTGGTGTCTTGTAATCTGGCCCTGACCAAACCCAAGAGTGGTTTAAGGTATTGTGTTCGAAATGCTGAGAGGGGCTCAGTTAAAGATCCTATCCCAGACACAATAGGTCTTCCTGGGGGCTTAGTTAATGATTTGTGAATCTTGGGTAATAAATAAAGAATTTGTTTGCGTGGTTCAACAACTTTAAGATGGGACACACACTTTTGACTGTATATACAGAGAAGAAAAAATAAAAGAAAATAAAAAAAAATCTATCTGCCTATAACATGGACAGAAATATCTGAAAGGAAGAAACTGGTGGGAGGATCATTACAAATTAAGACCCACCACAAACAAAGGTCTAAAAGCTGGGAGCAAGGCTGACAAAGCAACAATGAGAGTCCTATACTTTTCAAAACTTAATTCCAGCCAATTCACGGAAAATGCATCTACAAAGCTGGAGGGAAGAAAACCAGAGGAGGACTGCACTCCTCAGGATCTCCGAAGGGATGTCCCAAGATGCACGCAGCAAGAGCAAGATAAGTCGAATGCTTTCTGAAACAGCAGCTCCATTAAAGGACTGGAACTTGAAGGGTGCCAGACTCCCCTGGAAAGTGTAGTGAAATTCACAATACCCCTAAAAGGAAGCTAGAAGCAAGGCTCGCTGTTTGTCCAATACCACAACACTGCTGGATTATCAGGTCTTACTGAGATAGGCTCAGGTCTCTAGAATAAATACAGGGAATGAAACGAAAATGTCTCTTCAGTTCGAAGTCAGACATGGACACCATCCATTGGCCTTCAATTGTCCAAGTCTAACTGAAACAGGCCCTTCAGCTCCTTCAAACAGGAAGTAATCAGTATCCTTTTTTTTTGGGGGGGGGGGGATAAACCTCAAAATCAAATGGCAAATATCACAGCCACAGAAGGAAAGTAATTACGGTGAACAAGGATCTATTCCCTGATCCACTGTCAAAGTTTCCAGTTCTGCAGTATGTGTGTGCAAACACAGAGGTTGCTAAACTAAGTTGAATTCAGATAAAATGTATACATGGAAAAAAGAAAAGAAAAATGCAGTCTTAAACACAGATACTTAAATAAAAAAGCACTTTCAGCTATTAAACTGTAGAACATTTAATTATGGTTATTAATTACAGACTGTAAGATTACAAACATGCTTAAAGTGTCAAAACACTTCCAAATTCTAACTGGCAGAGCATTATATTATAGCCATTAACTGCAGATTTTAGTACAGATAAGTAAATAAAATTGATGCACACTTTCTTTGGCTGTCCGTCCCCCCGGCCTGCTGGTGCATTTGTTTCCCATTTACATGGGCAAGGATCAAATGGAAGGGGCTATTACTAAGGCAGCCATAAAGGTGGTTCATATACTTCTCTTTTTTGCCGTACCTTCCCATACACTCTAGAGTATGCTGGGAAGGCGGGCCACAAAATGAGATGACACTGCTGGGCATCCCCTTCGTGCAAATGATGTATGCCAGCAAGCACTTCACACCAGCAACAAGAAATGGAGGTAGTTTCTTCAGCGTCATTGCAGAACTGACTTCCCTGTGAGCTCCTTTAGCATGTGCACCTTACCCACGAAAGGTGAATAGGACACACCCCTTCATTCCCTTCCCTCTTTCCCTCCCTGAATACACCACACATTTTAATACATTCCACGTGTGGACTTGGTTCTTTACCATTCATAAATATTAAATATGGGCTACTGAAAGACTGCATTCCTCTGCTGCAGTTAAGCATTCCTTGCCATTCTAGAGGACCAAAAGAACAGTGTAGCTTAGTGATCAACAAATTCCCTTTTTAGACAAGAACAAGGCTTCAAATTCCGAATACTTGATAATGTACCTACCTCTACCATTTCTGGAAATAGTTCAATGAAGACCTTATCCTTTAAATTAAAAGCGAGACTCTGTGCAGCCAACTGTCTTTTTGTAAAATCTGAAGTATTCTAGTGATTTTGATTGCATCATGTTTCATTTATTTTGAATTTGATTAAGTGGTCTTTCAGTGAAAATCAGTTTTCAGCCATTCTGACTAACTGAATTGTGTTGCTGTGAAATTTTTATTGTTTTCAAATGAATTGTCATGAACATTTATTTCTTGTCAAATGTATATCATTTTTACTTCTGATATAAGTCAATAAGGGGGTATTCTTTGCCATTGTTATATTCTACATACTAAGCAAAAGGTCAGCACAACACCCATATTAGAAACAAAATGTAATGCAATTTGCATATGACAATAAGGCCTTTGAACCAATGAAAGTTTATCACAAAGTTTTAGGCTATAATAACATAGTGCAGTAAATTCTCAGTTAACCAGCACCTATGGGGACTGGTAGATGCCGGATAACTGTAGTTTCTGGTTGTTTGAAAGTTACTATTAAAAATAGGCCTGACTAATACTGTACCCTATACTATTTATTTGGTTTGACTTGTTCTCAAATTGGAGAGAGAGGGAATTTATTCCTCTGTTCCTTTTTAAAACATAAGGTTTGTTTCTGCGGGGGGGGCAGAAAATGCAACACATGAAAATTGTACTGTAGTTCTGCGATATTTTTTTGCTGGTTGCTTGAGTTCTTGTTAACTGAGAGTTTACTGTATTCAGCTATAAAAACATGCAAGATTTTTATTCTAAATACAGGGTTTCTGAGCTTCAAACTGCTAAATTTGCCCATATCACTTTGATTGCTTCAGACATTGCCATGCTAACTGTGTCATGTTACAGATGAAATTCAAAACAAAGAAAGAAAGATATTTTGGATGCATAATTGCTGCTGTATAAAATATTGCAGGAAACATGTCAGAAAATGTAACGACCCCTGGCTGTAAAGTGCACTTAGCTTGTGATTCTGTGTGTAAAGCCCAGGGATACCTTTGACTTCATGTAATGTATTTTATTGTGTATGTGTATTATTCCAGTGACAACGAGAAATAAACAGGATTGTCATCCTTGGTGTAATTAAAACTTGGAAAAGAAGCATTCTAGGACATTATTGAACTCGTCAGGTGTGGTGTTGAATTTCTCAGTATGCTAAGAAACCTAAGTATAATGCAAAATGTCTTGCTGGCAGTGAAGGCATTTGAACCAATAGATCCAGTAACTAAATGTAAATGCTCCCGTTTTTAGATTTTACCATGAATGCTACAGCTAGTAGTAACAGAGGGGATTCAGCTACACACATTTCTAAAGACAACAATTTTACCCTTTGAGTACAGCACAACAGTAAACTTTAGCCCACCACTTGTATTTCTGCACTCACTTTGCATGTTAACCTTAGCCTGTTGCAACAACAATGTAATTATTTTTCTTGCAAATTTTAGGATATTTACTTGTAATGTAATGACAGCTCAACAAATAAGGCTGCTAGACCCTTTTTGTAACTGCATATTGAGCAAAAGTTGAACACAACACTTAGAATGGTACTGGAGAATATAATGCAAGCTGTCAGACTGGCCATGAAGACTGTGAACCAGTTGTTCTGTTGCCTTTATATAAAAGGGCATATCCAAGTCCATCTTTATGATCTGATTATGAAAATTTCAAGCAGCAAAACAGATTTTTCTGCTACAAAACTTCTTACCCTGAGGGATGTCAGCACTCTGCTTCATTAAATTCGACTGTACCACTTTAGTACTATGACCTACAGCACATTTGAGATGACATGTTACAAATAAAAACTACATACTTTTTTGTGACATACATACAGTTCTGACTTCTGATGTAATGACAAGTTAGTAAAGAGATGTTGTAGGCCAGTGATGTATTTTGCATTCTGAGCAGAAGTTCACACAGTACCTGAAATTGAGTAGAATGCAAAATGTAAAAATAAATTATTAAAAGCATATGAGCTAAAACACCTGGTGTCTGTGTATTAAAGGCGGTATCTCGGTTCTCCTGTAGGAAGTAATTATAAAGTTTTATAGCTGTATTAGTAGAATAGGCAGCAACAAAATACAATTAAGACTGCTGTTCTAACCTCACGAATTTCAGTTCAGGTCAACCCTGAATTTCACCTCTTCTCTTAAGCATGACATTGTATTTTTGACGTGTCACATCTCAAAAATATATTTTTCTGGTGAAATATATAGGAGTTTTATTAATGATATTATCAGAACTTGTCACACATTTGTTCTGGACATGAGTTTCATGCAGGCTTTTGAGCAGATGTAAAATTTTCCCTCTTTGTACTCTGGGCATAATGCCAGACTATGACAATGAAAGCACTCTGAAACACTACAGTTGCTAGCTGTATATAAGAAGTCAGATGCCAGTTCTATAAAACATTTCATAATAAAAAATATTCAAAGAATTTTAATAAGGTATTTGGGTAGAAAATATACTCAGTTTTAGACAATCTTTGCATAGCAGCACAGCGTTTTTACCAGCACGTAGAATGTAGGCATTTTTCTTTATGTGTTAATGTGAATGTTACTTTTCCTAGTGAAATAAACATTTTTACTACTGTTATACTGAGGATACAGCCCACACAGATTCTGGACATTTGTTTTACCCAGGCCACTGAGCAGAGGACCGATAACCCACAGGTGGGAGCTAGGTATAATGCCATAGTGTGACAGCTAAAGTTGTCTGAAGCACTGAATTTTCTGTCTGCCTGTCTATGAGAGGCCACATGATAGTGCCAATAGGGCATTTCTCAGGAAAGACTTCAGTGAATTCTGTTAAGTTACACAAGTAGAAAACACATCCAGGAATGCCATACTATCCTCAAATGATTTCACTGCATCTCAGTCATGATTTACATTTCAGAACACTGTCTTTGTTAGTACATGGAATATAGGTCTCATCCTTCTATTTAGCAAAAGTGTAGGAAGGGAGGGATGAAACGTATAGCTGCCTTGGTTGTGAGATGTTAGGGACATGACTGGTATTTATGAAAAGATGCCTGTCAGTCCCTGGAAGCAGTCCACATTATTAAGTATTTAAGCAGCCAGGATGAGAATCAATTTTGATTGAGAATATATATTTTTTGTCAGTCCAGATTTGGCAAGCACAGAATTAGGGTAGTTTTGAGAGCACCAATTGTTATAGTTCTAACATACAGTAACAAAAATATTTCTCTGCTGGTGAAACTAAAAGGAGTTTTCATTTGTGATGCATTGCAGACCTTAGTTTCACCTAGCCTTTTGAGCAAAGGTGAAGTAGGCCATCCTTGGAAGTTTGGTATAATGCTAGACTGTGAGAATAAAAGCCCTCCCATAGCACTGGATTTGCCAGTGTGTAATCTCTTCTCTTTTGTCTGAATTTTAAGAAAAAAGGTTGGAACTAACAGCATACAAGTAAAAACACCAAACAAAAAGAAGACTGAAAACACTGGAACAGTAAATTTCAATATAAACAACCTCATACCCTCTAACTATATACAGTATTTACAAATGCACAGCGTCAAAGCATTTGATTACCCTCATTTCTTTAAGGAATGCTATAGGACTCTAATACTGTTCTTTGTGTATTATTAAAAAAAGGCTGCCAAAAAATGTTTGACATTCTTCGTAGATTGTTTAGAGAAGGTGAAGGGGAATACTACTTTTAACTATGGAAATATTACTTAAACTCCTTTTCTTTCTGTTCCTTTGCTGAAAAGGAGTCTTGAAGAGCTCTGTCAGACTTTGAGTAAATGAATGAATATGTAAATAAGTTCTGGGTGTGTTTCTCATGAAGATAAAGGAGGTCCTAACGTCAAAAGATGAATTAGGGGACTGAGGACAAATTGAGGGTGCAAATAAACTGTGGGAATGTATTAGCAATGTAGTGATCAAGACTGTGGATAAGGGTTTGAAAAGGGTATAAAAAAGGCTAAAAAATGACAACGCCAGTAAGGCTATATAGGATGATGCTGGTGATAAGAGGAAAATCCAGGGCAAGCAAAAGGCAACACATTGAAAAGAAGGTTTGGTTGAAGTACAGTACAATAAGACATGCAGAAGGGCAGCAAAGGATGTCAGTGCAGCAAAGGCAAAATCTGAAGGGGTGAGCCAGAGGAGGGCAAGAGTGGAAACAAATCCTTCTTCAGGTATGCAGAAGAATGAAGGAAGGAAGGGTTAGACTTGGCTATGCTGGCCAAGGATGTGAAAGAAATCATGGAAGACTTGGAAAAGCAGGCATACCAAATGAGTGCTTTTCCTCAGTATTTCCAGAGAGATGCAAGAATAGGGTACAGGGCTGGAAGGGAGGTAGGGCACAGTGAGGAGAGCAGTGGAGAGAGATTTGGAAGATAAGGCAGAGATCAGATGTTCTGCTTCTAGACAAATGTCGCAAGTGAGGAATGTAGCCAGTGTTCTAGTAGATCCGCAGCCTAAGGTTTACTACAGATCACTAGACATTGCAGAAGCCTGAGGATTGGTAGCCTTGTTCAGTGGATTAGAGGTAGGAAGAATTGAGGAAATTGCTAGTCTGTTAGCCTCACAGCAGTGCCAAGAAAAGTCATGGAAAAATATTGATGAAAAGGCTTCTGTTTTTGTAGAGAACAACAACTCCGAACAGCAACTGACAATAGTTCATGGCCAGAGGGAGCTGTCAACAAACCTTATCCTGTTTTATGACTGGGTTACAGGAGAACATCCAGAAAAAAAGACAGGCCAGCAGAAAAAGCAGGAATGATGCAGAGTCAAAAATACAATATATAAAGGTTTATTTGTAAACCCAAATAACCACAGACCGGTTTCGGCAGAATATGCCTTCCTCAGTGTGTTACAGACGAATAAACAGAGGATGAAAAATACATATGCATATATATAGTATGAATTGACCAATGAGCATTAAAACTGCCCTGTCATTCATTAATATTCATAAATAAGAGTAGGGACACCAAAAACAGTGCAATTCAAAATGAATGATACTAGTAATGATAATTTCCAAAAATAAATGCAAAACAGTATACATATTTAGATAGACCAGTTATGCTAGAATATGTATGGAACATATTAATAACATGAGAGTATGTTATAACAGGACAATATATTATAAATATAGCAAATAATGGAATGAATTTGATAACCACCCTGATGTAGTCAAAGCAAAGTGCACAGAAATGTGCAGAGTGCAAAATACAGGGGAAATATTCAATATCCTGCTATACTAGAAAAATTTGATAAACATATATCATCATGATAAAAAACAACATTATAAAAATATATGTATTAAGGAACCAATTGGTATATGAAGTAAGAAACATACACTGGCTTACAGGAAGTGAAGTGATACCTAAGTAACGATGTTCATAGGTATATATAGTCATGATAAGTCGGCATATGAATGTTGGTATGTTCACATGATAGGATATGTAG
Organism: Protopterus annectens; assembly: GCF_019279795.1. Lineage (NCBI taxonomy): Eukaryota > Metazoa > Chordata > Ceratodontiformes > Protopteridae > Protopterus > Protopterus annectens. The sequence continues at coordinate 1,435,265,133 of NC_056746.1, read as the reverse complement.
TGGACAACTGTGACATAAGAAAAGTTATGGAAATCAAGGTTAAAAATGATCATTGAGTCCTGGACTGAAAATAGCTCCCAAAGTAATGATCCAATATTTCTCCTTCTGATTCAGAATGCCATGCCAGCCCTGTTTATTGCTACGATCACCCACAATTTGTTCAATAATCATAAGCGTAAATAGTGCTTGTGGATGTTGGAGGAGGTGTTGGTACATAGCCTTGGTGGTCCTTTTGTTTTTGATGTCACTGCGATGTTCATTAATCCTGCTTCTAAGTTGTCTGGAGGTTTGACCCACATAGAAGGCCCCACAGTGACAGGTAGCTAAATATATAACCCAGTCACTACTGCAATTGCCAAATACCTTGCATTCAAAAACCTTGCTGGTGTTCCTGCTGGAGAACTGTTTGGATTTGGTAATCTGTTGACATGATCCACAATGACCACATGGGTGTGTGCCCAAGAGTTTGTGTCCCGTGAGGGTTAACTGTTTGTGAATAGCCCCACCACTGCCTGTATGTTTGTAGTGAAAGAGGTGTGATCCTAACGTTTTACCCCTTTTGTATGAAAACTTGCATTCCTCGCCTAGAAGGGATCTGAGCTGGTCATGGGCGAGCAGAATATTCCAATGTCTTTTGATAGTATCACGGATGACATTATAATTCTTACCATAGGTAGTGATAAACCTAATGGTAGGTTGTGCAGTGTCAGTAGGTGGATTCTTGTAATCCAATAATTCCGTTCTCTCTGTGTTCTTGGCTCGATTTCGCCAGATTGATGTCAACATAACGATATCCCCTGTTCATAAATCTGCGGCAGAGATCTGTACTGGCCATATGATGATCCTCTTGATTGGAGCAAAGACGTTTCATACGCATAAACTGTGATACAGGGATGTTTCTGATGGTGTGGCGTGGGTGCATGCTAGAAGCGTGTAAGATAGTGTTATATTGGGGATATTTACGAAAGACCTTCGTGGACACCGTATTGTCCAGGTTTCTGTAGACAGTCACATCCAGAAAGTTGATGGTTTGTTTGTCATAGGTAAGAGAAAATTCCAATCCCCAGATGTTACCATTAAGATATTCCACAAATTCATGTAGATATGCCACATCCGCACGCCACACCATCCAGCAATCGTCCAAGGATCGATGCCAAATATCCATTTTCACCAGGTATAGATTGTGGGACATATCGTAGATCATGCACTCTTCAAAATACGCCATGAATAAATCCGCATATATGGGAGCAAAAGATGCTCCCATGGCAGTACCCTGAAGCTGCCAGTAGCATTCCCCTTGGAAATAAAAGACGTTCTTGTTGTACATGTTCAGATAAGCAAATCAACAGTGTGTTGAATCCTGATGTATACAAGTTGGCCCTGTCCAACCAATATTGTAATGATTGTAATCCAGCCCAGTGTGGAATGCTGGTGTACAGTGCTTTGACATCTAGTGTGCACATGAGCCAGTCGGGTTCCAACTGTATGTTCTGAATGATCTTGAGAAACTGAGTGGTGTCTTGTAATCTGGCCCTGACCAAACCCAAGAGTGGTTTAAGGTATTGTGTTCGAAATGCTGAGAGGGGCTCAGTTAAAGATCCTATCCCAGACACAATAGGTCTTCCTGGGGGCTTAGTTAATGATTTGTGAATCTTGGGTAATAAATAAAGAATTTGTTTGCGTGGTTCAACAACTTTAAGATGGGACACACACTTTTGACTAATGATTCCCTCCTCACATGCCAAATTCAAGAATAAATCAATTTGACATTTGAAATTGGGAGTGGGATCAAAAGACATTTTCATGTAACATGTTTTATCAGACAATTGTCGGAGACCCTCCTGTATATAAGCATCCAGATCTTGAACAACTACTGCGCCTCCCTTGTCCGCTGGTAATACTGCAATTGTTTTGTTATTGCTGAGTTGTTCCAGGGCCAGATTCTCGTTTTGATTGAGATTCTTCGCCATCATGATGGCTTTAACTTTACTTAATAAAGGCCTGAACTTTATACCTGGCTTCTTTTCCCATGAATATCATGTTGTGAATGATGTTTTGGGCTTTTGTCGTAATCTAAACTTCAAATTATTCTTTGCGAATTCATGCTCTCAAAGATCTGATGAGTTCAGATTTGGTAAATCGGAATTCCAACCTCCCATGAACAAGCATGTATCAATATTTATGCAATGTGTCCTTAGGGATCTTCATTTTCAGAATTATGGACACACCATGATGGCGAATAATCTCAATCAAAACGAGAATCTGGCCCTGGAACAACTCCGCAATAACAAAACAATTGCAGTATTACCAGCGGACAAGGGAGGTGCAGTAGTTGTTCAAGATCTGGATGCTTATATACAGGAGGGTCTCCGACAATTGTCTGATAAAACATGTTACATGAAAATGTCTTTTGATCCCACTCCCAATTTCAAATGTCAAATTGATTTATTCTTGAATTTGGCATGTGAGGAGGGAATCATTAGTCAAAAGTGTGTGTCCCATCTTAAAGTTGTTGAACCACGCAAACAAATTCTTTATTTATTACCCAAGATTCACAAATCATTAACTAAGCCCCCAGGAAGACCTATTGTGTCTGGGATAGGATCTTTAACTGAGCCCCTCTCAGCATTTCTAACACAATACCTTAAACCACTCTTGGGTTTGGTCAGGGCCAGATTACAAGACACCACTCAGTTTCTCAAGATCATTCAGAACATACAGTTGGAACCCGACTGGCTCATGTGCACACTAGACGTCAAAGCACTGTACACCAGCATTCCACACTGGGCTGGATTACAATCATTACAGTGTTGGTTGGACAGGGCCAACTTGTATACATCAGGATTCAACACACTGTTGATTTGCTTATCTGAACATGTACTCGACAAGAACGTCTTTTATTTCCAAGGGGAATGCTACTGGCAGCTTCAGGGTACTGCCATGGGAGCATCTTTTGCTCCCATATATGCGGATTTATTCATGGCGTATTTTGAAGAGTGCATGATCTATGATATGTCCCACAATCTATACCTGGTGGAAATGGATATTTGGCGTTGATACTTGGACGATTGCTGGATGGTGTGGCGTGCGGATGTGGCATATCTACATGAATTTGTGGAATATCTTAATGGTAACATCTGGGGATTGGAATTTTCTCTTACCTATGACAAACAAACCATCAACTTTCTGGATGTGACTGTCTACAGAAACCTGGACAATACGGTGTCCACGAAGGTCTTTCGTAAATATCCCCAATATAACACTATCTTACACGCTTCTAGCATGCACCCACGCCACACCATCAGAAACATCCCTGTATCACAGTTTATGCGTATGAAACGTCTTTGCTCCAATCAGGAGGATCATCATATGGCCAGTACAGATCTCTGCCGCAGATTTATGAACAGGGGATATCGTTATGTTGACATCAATCTGGTGAGAAATCGAGCCACGAACACGGAGAGAATGGAATTATTGGATTACAAGAATCCACCTACTGACACTGCACAACCTACCATTAGGTTTATCACTACCTATGGTAGGAATTATAATGTCATCCGTGATACTATCAAAAGACATTGGAATATTCTGCTCGCCCATGACCAGCTCAGATCCCTTCTAGGCGAGGAATGCAAGTTTTCATACAAAAGGGATAAAACGTTAGGATCACACCTCTCTCACTACAAACATACAGGCAGTGGTGGAGCTATTCACAAACAGTTAACCCTCACGGGACACGAACTCTTGGGCACACACCCATGTGGTCATTGTGGATCATGTCAACAGATTACCAAATCCAAACAGTTCTCCAGCAGGAACACCAGCAAGGTTTTTGAATGCAAGGTATTTGGCAATTGCAGTAGTGACTGGGCTATATATTTAGCTACCTGTCACTGTGGGGCCTTCTATGTGGGTCAAACCTCCAGACAACTTAGAAGCAGGATTAATGAACATCGCAGTGACATCAAAAACAAAAGGACCACCAGTGCTATGTACCAACACCTCCTCCAACATCCACAAGCACTATTTACGTTTATGATTATTGATCGAATTGTGGGTGATCGTAGCAATAAACAGGGCTGGCATGGCATTCTGAATCAGAAGGAGAAATATTGGATCATTACTTTGGGAGCTATTTTCAGTCCAGGACTCAATGATCATTTTTAACCTTGATTTCCATAACTTTTCTTTTGTCGCAGTTGTCCACTACATATCTTATCATGTGAACATACCAACATTCATATGCCGACTTATCATGACTATATATACCTATGAACATCGTTACTTAGGTATCACTTCACTTCTTGTAAGCCAGTGTATGTTTCTTACTTCATTCACTTCAGTGTATGTTTCTTACTTCATATACCAATTGGTTCCTTAATACATATATTTTTATAATGTTGTTTTTTAGCATGATGATATATGTTTATCAAATTTTTCTAGTATAGCAGGATATTGAATATTTCCCCTGTATTTTGCACTCTGCACATTTCTGTGCACTTTGCTTTGACTACATCAGGGTGGTTATCAAATTCATTCCATTATTTGCTATATTTATAATATATTGTCCTGTTATAACATACTCTCATGTTATTAATATGTTCCATACATATTCTAGCATAACTGGTCTATCTAAATATGTATACTGTTTTGTATTTATTTTTTGAAATTATCATTACTAGTATCATTCATTTTGAAGTGCACTGTTTTTGGTGTCCCTACTCTTATTCATGAATATTAATGAATGACAGGGCAGTTTTTATGCTCATTGGTCAATTCATAATATATATGCATATGTATTTTTCATCCTCTGTTTATTCGTCTGTAACACACTGAGGAAGGCATATTCTGCCGAAACCGGTCTGTGGTTATTTGGGTTTACAAATAAACCTTTATATATTGTATTTTTGACTCTGCATCATTCCTGCTTTTTCTGCTGGCCTGTCTTTTTAACTGGATATTTGGTTTGGGCCGTGCATCCCCCACCTGCATAGAACTTGGTTTGTGTTACAGGAGAACATGACAAGGCAATACGAGTAGATGCGAGTCTACATGGACTTCAGCAGAACCTTTGGCTTAGCCTAACATAGGAGTCCCCTAAGACAACTATAGGGGTCATGGGTAAGACCAGAGCTAAAGAACTGGATTACCATATAGATAGCTGGTAAGATGCAGAAGACTGTGGTAAGGGGGGCAAAGTCAGGGATAAGGAAAGTGACTAGTAGAGTATAGCATGGGGTACACTGAGTTTAGTACTTTTTTTCATGTGTTTATTTCAGAAATCTAAGGAAATAGCAAACAGGATCATAACCCTTCACTGATGAGACAAAGTTAGTGGCAGTAGTGGAGGATGGGGAAAGAGTTTTAGGAAGGATTTGGAAAATGTGAGCTAGTGGGCTGAAAGGTAGCAGTTTAGGTTTGATGTAGACAAATGCAGAGTGCTAATATTACTCAATAAAATGGCAGTAAACAAATAAATTGTAGGAAGCATCAGCTGAAGGGAGTTGAACAGATGGCAGAAGAACTGGAAAAAGATCTAGGAATGTTGCTTGCACCTAGACTAGACCACCAGGTACAGGATGAAAGTGCAGTGAAACAGCCATTAGAATGTTGGAGTGTATCCTTAGGAAGATAGATTCAGGAGTTGCTGCTATACCTGGCCCTGATCAGGCCATACATTCAGGAAAGCATGCAGTTCTGGAGACTGTACAAGGGGAGGGATATCAAGTTTGGGGAAGAAACGCAAATGAGAAAACAATCATAAGGGTTCACAGAATGGAGGGAAACTGTATGAGCAGAAACAGGAGGAACTTAAGATCTTCTCTGTCCTGAGACCAGAAGAGAAAGGGAAAACATGATAGAAGTGTATATTGAGTGCGCCAAGCAGATATAAAGTGGTTGTCTTGAACAGGAGTGACAGAGAGGGAGAAGGAGGTACAGGTAACAGATTGGCGAGACCTCGAATCTGTAAATACCCTTCTTCATAAAGAGATTTGTGGGTGCACAGGATGTATTAGCAGGATGGGTGAAGTTGAGCAAAGGTATTGAAAATGCATGAGATGGGTGGAGAAGAGGTAAGGGAGAAGAAAGGAAATAAGGGGAGGTAAAATGCTGAATTCACACAGAAAAGCTTGTCTCCTTCTGCAGTTAATAAAATTGAATGTAATGTTAACTCCTGTGAGTTAAAACATATTTTGTCCTGTAAATCTATTTAGCAAGTGCTATAATATTAGTAATTAGCTTGTTATATATATTGCAAAGGGGTCTATATTACATCGCCGAAATCTAATTATGGCGAACACCTTTTCATAGACGCAAAATCAGCAAAACCATTCACTAAGGGCAAACACGTAGTTGACCAAATACAGAACTTTGCCCTTTTCTCCACTGTAGTGTGACCTTGGAGTTTGTATATAGTTGTGGTGGGCAAAGCTCCCCAGTTAGGTGGGTTCGATTCAGTGTGGATTTTGGATTGTTGTGGTGCAGGCAAATGGTTTCGCTGAGTTTGTGTCGATGAAAAGGTGTTCACCGTAATTAGATTTCGTCAACGTAATATAGACCCATTGCAAAGTGTTACCTCTGTTATGTGTACATTGTGTATTGTTTTACTTTACCTTCAGCCCAGGTCTTTGTAGAAAAGGGTCTGTGGGCCAGCCCATCCATCCATTTAGAAACAAATACATAAAATGTTATCAGTGATGTTCTTGTTATTTCCGATTCCCTGTTTGACTTGTTGAATTAGATACTACAGAATTCACCCAAATATCAATCTATTTTTTTCACATAAAGCTAATGTTATGAAACTTGTGCTACTAGGATGATATTCAACTAGGTGATAGCCTGTCTTGTAATCTAACTTTGAGAATAGTATTCCTTCAGTATTTTCACTTGATATGTCCTCCATAACTGAGGAGTAGTGTCGTTACATTTGCTTAGCTGAATCCTGATTTCATCTGGAGTTTTAAGCTTTTGAGTGAAACTGGGACAAGAATTTCTGTTATGTTAAGCCATTTCTGTTTATTTAATGCTTTTACTTCTTGAAAGGTCATATTTCAATCAACGCCTTGTTGTCTGTATTTATTCATTGAGCAGTTTGCTTAGCCTTTGTTTAGTCAATTCATGTTTTTCTCCACTGATCATTATTTGTACCACACCTGGCATTCTGGCAGTAGAGGAGCTTAGCAAGCTTGCTTGTTCTTTAGTCTGTGACAAAATGAAAGAGGCTTTTCTCATTTTTCTCTTAAATGAATAAGCTTTGTGTGCATGTGTATGTTTATGTTCTCTTGAATTTCCTTTTAGTCTAAATGCGAATCTCTGAATGTTTTGGTTGGTTTCAGTTTTGCCAAATATGTAGTCCTAGTGTTGGTGCAAGATTTTTGGACAGTGAGGATCTGTGAGTTTTCTTTTTTTCCCACTGTTGTAAAACGTCAGAACTGGTGTACACACACACACACACACATATATATATATATATATATATATATATATATATATACGTACGTAAAAGTAGCAGGTGTTGTTGAGGTGGGGGGATTGGTCCTTGTAAAAAAAAAAAAAAAAAAAATTTCTCATTATTTTACAATTTTTGACCATTAAATGGTTCAAAATGATGTGCTTCAGTGATTTTTTGCCATTTAGGTTTTGGAAAGAGGTGTGTGTGTGTATGTGTGTGTGTGTGTGTGTGTGTGTGTGTGTGTGTGTGTGTGTGTGCATATATATCTGTTTATCTATGTCTGTATATGTACTTAAACGGAAAAGTAGCGGTCTGCCAACAGTGCGATCTCGGAGTTGGTATAATTAGTTAGGGGGGTGTGGTGGGAGGGTGAAGCCCCTAACTTGTGTGGGTTTGGAGAGCTTCCATGTGGTTTCTTGTGATTGTCGGCTGTCTGCTTCCTTTCCCTGAGTAAATTGTCGGTTATGTATGGAGTTGTTTAAAAGAACATTCAGTGATGTCGTCTGGGTCTTTTTGTCTTTGGGTAAGTGGGCTTTCGTCTCTTCAAGTAGACTCATACATGTGTGTGTGTGTCTGTACTATATAATTATATATATATGTGTGTGTGTGTGTGTGTGTGTGTGTGTGTGTGTGTGTATGTGCGTGTGTGCATGCGTGTTTATATAGAGGTGTGTGTGTGTGTGTATATGTGTGTGTATATATATATATATATATATATATACACACACACACACACACACACACACACACACACATATATAATGTGACATATATAATGTGTGTGTGTATAGGCAGAAAACGTGACCTAGTGTCCAGGAAATGTGAATAGTGCACACTTTTCTTAAGGAAGAACAAAGCAAAACAATGAAAAATTAGTTGTACAGGAATTATATTGGCGTACAAATTACTAAAATAGATTGTCATAACTTGTAATGTAAGATCCGTGCCAAAGATCAAATTGCGTTCTTGTTAAAAATAAGAAAACAGGATTCAAGCTGGTACTGCTGGTACAAGAGATGAGCCCTTTTGCCCTTGTCAGAGCTTCATCTGATCTGAATCCAGTATTTTTTTTTTAAACAAGAAACTTCTTTATTGAATTATGACTTTTTACATAAGTATTCTTACTTTCTTATAAATTAAAACAAACCATATTGACATATATTCAGTTGCAAGCATTATAAATCACTTATCTTCTATACGGTCATTGTCACTTAAACATTGCATAGTTCATTCAGTTCCTGCCTTCCCTTGCACCCCATTCCTCCTCTGAAACATTATTCTGCATATGTTCTCAAAATTCCCATTTTTTTCTGTGTAGTTTGCTCCTACCTTTTTTGTAAAGATCCCACTTAAAGTGCATATATCCCTGTTAGTATATTTATGACTTCTAATACTGTTGGTTTAGACTTGGTCTTCTCCTTTTAAAATTTGTAGTTTTCTCAAATTGTTGTGAACTGCAGTCACTAATGATAGATATCTAAATCTGAGACTGCATATCCCTGAGAAAATGCTTGCTGATGCAAATCTTGTTATTCTAAGTATACAAGCGCAATATCAAACTCTCGGCCTGATTTTGGTTCATTGTATGTAATTCTTGAGCTAAGTAGTTGCTAGGGCACACTGTAATGTGCTGCACTGTAAGGTTCTTAAAGCAGTAAGCCAGAGTAGATTTCTAGATTATTATTTATGATTTTTTTTCATTTGTTTAATCACAAACAAACATTTTGGTGTACTGTCATCAAAATGGCTGTAATTTTGGTGGTCATGTCCATGTACATGTTTGAATGTGTGTGCATACAAATGAAAATATGTATGTATGACTGTCACACCAAGAATATAGGCATGTGTTTATGGCTCTACATTTATGAACACCATAAGGGTCATATATTACAGTGTGCCCTACCTAATCATAGTACCACCATGGCCCTGATCAGTTTTACCAATGTCGTAAATCAATACCAAAACAACAGCAACCTTATCTCCACTATCTTTCTAGATCTCTTCAAGGCTTTGATATGGTCTCCCATCCCAAACTCCTTACTGCCCTCTCCATTCTTAACCTAAGACACTTTACTCTAGCCTAGTTTCAGGACTATCTGTCCAACCACCAACAGACAGTAAAATGGGAAAACTTCCTGTCTCCCTGGGGGTAACCCAGAGATCCATCCTTGGCCCTCTCCGATTTAACATAGTTATCAACCAACTTCACAGATTTACCCAGCATGCCACACTAGTCCATTACGCTGATGACCTCATCCTAATCTGTCCTTTACTGCCATCTGGCTAGCCAACTCTTCCCTGATACTTAACCCCCCAAAAAACCCAGCTAATGATATTCTATCCCATAACAGCCCCTGACCTCATACCACCATTCATAATATATTCTGCCCATATCATCCCTATCACACCAGTCCATAATACCAAACTGTAGGAGTTATTATAGATCACAATATGAAATTCGATATCCATATTGCTCAGACAATAAAAAAGTCCATAAAAAACTTGGAACACTATACAAATGCAGAAAATACCTTCCCAAAAACAGCAAAGCTACCATTGCAAGAACCCACCTAATCTCAACACTTATGTATACCTCTCCTATATCCATCAGCCTAAATAAAGCAGACTTAAAGAAACTTGACACCTGTTACAATAAAATAGCTATGTTTGCAACTGATTCCCCCTGCATTACACATCACTGCCAAGCTATCAAGAAATTATTCTTGCTAGAATTACCCAACCTGGTCACCTACAATAGCTCATCAAATAATTTATGATCCAAATAAAATTCCATCACTTCATGACCTGCTAAAAAGCTATTCCAACAACCGCTTACTCCACCAACAAAGCACTGGTTGATGTATCCAAAAGCAGAAATAGCTCTGGTGACTCCCTCTACTCTTCTACTACTGCAAAAGTATGGACCTCCATCCCCTAGGTATTAGGTCCAACAAAAATAAAAATACTTTCAAAAACCTCCTCCAGACCCATTTAAACAAGTCATGGATATGCAGTTGTTCTAGCCCTGGAGAGCTTCCCATGTTTATCTTCTGTGCAAGGCTTTAATCAGGACCCTTCTAGATGCTATTCACAAACATCTCATAGTGCACTATTTTAAACATTTTAGGAATGTATCCAAATAACTGATTGTAACAGCTTGTGTACTGTTTTGTGTAATGATTTTTTTCATTTTGTACTAATCTTTGTGGAGCTTTTCTTCCCAGGCCTCTGCTGAAAATGAGACTCATGCCCATTCGGACTCTTCCTGTAAACAAATGTAAAATAATTTTAGAGGTTGCGCCTGCCAGGAGGACACATTAACACATTTGTTTCCTCACCCCTAGGGTTGTAAATTTATACATATGGAAATTTTGAGTGCTGTGATCCTGGACCCCCTGCTATGATTTTTGATGGTCCCCTGCTATATTCTTGAAAGCTGAGAGTTTGAGAGTTATATAACCATGTAAATGATAACTTTTTGAAAAGAGTTTTCAGAAGTGGACATTTTATACTTAAATTATTTTTCATATTATTCCTTGTTTTAGATATATTTTATAGCTGAACATTATCTTGTTTTGAATATCTTTTAACTGTAGACATTTTTGTAGATTACATATCTTTCAAGAATCCTAAGGTCGAAAACAAAACATTCAGTTTTCGTACTGATGGAGGACATCTGCTCTTGTGAAACCATGCATTTTGTTGTGCACCTGAATTGTAATATACATTCCCTTCTTGAGTTGTATTTTGTTTGAAGACTTTAAAAAACAAGTAATCTCTGTGGTATCCCCGAAGTCTCAAAACAACCCACTAAAGTGTAGTGGGTCTAAAAACAAAACAGTGTAAGAAACTTCTCTGTGTGGAAGATTTTCAGTCCATATATTTCTAGTTAATCACTGTATATTAATCAGATCCGACAATAGTAGTAGAAGTAGCTTCGTCAAGTCAAAAAGTAATAATAGAAAATATATAATTCTACAGTATTACTAAGTATGCGAAAGTAATCCAAGCAAGGCAGGCAGTCTGTTTCCAGTCTAAACGACTGGAAATAGACTGCCTGCCTTGCTTGGATTACTTTCGAATACTTAGTAATACTGTAGAATTATATATTTTCTATTATTACTTTTTGACTTGACGAGTTTACGTTCGCTACTTCTACTATTGTCTGATCTGATTAATATACAGTGATTAACTAGAAATATATGGACTGAAAATCTTCCACACAGAGAAGTTTCTTACACTGTTTTGTTTGAAGACTTTAATACAACAATAAGAGAAATACTGTCTAAATTAAAGACCCTAGAAGGGCTGTGTGGAAACATGGAAATGACTACTTTTGTAATAATGAAACTTGTCTTCTCTTGTTGTCTTCAAATACAGGCAATGGTAAAGGAGAAATTGTCTGTGCTTTACAAAGAAATAAGTAAAGCAGATGAGGGCTTGGAAGAAATGAAGAAGCAGGAGAAGTCTTGTTCAGTAAGTGTGCACCTTATATTTGTTTTCAGCTGTCAGCTGCAAGAGTCTTGTGTTGTTTACGCCTCTAACTGTAATAAGGAACCGGTGAGCAGATAATCACTTCATGTTACTGTTTCACTAGTTTTCCTTAGGTTTATCTTAATTTATCACCAATCAAAGAAAAAGGCTTTGCCCTAGAACTTACATTTTGAGTAAATTGCAAAAATATGGACATTCTGTGAAAATCTGGACAGCTGAGAGGTAGAAGCCCTGGTTATGGGTGAGTTCATAGCCGGCCTTAGGCATAGGCCAACTAGGCAGTGGCACTTTTCCATTATTTATTTGGTGTAGGTAGACCAGGAGTGGGGGCACCTGGGTGGTGTGGTGGGGCGCCATGGAGCCCTTTTGCCTAGGGCACTGGCTGACCTAAGACCACTGCTGGGTGAGTTTAGGAAAATATATACAATCAGTGTCTGATAACAAATGCCCGATGGTGAAGAAGTTTCAGAAAACGTTACTAAGTAATCCCTGTGAAGAGAATCTATGGCAGAGTGAGTATATTTTAGGTCAAGTGGAAACCAATAGCAAAGTTCTCTTTTGAAGTAAAGCTCTGTACATGAAGCCATTTTAAGGTAGCTAATCAGGGGAGAATGATGAACATTCTGACTGGGAGAGCATAGCGGCCTGAACTTATGTTTGGCAGTCTTTCTATGATGATGATCACAGCACCTGCTAAGGAAATATCAGCAAACACAACTGAAAGTCAAAAGGTGTCTAAATGCAAACCTTGATATTGAACAGCGAGGTCCATGGTACAGGAATGCAGGGTACTAGCAATAGCAACCATTTTTGGTATGAGGTAGACATCGATCAAAAGCTTTCAACACAGTTTCCTATATCAAAATATGTATGTATGACTGTCACACCAAGAATATGTATTGGCAGAAAGTTACAGTAATTGTCTGCATAAGTGGGCCTTACTGTTTGATCCTGTATATTTGAAACTGACTAGTTGTTTCTTCTAAATGTCAGAAGTTCTAAATGTTGTGTTTAAATGCTTTTCCTTACAAGAGTTTGTTTTGCTTTGGATGTGTGTATGTGTATGTCTCTGTGTGTGTCTGTGTGTTTATGTACCCAGTCCCTCTACTCCTTCCTTCTACTCTCTTTGTCCTACTTATCCATTTATTTTCTGCCTTTCCTGATCTCTGATTTGTCATCTCCTCTTCTGGTTCTTCCCACATCTCTTTCTTCCCTCCACTTTGGATTTCTTAGGATTTAGTAGTAGCAATTGGCAACTTAGCTAGGCTTCAGCAGAACTAAGAGATTCCTGGGTGTGCTTTTATAGTGTTTTTATGGTATTAGCAACACAGGTCAAGGCAGAATCATTAACATAATTAACAGATGTGTCATGTTTGCCACGGTGCGAAGGTTGTTCATGAAAATGTTGAAAAGGAGGGAACCAGGGACAGAACCTGGGGGGGGGGGGGCTTACTGATACAGCGAGAAAAGAAAAGATGCATTTTTCCCATTTTACTGCTTGGTACTTATTAGAGATGTAGCTGTTCAGCCACAAATGTGATCTCTTGTCAAGCCCTACTGAGGATAGTTGCTGAAGTAGTTTGATATAGGAAACTGTATTGAAAGCTTTTGATCGATGTTTACCTCATACCAAAAATGGTTGCTATTGCTAGTACCCTGCATTCCTGTACCATGGACCTTGCTGTTCAATACCAAGGTTTGCATTTAGACACCTTCTGACTTTCAGTTGTGTTTGCTGATATTTCTTTAGCAGGTGCTGTGATCATCATCATAGAAAGACTGCCAAACATAAGTTCAGGCCGCTATGCTCTCCCAGTCAGAATGTTCATCATTCTCCCCTGATTGGCTACCTTAAAATGGCTTCAGATACAGAGCTTTACTTCAAAAGAGAACTTTGCTATTAGTTTCCACTTGGCCTAAAATATACTCACGCTCTGACATATATTCTCTTCACAGGCATTACTTAGAAACGTTTTCTGAAACATCTTCATCACCGGGCATTTGTTATTAGGCACTGATTGTATATATTTTATTAAACTCACCCATGACCAGGGCTTCTACCTCTCCGTTGTCCAGATTTTCACAGAATGTCCAGATTTTTGACTCGCATTTTGGTCTGTTCCTCATAGAAGTTGTGGTTTTCTAGCAAATCACTGATGATTGAAGTCACTAAATAATAATATACATTTGAGTTTCAGACTTCATATCCTTCAGAAAATACTTGCTAACACAAATTCTGTTATTCTAGCAACTTTCTAGGTTAATAAGAATAACATTTACAATTTGTCCATATTTCTGGGTTTTTGACCCACCGTTATTTTAGTCTTTGTCCAGATTTCATACTTGAAGAGGTTGAGAGCTGTGCCTGGTGCTGTTGTCATTTGCTCAAAACAGTCAGGCTTTGCGGGACTAGTGAGCATTTGTGTGACCTAGACTGAAATACTTGGGCTACTGTGTGTTGGTGTGAAAAAATGTGAAATACATTGTGTCCATGTTTATTTATTTATACAAACTACAGTTGAATATCTAAGATGGACAGTCAACAAGGGGACTATAATTTCACGACTGTCTGTGTGTGACAATGATTGAACCTACTGTCCGATCAAGTTAAGCAGTCATTTAGTCATAATCAGGTTAAACCATGATTAGTCTGTCTTTGCAGGATTAATGTGCATTTCAGTGAAGCAGATTGGAATACTTTACTCTCACTGTTTTTATCACAATTGGACATTTCAGATGTACATAATCAAGTGGTTGTAATGGGTGTGGACATTGATGGATTATAATGACATCAGTCTGAGTGGTCTTTTGTAGCTGAGGTATTTGAAATGGGTGATCTTGTTATTAAAGTTTGTTTCAGCATTTGCTAAAAATGTCCAAGTTTATACATTTAAAACAGACATTCTCATTTTGCTTTATTAAACAATAGATATAATTTAAACAATCAGGAAGGTGAATCCCAAAGAACGTGTGCATTTATGCATTGTCCAAAAAGCATGTAAGTGTGGGGGGCACAATTTGAAAAATGCCCAATAGACTAATGCATACTTCAGAGTAACTCTTGGGTAGGTTGTAATAGCCTTTAGCAAGTATTCATGTCATTTGTAACATAAAGTCTGTCTAGCCTGGGTCAACTGCCGTACTTTCAAATTAAAAAGTAAAATTCATTGATTCATTCCTTCACTCTCCCACATCTAGAAGTTTGTATATCTTTAAATGACTAGTCAAAAACCTGCATTCCAGCATAGTGTAATATTGCCTGGTTCAGTATTTCTTCTCCCCTTCTTTGTTATTATGTTCCATTCTTCTGTAACTGTCAAAATCTCTTTTTATGAAGATGTACTATATCCCCCAGGATTTGTTTTAAATCTGTCACTTCCATTACCTTCTTATCATCACATATCTGCTATAGCCATCCCGTTCTGCCTCTTGTATTGCAATCTGTGCATTTTTTGCTACCAATATTATTAATCCTCTTTTCCTACTCTGAATTGCATAAAACCTGCTGGAAGGACATATTGTCCCCTTGAGGTTACCACACCTTTGGAACAGACTTGCACTTCATGTCTTCAAAGGCAATCTGGATGATCCGATGGATGACTGTTAATTCACCATGGTGGTTCCATCTGTGTCTCTCTTGGACAGGGGCAGTAGGTGTTGATTGTGGAAATAAGGATATGAACTTGGCTAGGCTTGTAAGGGCCCTAGGGCCATTAGCCTAGTAACTTCCTGTGATCCTATGATGACATTCAATAAAACCTTCTCTTTATTAAGTCTTCATGCTCAGTTTTTATCAAAGTATCTCTTGAAGTAATCAGATATGTACGCTACATTGGGTTAAGATAGGGTACTGCTTTATTATTTTTTTGTCTGTTCTTGAGGGGATTGATATTCAATGTCTTTAATATCAGTATCATTTTCCTATTCAAAAATCATGAAACACCCTTTCTTTCTCTCTGGACTTGCCTGGTATAACTGACCTCCCTGCACTTTAATAAAATAATCATCTGCATACTATTAACTTTATCATATCACATTACCTGCACTATGTCAACATATCCATGTAACACCCCCAAACATAATTCCAGAACTACCAAGTGCTGTAGCTAACAACAATATATAAACTTAACAAAGAAAATATTTTGTTATTCCCTTCCTTCACTTTTTTTGGTGAGCGTATGGTCTATAATGTTGTCCTACTACTGTCCTTGAAATCCTACTTCTGCCCCCCCCCCCCACGGGCAGCCCTTGCTTAATTCTTATAAATTAACCCCTTGCATCACTCAGTTCTTTCACCCCCCCCCCCCTTTGCAATCTCAGTTTTCACCATTCACATTCTCAGGTCACCAGACCCTGTTCTTGTCTCTTTCCCTGTGCTAGTGCTTCCTTAACCAGCCTTGTAACATATAGTGTCTGGATTGCATATATTACACTGTATTATCATTCTATTCTAAGTTTCCAGGGCACTTGAAATTACATTTTACCCTTTAGAAAGCCTGTTAATCAGTTGGGAAAGCATACCTTATTCCAAGAATATTTTCCTGGTCTTCTCTTATTCCATCCATCCTCCCTCTTATCTTCTTAATTTAACCTCTCATTTAGCAATCTTTAGCTCTCAAGTCCCCTTCCGTTATTTCTTGTGTTAGCATTTCCTTGAATGTCGCTGCAGCATACTGTCTCTACCACAAATACTACAGTGCATAATCTCAACCCTATTTTATCATCATTCATACATTTCATTAATTAAAATACATTCTGAAAGGGTAATTAAATTGCAACAATTATCTTTATACACATTACCCTCTTTTATATACACACCTCTTTGTTTCCCCTCTTTAAGAAAACCATCTCCATTTATATTTACTTCTAGAACAATTAACTTGAACAGCAACACACCCCCAAAAATTATTACATAGAAAATGTTTTTTGTCATGATAAAAGCAAGTCTGTTTATATTAAATAATCAATTAAGTTACCAGTTTTTTACCCCTTAACAATTTTATGTCCTTAATATTTGATCAGCAACCCCTTCTGTGTGTTCCTCAACTAATGCTTCTCTGACTCACTATGACTGTATCTGCATCTCTTTCTGTTTCTCCTTCAAAATAGTGGAAAATGGCTTTACTAGCCACCTCTCATTTGGGGGTGACCGTCCTGTTGTTCCTTCTCACAAGCAGGGAGAGAAGGATGTTCCAATATCCAACTGATGTACTTGAACAAATCTGTCCAGTTTGGTCAAAGCCTCTTCTACGTCCATAAACATCCTTGTTCCGACTGAAAAAAAATACAAAAGGTTCAGTGTCACAGGGTACAGTAGTTTTAACCCTTACGTGGAGTTTCTTGCAAAGTCTCAGATACTGTATAAAATTGTTCGTTTCTTGTCTGGCACCGATGAAATAATCACAATCCACAAATACCCTATTCTCATCAATTTTGAGTTCCTTTCCTTTCCTCCACAATAAGTGCAGCAGTTGTCCTTTAAGCTGAAAAGTCTGTACTTTAATCAAAGTAAGTCTAGAGAATCTTGCTGCCCATGTAGCAGTGATGTAGCCCCTACAAGCTCTATCCAATTGGATTATCTCCTTAGACAACTCAGCGCACTTACTTATATGATCTACCAGGTAACTGTACTCTCTTCGAAGAGAAAATAAATGACCTCCTCGATAATATGCAAGGGTTAAAATTGCTGTTAAGCAACTGTTATTAAAACTCCAGAGCACAAAAGCTTTTAGCACAATGGCTCATGCAGCAGAATGTAAAAAGGGCTGTTGCCAAGTTTAGAGAGTCTTTTTAACAAGGAAAATAGACATAGATCCTGTAGATGTATTAGAAATGTTTAAGAAATGTTATGAAAATCTGTATAAAGCAGAGAAATGTGAAAATCAAGAAGAAGTAAAAACAGAAATGTTTATGGAAGAATTAAATATGCAATGCTAGAGGCAGACAATGCTCAATTACTAACAGGATAGGAGAAGATAAGACATAAATGGTGATGTATAACCAGTCTACAAGATCGTCTGCAGGAAAAGATGATACAAAAACACCAATATTTCAAATTTCTGCCCTATTGCACTACTCTCACCAATCTCTAAAAATCCTTGAAAAGTGCGTTCACCTCCAACTTATGCCTTTTCTAACCCAAAACAATCTTCTTACACCTACCCAACATGGCTTCTGCTCAGGCCACAGCACCATAACTGCCCTACTGTCTTTCCTAGAAACTGTCAATCAAGCCCGAGATTCTGGACACTTGGTCTCTACTGTATTGCTAGATTTGTCCAAAGCTTTCGATACCGTCTCCCACAAACACCTCCTCTCTCATCTCTCAAATCTTCATCTCTCACCAAGCACTTTATCCTGGTTCTCCAGCTACCTGTCAGACAGATCACAGTCAGTCAAATGGAAAAACTCCACCTCCCTTTTCTTAGCTACTCCTACTGGTGTACCTCAGGGATCTGTCCTAGGGTCAATGCTTTTTAACATCTTTATTAATAACTTTCACTCTGCAATTCCTGATGCCAAAATCATTCAGTACGCAGATGATTTTACCTTGGTCTGCTCTGCCTCTAACCTCTCTGAATTGCTCACTAAAACTCAAACTGCTTTTTCAACCGCCGAAAACTGGATGCACCAAAACCACCTCTCTCTCAATGCCAATAAATCTAAAATTTTACTGTTCCCCCTAACAAAGACTCATTCCTATAACAAAGTTCCTTTCAGCGTCCTGAGTCAAACCAACTCACCTGTAGAAGTGGTTCCATCTGCCAAACTACTTGGCATTACTATAGATGAATACCTTAAGTTCGACATCCACATTCTGCAAAATATTAAGAGAACCCACCAAAAACTTGGTATGCTTTACAGGAATAATCACTTTCTCTCACACTCTACTAGGCACACTGTGGCCACTACCTAGCTTCTGCCCTCCTTACTATACGGAGCTCCTCTCCTTACCAGCCTGTCCTTTTCTGTCACCTCCAAACTAGAAAACTGCTATAATAAAATCTCTAAATTTGCCACCAAATCCAAACATTCCACCCATCATTGCCCCAACCTGCAATCTCTGTATTGGCTAGAACTCCCAAACTACCTCCAACTCACCACTGCTCATAGACTCATATTTCACCCTTCTGAATGTCCAGCTCTAGCTAATATCCTTCCACCTTACACCCCTAATAGAACTCTCAGATCTGAACATCAAAACTTGATAGCTATCCATAAGCCCAAACGTCCTTCTGGCCAACTCCTCCTCTCTTTCTCACTAGGCAAAAAATGGAATTCTCTCCCCTCCACTCTAAGAACTATACCAAACTCAGAAAACTTCAAAACACCTGTCCACTAAATGGAAATGTACCTGCCTTCACCCTACCTAAATTATTCCAACTATTTGCCCATAAAATGTTTTTGTTTCTTCTCTCCCAGGTTCCTAAGCTCTCTAAATCTCTGATAGCTTGTTTTTCTATGACTGTATCCAAGCTCTCTTCAATTCCTAGAGCTACCTAACTCTCATCACAACTGTGTAAATATTGTAAATAGTTTCATACTTTAAATGTGTGCTTGTAAATGTTTTATATTTCTACTTTAAAGGTGTGTATGTAAAGTGTTTTCCCCACATACTATGCAATGAGTGCTCTCATAAATGAACCTGTATAACCCTTAAGATCATCTGCAATGATGTTTGTCTGACTATTGTGCAACACTGTATGTACCTTTGTTGCAATTTGTTCTAGATAAGGTATCTTTACATTTCTGTATTACTATAGCTATACTGTATTTGGAGCTTTTCTCCCGGGCCTCCACTGAAAACAGGTTCCTTAGGCCCAGTGGACTTCCCCGGTAATCAAACTGGAAATAAATAAATAAATAATAAATAAAGTTTGGAAGCTAGGAGGGAAGAAAGTGATAAAGATTTGGAAGGTTTTTGTTCAACTATATTTTAAAAGGAGGAGAAGCACCAGCATCCTTGAGGAAAAACTGTGGTGGCTGTAGTACCTAAAGATGGTAAAGACTCATCATATCCAGTTTTGTATAGGCCCATTTTGGTTATTAACCAGGATTATAAAGTGTTTGTCTGTAATGACTAAAAGAATAGAAAAGGTGATGCCAAAATTGGTAGATATGGATCAGTGGGATTTTGTGGAAGGGCGGCAGATATTTGACATTAATTTGACAATGATGATGTGGATGAAAGCAAAATGTAAATGATAGTTCTAGATGCAGCAAAAGCATTTTATGATTAGGGCAATGGAAGCATTTGCATTCCTGACAAAATAATACGGTTAATTAGGAGGATATATGAGGGATCAGAGGTGAAAATTAAAGCGTGCTTGTCCTCTCTGATAAGTCCAGTTTGAACAGAAGAACCAGGCAGGGTTGTCCTCTTTCCCCCTTTTTATTACATTTAGAACCAATGGCAAAGAAAATAAGGGACTAAGAAATTCAAAGACATAATTGGTGTGGTAATCAAGAAAAGTTGGCTTTATTTCCAGATAATACATTACATTGTACTTGATAAAAACAGAAAAGGACTTCTCAGTGTAGTGCAACATTCTGAGACAGTTTCAAGTCTTTTCGTTATTCAAAAATAATGTAAAATAAAGACAATAACTGTAAACTATGTACCCACACACAAATTGGTTCAGCAATACTCACAGTTATGGGTTAAAAAGGACTCTGTTATGGCACCTAAGGATATGTGATAAGAGACTAAACAATAGATAATACAAAAACTGAGAAATTGAAAGCTGTTTTTTTATGGCTCTGGATAGCAAAATGTAAGCAGTGAAAATGTTTTAGCACCTTTATTTATATACACCGGTCAGACATATTCTTATCAACCAGAGGAGAAGTTGTGTACATCAATTAATAAAAGAGTTGAAGAATTATATCTGGGAGGGTAAGAGGGCAAGAGTCAAGTGGGATAAGTTGATTTTTCCAGTAGAACATTGTAGTTTGGGATTACCTGATTTGAAAGACTATTTCTGAGCTGCACAGTTAAAGCTGCTATATATATAGCACAAGCAGAAGGCAGTAATTCAAAGTGGAAATGGATGTTGAGGAAATGGGGGGGGTCAGGAAATGAGGAGAGACTGTGATTTTGAATGCAGATCCTTAAGTAAGAATAACAATTACCATACAGAATATTAAATTCATAAAGTAGCAGAAGGTATTCTAAGAACTAAGTCAGCATTGGAATGGAGAAAGGAGAATGTGCCAATCGGCATGACTGCATTTAGGGGTACAGAGAATAGGCAAGAGGAGGCTGGGGGTTACTGGAGGAAACTGGGAAAGGAGCCAAGGCATTGGGAGCAAATAATTAGAGAGGGAATGGTAATAGAATGGGTAGAGACCAAGAATTAATTTGGACTGCAGGCTACAGATTACCTCCTCTGTCAAGGATAGCACTCAGAGTATAGGCAAAGAGAAAGGAATAAGGGGATCCTGAGTATGAAAGACCAGTATTGATAGAGTTTTTAGTAGAATCTAGAACAGAAGCTGCTCTTAAAAAGAGTGATTAGTAGGCCATATAAAATATTGCAAGGTAACTATAGGAATCAATCAGAGGAATTTAGAAAGGATTGGAAAGAGAGATTAGATAAGCAATTCTCAAAGAAACAATGGAAGGATATAGGTATGGCTCCCAAATATTTAACAAAGTCTAGAAGATTTAGGATCTTTGCTTGGAAGTGTTTGCATATGTATTTCTATACCGCAAGCAGACTCCAGAGAATTTTTCCTCAGGTAGGCAACAAATGTTGGAGGTGTGATGGGGAAGAAAGAGGTAATTGGGAACATATTTTCTGGGAGTGTAATGAATTGGCAGACTTTAAAGAGTCCCTTCTCTGGAGATAATAGGCTGGGAAATGGTGGCAGGTATACTTTGGGGGTGACTGGAAGGGGCAGAGGGGGTAATGTTTACTTCAAATCTGTCAGCTAGCAGGTTGGCTATTTCCTCCTATTGAGTATGGGTGGTGCCATCCATGAGTTCAGTGCATAGCTGGGCATTGCCTTTTAGATTTTGGATGTAGTTAAAGAATTCCTTGTGATTATCATTGGATAGGGAGGCTATATTTGCTTCATAATTAGCTTTGGAGGACTTGACAAGATCTCTGAATTGTTTGTTTAAACTAGAGAGGGATTTATTCCTCTGCTGAGCCAGTTACCTCTTGTTCTTGAACATTAGTTTCTTTTTCTTGTTGTATAGCCTGTTTATAATAGGGGTGTACCAGGTTGGTTTATTTTTTGGCAAGACCTTGTTTTTATCCGGTCAGGTACAGCTGATTGTATACAAATGATTCAGTGGTTATACAGGTTATTGATGTACACAGGAGGCTTTGAAACTTCTTATACCATCACTTAATAAGAGATAGTTTGTCTTTGAAAAATTTTTAAGCATTTTTGTGTCTGATGGGGTATCTGGTCATAATAATTACATTGACTGAGACCGATTTATGGTCTGATCTTACCAGGGAGGACATCAGATGGGGGAGGGTGCAATGCTGTCCCATGTTAGTAAGCACTTTGTCCAGAACATTTCAGCCTCTTATGGATGTACTGACTAGCTGTTCCAGAGCATTTGCATTGACAACGTCCAAGAATCTCTGAGCCAGCATGTTTATGTTCATATATATTTCCCATTTGATGGTAGGATAATTAAAATATTCCATAGGTAAGGTGTTGGGCTGTATGGCAAGTGGCTCCAGTAAGTTCACAGGTGTGCAGTATGCTTTTCCTGTTTCATGGTGGGGGACCCATAGCTAGCTATGATGTGGTAGGGGTTTTTGTCTGTAGTTAATTAGACATGGAGGAGCTCAAGAAAGTCATACTCTTTGACCAGTCTTGAGGTGTAGTTATCCTTAATGAAAATGGATGCACCTCCTCCTTTGGTTCTTTCATGCTCTGTTTGTGGTCTGAAAGTATGGAAGGCATTGTAGCCCTGCATAGCCTGGGTGCTTTCCATGTCTTTGAATCATGTCTCTTTGACTGCACAGATGTCAGCATGTTCCAAAGTGAGGAATGCTTCCAGGGAGTGCAGTTTCTTGATTAGACTCCTGGCATTAAGCAGCAGTACCTTGAGTTTATCTAGAGAGGATTTTGTTATGTTGGGAGGTTGGTTATTTTGACACTGCCTAAAAAAGGCATAATAGACTCGGCTAATGCCTTTGTCAGTGTTTAAAAGCCTAGAGGAGAAAGGTGCAGACCATTTTTTGCATAGCAGCATGGTCTGTCAACCATATCTTCCCAGGCTGGCGTTGTCATTGTCTTTCATCTTTGTATTTATTCTTTCATTTTAGCTTAAAGTACTTGGTCTATAATGCAAGTGTAATATAGTTGTCTTTGAAGTGATAAAACTGTTTTTTTTTTTTTATGGAACATTCCTTCCTGGGCTTCTGCTGTTGGCCTAGTCAGACTTTCCTGGTAAATAAATGTCATTAAGTAAGTAAAGGCTATCATTGCAGTGATTCACATACCACTAGTTTTCTTCCTAACAGTGATCATTCTATAGTAGACAACTGTTTACTGTACTCTTATATCTGTATTATTACATTGTAAGCCAGATGATATGCACTTCACTAGGAATATTATTCTGCACTGTTTCTTTTTGTTATTTTTAATATAAATGTATTTTGTTAGTTTTTGCTTTATTGTCTTATTGAGTAACTGACTGATAGTGCGGCAGTCTGTGTAACTTTGTGTATTGAAATCTCCTGGACACCACAGAAAAAGAAAACATGCTTATCTACTACAAGCTATTTATTTCCCAATTACATAATCAGAATGCAGAATCACATGACATGACTTCAAATCAGGGTGTACCTAGCAGCTTCTCAGCAGCCTTTCTTATATCCCTCTTTACATTTTTTTTTCATTTCTGTGATGAGATGAGTTAGCATTTTGCTGCACTTGGCCTACTGCAGTCTGCTCATAGTGCCCATGTTGCAGATATGACTTGATAGGGAATAGTCTAAGCTCAATAGCAGACAGGTTTGTGACCACCAAATGGATGCAAGGGTCAGTGCTGAGACAGTGGGACATTTCTGTCTATAGACACACACACATATTCACAAAATGACTCACATGTGTTGCCCACATATATCAGCTGAAAAAGTTCACCATTTAGTAGAAAGTAGAATTACTTTAAACGTTAACCACACACAGCATGTATATCCTTGAAAAAGCTCAAATATAAAGTTTTTCCAAGACCAAGTGTGACAGAAATTTGCCCAAAATACGCAAACCAAAACCGAAAAAAAAGAATGGTCACTCCAATTTTGTAAAAACCTTTATTTACAAATGAGCACAGATTGATTAAGTCATTTCATCTGGTTGTAACTTGGACTTCATCATAATCAACCATTTAAAACACTGGATGTGAACATGTGACTTCTTTGGAGGGTTATTTAAACTGTTTCAGTGTCTTTTCAATATGATACTGCATGGCAAGACCAAGGCACAGGATATTATAAGGGACAGGTCTACCACACCAGGTGGGCCACTGGTAACCCTGTGTGGCAGCAGAGAATATCCTCATTCTTGTTAGTGGTGTGGATGAGAAAGCTGGGCTAGTGACAACTGTCATAATGTCTGTAAGAATGAACTAGGTTAATATTAGCATGTTCATTTCCAATTATACACTGACATGCATGTGTGAAGGGGTTGTTCAGTAAAACATATATGTATTCTCAAGGTACATCAGGACTGCAGTTACAACAGTCTATACCACTGTGTCTGTACCCGTATGCTATTCATGAAAGTGGCATGTAGCAGTCTGTGTCGCAGGGTCAGAGGTGAGGCATATATTGCAGCACTGAAACAAGTATGTTACCTTCTTTTATAGGTTCCACTGAAGGATGGTCCAGCACAACATGTCAGCACATTTATAAACATCAGCAGGGTTACCTGTGACTGACGATGATGACATCATGCATATGACACAGTAACACTATCGACAGTTCCACCATTAGAGTGCACACAATGTCATCTGACACAGTCTGATGAACATGACAGTGTCAACAATGCCAACATTAGAGAGCACACACTCATCTCCCATATATGAGGTGATGGTGGAGGAGCAAGCCTAACCTCCAGTATCATCTGTGTTTAACAGTGGATACCATGTCAGTGTGAACCCCACCTACACAACACAAGAATCACCATACATATGCTGCACTTCTGCCAACATGTGTACACCCACCATAGGGGGAAAGGTGCATCAGTAGTCATCACTGCAATGACTCCCATCATTCCCTACCTTGGGTAGCTCACTTGGCATCAGTCAGTTGATATGCAGTTCAGTCATCCAGTCACAGGTAGCCACTAGGACCATCATGGTAGAGATGGTGAGTATGCTGTATGGAGTCCCTATGCAAACACCATTCTCTTATGGGGGTTCAACTACTCCATCAACTGGGAGACTTATTCAGCCCTTAACATGTATGCCTAAAGTTTTCTGGACTTCATAAATAGAAACTGTCTGGCCCAATTAGTCTGCTGCTCAGCTAGGGAAACAAAATCCTAAAATTGGCCTTTACTAATATGCGAAAGTTCTGATCCACACCAGTTGTAGTTTCTCCCTTGTCATCAAATCAGATAATAAGTCCGTCACATTTGCCGTAAGACTGAAGCCAGAAGCATCCTCAAATAACTCTGTATTCAGAGATTATGCGAAAGCTAATCTATGCAAACTAAGTGATGACCTAAATTCATTATCCCCATCTAACCTGATGACCCCCCCTATGAATTTAGAAATCTGTACCTTTAATAATGTATGTATACACCACATCAGTCAAATACAAACTGTCTTCTTTGTTTTGAAACAATGTTTCTTTTGCTCTACATTGTTAGATCGCACACACACACACAGATATATGTAATTACTTCCCCTCTTATTCATGGTCTCAGCTTTCTCCTTTTTTCCCGTTTTATACTACTAACTCTTAATGTTTTTTTCTTCAGCTGTTTGCTGTGGATAACTATTTACATGATTATTTATATTCCCCCATCTTCTTCTATTTATTTTAACCATACCATTATAAACTAATACCCCCTCCTCCTGGGAAGTTTCACTCTTTTTAATTTCTCCAAATCTTTTGGGTTTATGATGCTGTGATGGGAATGGGACCCATTCCTAAGTCAAAGTATGATTAGAGTTCATGAAATTAGTATTGTTTTAATCTTTGATGTCAGCTAAAAGTGCTGTTCTCAGCACCCGCAGTGTGCCCAGTAATGACTCCTCCTGGAATTCGTACAGGGTTACATGGATTGCTAACATACAGTGGATATAAAAAGTTTACATACCCCTGTTAAAATGCCAAGTTTTTGTGATAGAAAAAAAAAGTTAAACCACAATAAATCATTTAAAAACTTTTCCCACCTTTAATATGACCTATAATCTGTACACTTCAGTTGAAAAACAAACAAATCTGTTAGGGGAAAAAATATAAAAAATAAAAAATGTACAATAAGCTGGTTGCATAAATGTGCACACCCTTAAACTAATACTTTGTTGAAGCACACTTTGATTTAATTACAGCATTCAGTCTGCTTGGGTAAACACCTGCCATCAATTAAAGAGACTCTGATTAACCCCAAATAAATTTCAGCTGTCCTAGTAGGTTTTCCTGACATGTACTCACTTGCCTGCTACAGCAAAAGCCATGGTTCGTAGACAGCTTACAAGGCATCAAAGGAATCTCATTGTTGAAAGGTATCAGTCAGGGGAAGCGTACAAAAAAATTTCCACACGTTTGGATATACCATGGAACACAGTGAAGACAGTCATCAAAAAGTGGATGAAATGTGGGACAACAGTGACGTTGCAAAGAACTGGATGTCTCCCCAAAATTGATGAAAAGACAAGATGAAAACTGGTCAGGGAAGCTGCCAGGAGACCTACAGCAACACTGAAGGAGCTGCATGAATTTCTGGCAAGTACTGGTTGTGTACTGCATGTGAAACAATCTCCCATATTGTCCATATCTCTGGGCTGTGGGGCAGGGTTGCAAGATGGAAGCTTTTTCTTACACAGAAAAACATCCAGGCCCAGCTAAAATTTGCAAAACAATACATCACGTCTCCCAAAAGCATGTGGGAAAATGTGTTATGGTCTGATGAAACCAAGGCTGAACTTTTTGGTCACAATTCCAAAAGATACATTTAGCGCAAAAACAACATTTTGCATCACCAGAAGAACACCATCCCCACTGTGAAACATGGTGGTGGCAGTATCATGCTTTGGGGTTGCTTTTCTTTATCTGGAACTGAAACTTTAATCAAGGTGGAGGGAATTATAAATGGTTCCAAATACCAGTCACTTTTGGCCCCAAACCTTCAGGCGTCTGCTAGAAAGCTGAAGATGAAGAGGAATTTTACCTTTCAACACGAGAATGACCCCAAGCATACATCCAAATCAACAAAAGAAAGGATTCACCAGAAGAAAAGTAAAGTTTTAGAATGGTGCAGCCAGAGCCCAGACTTAAATCTAGTAGAAAATCTGTGAGGTGACCTGAAGAGGGCTGTGCACAAGAGATGCCCTCGCAATCTGACAGATTTGGAGCCCTTTTGCAAGGAAGAGTGGGCAAATATTGCCAAGTCAAGATGTGCCATACTGATAGACTCCTACCCAAGAAGACTGAATGCTGTAATTAAATCAAAATGTGCTTCCACAAAGTATTAGTTTAAGGGTGTGCACACTTATGCAACCAGCTTATTGTACGTTTTTTATTTTTTATATTTTTTTTCCTCTAACAGATTTGTTTGTTTTTCAATTGACTTGTACAGGTTATAGGTCACATTAAAGATCAGAAAAGTTTTGAAATGATTTATTGTGGTCTCATTTTTTATATCACAATAACCTGGCATTTTAACAGGGGTGTATAAACTTTTTATATCCACTGTATCTAAATATGATTATAGGTTCTTTTTTATGAACTCTGCTGATCCTACTGCTATTGGAACTGTCTGGGTATCTTTCGTCCACATTGCTCTCGTTTCTGCCTGCAAATCCTGATATTTTATGACTTCGTGTCTGTCTGTCCACAAGACACTGTAGTCACTTTATGTGGCGATTTCAGTGATCAATGCTACTTTTGTCTTCTTTTCTTCGACCACTATATCTGGTTTTCTAGCATAAAAACAAAAAATAGCCAAGGCTAGGAAGTACAAACAAGAATTTGTTTTAACATTAAGCGCGTTCATGGGCACGCATACACCCACTTTTTCAGACTGTTCAATAAAACTAATAAACCACATTTAAATAGTTAAATAAATAGTTCCTGGATTTCAACAAATTACCACAAAGCAAACTGGAAACCAGCAAAGAAAAATCCAGGCAAGGATCCAGACACAGCTCACGTATTTTATTTCACAAAAACCAGCGGATGTTCACGTATTTTCTAGCACAAATAGCCAGCAGATGTTGAGCGCTTTCATCCAAGAAAAATATGGACTTCTTCAGAACAACATCATACTAATCTCACACACATTAAATACAAAACTTTCCCGCCTAAAACCCCAATTAATTCATCAATTATTCAATTAAAAAATTAAAAATTACTAGTAAAGAATTCTTTACTATATACAGCATATTCTAACTAAAATAAGTTACAAATTATTAAAAAACTAAGTGTATATTATAACCACATCTTATCTTATGTAAATAAATATGTTTTATACATAAGAAAATATCATCAATTGATAAAAAAATGTTAAGCAATATTTTCTTGATATTTGTGCCAAGTATACATACTATAGATAGCAATACCTTATATTTATATTATTTGTGCAAGTCAATTGACTAATTGAAAGCCATAAAGCAAGCCTAGCTTATGGCCAAACATAGAAACTGCAGTTAATAAAGAATAGTGAAATACTGAAATTGTGTATAATAATATACGACACATCCAAATAATGTATCATATTACAGTATAAATTATAATATATATATATATATATAGATATATACTGATATCATTATAAACAAGAACTATGGCATCCAGAATTGATGTTTGTTACCATAGATATTCAAGATCTATTTTCATGCATCCCCAAAAATGAAGGTTTAGATATGTTTACCAACAGTCTACACAAACATAGTGGACTTTCTAATGATGATATTTCCCTACTTGCAGCCTTTATGGACTTAGTCCTGGACTTTAATTACATTTACTACGAAGGTGAATACTATAGACAAGTAACAGGAGTTGCCATGGGGGCCTCATGTGCCCCAATGTATGCAAATTTAGTACTGTTAGACTGGGAAGAGGAATTTGTACTTAATTCTAATTGGATGAAATGTATTAAAATATACGTCCGTTATTTGGATGATATATTCATCCTTTGGAATGGAGATAAAGATGAATTGGTAAATTTTATAAGTTTCATAAACCAGACTACAGAGTACTTAAGGTTTACATATAAAGTGGATAAGGTGGGGACCAATTTTTTAGACACCTATATTTATAATGATGGTGCATCCTTTCAGTCGAGAATTCACAGGAAAGATACGTATAGTAATGGTTACCTCCACTTTGATAGTGCCCATTCATATAGTACTAAAAGGGGAATAATAAAAGGACAGTGCATAAGAGCAGCGAGAATGACAACAACAAAGGAAGGAATGCTATCTGAATTAAATTTCATTAGTGAAGCCTTTAAGGAAAAGGGGTACCCTATAGATATGATTACAGACATAACTACATATGTTGCAAAAGAATGGGGTCGGAAATATCAAGAAAATATTGCTTAACATTTTTTTATCAATTGATGATATTTTCTTATGTATAAAACATGTTTATTTACATAAGATAAGATGTGGTTATAATATACACTTAGTTTTTTAATAATTTGTAACTTATTTTAGTTAGAATATGCTGTATATAGTAAAGAATTCTTTACTAGTAATTTTTAATTTTTTAATTGAATAATTGATTAATTAATTGGGGTTTTAGGCGGGAAAGTTTTGTATTTAATGTGTGTGAGATTAGTATGATGTTGTTCTGAAGAAGTCCATATTTTTCTTGGATGAAAGCGCTCAACATCTGCTGGCTATTTGTGCTAGAAAATACGTGAACATCCGCTGGTTTTTGTGAAATAAAATACGTGAGCTGTGTCTGGATCCTTGCCTGGATTTTTCTTTGCTGGTTTCCAGTTTACATTTAAATAGTTAGCAGAATGAACACATGACAGTCAGATGTTTAAAAAGGTCCAATAGGACTTAGAAAACAATCAAACGACATATAATTAAAACACAGCTTATCAAAATGTTTAAATACAGATATAGTATAAAATCTGAAATTACCGAGAAACTGTACGTCCCTAAACTACATTAGTTTATACAAAATGTATATACTAAAGGTAAAAATAATGTAATGATACATGCTCAATAGCTTGCATTCTGAAACTAAGAAATTTGATGAGATAGTAGTTTTATCGTTAGAATGTTATTTATAATGTACATTATAATTTAAAATAGCCCTGGCTATTTTTTTTGTTTTTATAGTAGTTCTACAGCCTCTGAAAGACATGCGTGAATGGGCGTGCCTTCGCTGAAGGTTGGGTGTCGGGCTGGCAACTCCGCACCATAAAAATCTACTGCCAGTCATTAGCGGACCGGAGTTCCGCTGTGGCGACCCCTTACCCCTTTTCCCGAAAAGCCGAAAAGACAAACATATTAGTTCTACAGTTTGTTTGTAGTAGCAGTTCATTTTCTAGCATCTATCTTTGAATACAAATTCCACAAAACAGCAGGTAAATCCAAAAGGACAAGCGTAGGCAAAAATAATCCAAATAAGTTCAATAACACATACAAGGATTAAGCACTTTCGTAACTAGTACTTAATCAGAATCAGTGCAGCAAGAAATACACCATCCTTAAATGCCCCACCAATAAATCACATGGTTCATTGCACAATTCCCCATACTATTAAACAATTAAAGCTAACACTGAGCCCATTAATGCAAAACCATCGATACATTAAAGACAAACCATTGTCTAAAAACTATATTAAAAATATATCAGTCTTAAAAAATCTTATTGATGTATATTTAAAATGTCATGACTCATTCAGTAAATTTTTATACTATTAAACTATATAAGATTTAAGTTTTAAGATACTAGATATTGACACCCCTTCATTCAGACAAGGGGGAGGTGGTGGCATTCAACCTGAACTGCCAATGCAACTCCCTTTCCTCCAAGATGTCATCTCATGGTCCCCCCCCAAAGGTCTTGTAACACTTGTTCTAAAATGAAAAAATGAAAAAAGTGTTCTGGATACCCCATAGTATGCTTAATAAAAGCATTTCTTTGGTCCTGTTTCCTCAAATCTGGTCTATGCTCGTATATACGCCCCTTAAAATTTCTTTTGGTCTTGCCCACATAATAACCCTTACATATTTGGCGTACAGCTGCATACACTACCCCAACACTATTGCAATTTCTAAAACAACTTGACCTGATGGACATATGATCGATAGTAATGTGGTCACCCTCCAAAATGTCATTACAGTATTTACAAAAGCCACATTTATAATTACCAACCCTCGTATTCCTATGTCCATATTCACAATGAATGCAGGCATGTTCCAAAAAATTTTTTATGGTCTTACCTCTTCTATAGACCACCATGGGACATTTTCCAATTTTCTCCTCCATTTCTTTAACAAGAGAAAAAATCTGCCAGTTTGTGGCCAAAATGCCTCTAATCTGGGTGGCTTCATTGCAAAATTCTGTAATGAATGCCTGTTTCATTTTTAATGCATGAATTGGCCCCCTTGAAACTACTTGGCATATAGAAGAATATGTAGAGTAAATTAAAGGGACTATATCCCCTCTAAGCCTTCTTTCCATAATATCATCTCTGATGAGGACCACTAGACTCTCAGGATACCCCCTCTTGAGAAACATATCCCTCAATCTCTCACATTCATCATCCAATTTGTCATGTGTGAAAACCATGAAAACTATCTTTTGAACTGTTGGTAGTGGGTGATCCCATGTAATATAAACTTCATCATGTTCTGTGATGCTTTGTGGCTCATGTTTCCAGTGTTTTTCAGCCACTTCAGTACTGTAATGTTTGCACAATCCCCAGTGCAACAGTCTTGCGCCTCATTATTATGCATTTCCA
Organism: Protopterus annectens; assembly: GCF_019279795.1. Classification (NCBI taxonomy): domain Eukaryota; kingdom Metazoa; phylum Chordata; order Ceratodontiformes; family Protopteridae; genus Protopterus; species Protopterus annectens. The sequence continues at coordinate 1,435,233,057 of NC_056746.1, read as the reverse complement.
TATATAGTCCTTCTGCCATTAGTATGTCACAACCAGCAACAAGGTGTGTGACTGTTTCCAATTCTGTTTTACAAAACCTACAGTTGTCTGTTTCTTCCACATGTTCAATGGACTTTGTAAACCAGAGTGTATGCAGCCCACTGTCTTGCCAATATTAACCTTTCATTTCTTGGTTTGAATTCGCCTCTCCTTAACCATTCCTGCATTCATTCCTGATCAACATGAGGTTTTTCCAGAAGTTTTCTATACTTGCAACTATCTTCCACATTTCTTGCCTTTTCATCTGGTCCTTCACCTTATATTCTTTTTTTTTGTTGTTTTTTAGCACCTTCAGTTGCTGCCTGATTTTTATCTACTTCTGGTTTGATTTCCATTCCTGCTTGACGCTGATATGCTTCTGCTAAATTAAGTAGAGAAGTCATCTTAGATTTATTCTCCTCTCATTTCAAAGCTTACACTACATTTGGGTCTTGTGAGGTCAGCAGATATGTGTGGAGTCCCACGATTGCCGATCTATGCATGTAATCAATTTCAAGGAGGCCCTTCCCTCCTTTAGAATGGGGAATATATAATCTTGGTATACACTGATTTTTATAAATCATTTGGTGAGCATGAAGCATCCTTCTTGTTTTCCTATCTAATCAAACACGTTTTGGGGCCAGTCAGTCGCTCCAAAACTGTAAATTAGAACAGGAAGGGCAAATTGGTTTATAGCTTGGATTTTATTCCTATATGTCAATGCTGTTTTCAGAATTCATTTAAGTCTTCTAAAGTATTCCTTCCTAAGTTTTATTTGGATTTGTTCATGTTTTATTGTGTCCTATAGTCTCTAAGTTTATAAGTGTATAAGTTTCCTGTGTAGTCCTCCTTGTATTATTCAACTTCTTCTCTGTCTCCCTCTAGGTCCCCAGTAAGACTCTCCACTGGTACAGCTGTAGGGTTAGGTCCTCAGCCAAGTGTCCAAGCCAAGTCCTCCAGCACCCTGTCTGTGAAACCAGTACTTTGTGTCCCTGCCCCAAGTAGCTGACACACACAGTCTTTGAGATTTAATTTTCAATAAGCACACCTGGGAAAGGCTGGCAGAGATTACCTGCTCTAGCAACTTTGCCCATAATATAAGGTAGATTCACTGCCACCAGTCAGTAACTGTAAGGCTCTCAAAAGGGTACCCAGTTATACTGAGTGAAGTTAATATTAATACAAATGGTAGTGCTGACCAAACAGCAAGGCTTTCAGGAGTGGCCAGAGTTATCACTAAACAAATGTATACAGATACTCTCAAAGCTTAAATATTTGTTAAAAAATACCAGCCACAAAGTATATTTAATCATAAATAATAAAAGAACATGAAAATATTAAGTATCTATTTACAGTGAACACCAGCATTTCAGACAGAGGGAATATTAAAAATAACACCGATGGAAAGTTTCACACAGTAACAGAAAAAAACGTATTTCTAATCTCATTATATTTCCCTAGTTAAGTTACTTACTACTGCAAGGCAAAATGATGTGGGTAAGCGGTCCTTGTCCTATCCAGGACAGAATACAGATTACTCAGTGCAAACTCTTACTAATATCTAAATATTATTTTTGGTTTACAGAATGACATAACATACATCTAGTCATCTGACTCCGTTTCCCATGCTGTTGCAAACACTAGAAGCTGACAGGATTTTAGCACCTATGCATTACCATACACACAGATTTGCTCAGATGCCCTGGAAGTCATAAAACCATTTCAGTCTTCAAACAGGAACTGCCAACTATTCTGTAGAACAGACATTGCATCTCTGGCTCTATTCAAAACTGTGGGATATCATCTTTATGGCTTAATCCATAAAGTAATTTAATTTAAAGTATATTTTGCAAAGTCCGGTAGATTAAGATTAACTTCTTCACTTCCAGTATATGCTGTTACAATGTATAAATTTAATGTGGTTACAATAATACATGTACATTTCTTTTCCTTCCAGCAGGGTGTATTGTTGATACATTTTAACACAAGCAAATCTCAAAAATACATTTTCAGCACAAGCATCTGTACAAATCAGTTTGATATATAAATGACTTGTAATTATTTACAAAATTCCATCTAGCTACACTGGCATATGTTAGAAATCCACTGCCTTATTTCTCCTGGCATGGCTAGCAGTATTTCTTGTCATTACAGTCTCCATTTTCTTTTTATTTATCTATCATTCCCCATTCTAACTTTCCTAATCCATTTTCACCTTTATAATTGCTGACCTAATTCTAAATAGTATAGTTCTAGAAGTTAAACTTGCCATAGCAGTAGTATTTGAATGATCACTGCTGCAGTAGCCTTTGTTGTATGGGTTATATCCTGCCAAGGTTATAACAGCTGGCAATCTTTCAAAGCTTCAGTGCACCTTCCGTGCAACCAAACTGTCTGGCAGCTTGAATTGAGCTGATTGAAAGAGAAGTTTGGGCAAAAAGTCCTTCAGAACTTTCTTGCCAGCAAAATGAGCCCCAAAAGGACAAGGCTGGGGTTAACAAAAAATTGCCCACACCCTAGCATAAAAAGCACACCAAAAAACAAGGGGGTGGAGGGAGTCCGGCTACTGCAGCAGTGATCATTTGAACATCTACTGTTGTGGTAAGTTCATCTTATACAAGTTTGCTGTGTTCTTTATATTGATCACTGCGTTAACTGTATGGGTAGATTACCATAGCTAACTATATTTGGGAAGTGGAAGGAGAAGGGTCCAAGAGTCCCTGGAGAATGGTCCTAGCAAAGCATGATCTAGACCTAGAGAGGGGATCCAACTTATAGTCTGTTTTTTAAAAGTATATAGAGAGGACTAATTAGCAACTTCTAGAATACTTCTAGATTCCAGCCCTTTCCAAAAAGTCATCGAACAAGCCAATATCCTTTTAGAGTGGGCCCTAACCCTGCCTGGAATTGATTTGTCATGGTAAATATAACAAAAGTTAATAGCCTTAGACAACAATTTGTTAATAGTCTGTTTTGACACCAGTTTTCCCTTCTTACCTTCACAAAACATGAACAATTGATCTGGTGATCTGAAATATCTAGCTCTTTCAAGATAGTACCTTAGTTGTCCAAGGTGTGGAGTATCCTTTCTCCCTTCTTTTTAGATTCAGGAAAGAAAATGGGGAGATGGATAGTTTGACTCAATGTAAACTCAGATACCACCTTAGGACAGAAAGCAGGATTAGTTCTCAAAGCAACCATGTCACATTAAGAGCTTGCAACTTAGATGCCCTTCTTGCAGAGGTCAGAGCAATAAGTAAAACTATATTTTCCATGTTAAGAACCTCATGTCAGCCAGATTAGCTGGTACAAATGGAGCAAGTATTAGTTTCTCTAAAACAAAATTAAGTTCCCAAGGAGAGTGCATCAGTTAACCTAGAGACCTCTTATGTAAAATCTCATTCAAGAATATTTTGATATGCGACTACCTTGAAAGAGGAAGATCTTTGGACAGGAATGCTGAAATGGCCCATAAATGAACCTTGATAGAGGAATAAGAAAGACCACAGGCAGTAACTCACAAATGTAAAACCAAAGAGCAACTAGCCCTGAATGGGTGCATTTTTGTAGCTTGCACCAACTAGAAAAGCTTTTCCATGTGCTAATATATGATTTCTAGTAGCAGGCTTTATTGTCTCCATTGGTACCTACTGCATGTCCTCAGAAAACAGGTGCATAAAAGGAAATAAGACCCTGTCATCCAGACAGTCCATTGAGGATGATTGATGTCAAAGAGTGTCAGACACTCCTATTCTTGTATGACTAGATCCATTTTGTGAGGACGTTTGTGGCAGCTGCATGTGGCCATTTCAAAAAGAAGGGAGAACCACAGTTACCTGGGCCAAAAGGGAGTCACCACACTGATCTTTGGAGATTCCTTCTGAATCTTCATAAGAACCCAGGACATTAATGGAAAGGGTAGAAAGACGTACAGGAACATTCCTGTTGAAAGAAAAGAAAATCTGTCTTCCATACCTTCTTGCATAGAATCCTAGAACAGAATTTTGCCACGTGATTGTTCAGGGAGGAGGCAGAGGTTTACTTGAGGAACTCCCTACAGAAGGACCAAATCTTGGAAGACCTCCAACTCTAGTTTTCATTCATGAATGTCTACCCTGGTTCTACTCAGTTTGTCTGCCACAGAGTTTAGCTGTGATGGAATGTAGGATGTCTGTAGAGTAAGATTGTGCTGTGCAGCTATATCCCAAGCTAATTTGGCTAGCCTGCAAAAGGGGTACAATTTGGTTCCCCCTCACTTGTTGCTGTAGCACACCAAATCTGTAACCGCTTGAAGAGGTCTCGGGGGACCAAAGATGGTTCAGAGAATCGATTGCCTCAATCAGGGCAAGCATCTCCTTGATATTTAACATTTTCACTCTCATTTGCACTTCTGACAACATGGTACACCTCCACCAAAGCATGGCTTCATAACTCACAAGTCATGCTTAGCCAAAAAAAGACCAAACTACTACTTTTTTCTGCAAATTCCTCTCTCATCAATAAACTAAATTTCAAGTCCTCTCTCTTGATAATACAGCCATTAAAGTCACTTCTTTTAGCAAACTATTAAGAGTGATAGTGGATGATTATCTTTCATTCGACCTGCATATACAAAATTGCATAAGAAAAACTCATCAAAAACTAGGGATGCTTTACAGAGCCAAATTAAAACTACACTTGCTTCTACTTATCTTAGATTTGCCACATCCACTAATATATACACAACTTCTTACCACCTGTAAAGTTGTCCAGCATCCATCTACCTGTCCAGCTCAAAAAACATTCTACACAACTATGCTCCGAGTCAGTCATTGCGATCCAGTGACCAAAAACTCTGGTCTGTCTACAAACGTAGCAAATCTGCTGGGCATTGTACTCATTCAAGGTTGCTAAGGTATGCTTGTATCCATCGGGTCAATACCCTCCCTCCCATCTTTCAAAACCATCCTGAAAGACTTCCTAGCTAAAATCAGTCTCTGTTCTTGCTCAAAACCAGGATAAACTATATCCTTAAATGTGGACAAGTAACTTTTCATTCCTTATATCTCCTTGCTCTTCCTTCTTCACTTACTTCCTTACTGCTATCAAATTCTCTTCCCTGACTTTTTCTCTAATTATACCATACGCCTGTTTTCCCTCACTTCATATATTTCCCTCACTTCAAATCCTGTTTGTAGTAAACTAACTTATCTTTAATTTTTCTACAAACTGTCTAAAATTTCTGTAAATATTAAATGATTGTCACATACCTTGTATTGATTCTTGCCTGATGTTTTTATATTATGTGTAATTTCTTATAATTATTAAACTGCACGTTTTTGTTTTATTTTTGAAGATTATAAGATTAGAGTTCTTAAAATGTTTTGTAATGATTTGGAGCTTTTCTTCCTGGGCCTCCACTGAAAATGGACTTCTAACCAGTCGGACTTTCCTGATAATCAAATGTCATTAAATAAATAAATTTATGTTCTTGCATCAGTCCTCGGTGCCCCACACACCCTGCACTTTTATTTCACCTGAAACTGTGCCCAAAGCAAAGTCTGAAATATCAGTCATGACTGACTGCTTTGGAGCAGGGAGGGAGAAGGGGATTTAAGTACGTCTGTTATCTCCACCATTTCTGTTTTGACAAACCCCAGTACTGGGATCTGAAAAGATAAAGGATTTTGATGGTGGGAACAAAGAGGTTTCAGATACACCTATGAACCTATATGAACCACTGTATGTTTCTCATGTGGAGTCTTGCCAGGGGTTATCATTGAGAAGTGAGAACCATAGATGTCATGAGACCCAAAATCCTGGGGTATTTCCTTGCAGTGACTGAAGTCTGAGTGGAAAACCTTAGAAATACCTCTAAATAAATATCTATTTTTTCCAGTTGAAGAAACGTTTTATGAACTGAAAGTGTCTAGTTGACATACCAGGAATACAATCCTGTATGAGGAAGTCAAGAAGTACTTTTGAATGTTCTCTTGGAATCCCAGCATGTGCTAGAGATCTATCACCAGAGAGAGATTCCTGACATTTTGGAAAAAAACTGCAAAGGTAAGTAAGTTGTCTATATATGAGAAAATGTGGATAGCCTATAGCCTGCAATGAGCTATAACTGGAACTAGACACTTTCTGAATATTCTTGTGCAGGGGATAGTCCAAAGGGTAAGGGAGATAACTGATAATGTGATCCAGACATACAAAATCTTAAGAAAGGCCTGAAGTCTGGTTGAAAAGGAATATGATGGTAAGCATCTTTAAATTCTAATTTTACCAGGAAACTTGAAAGAGGAAGTAGAGGCAACATTTTGTGAAGTCTCATTATCACAAACAGGTTTAGCAAAGAAAGATGCTGAACTGGTCTGCAAGCATATTCCTTCTTTCTTTGGGGCTAGGGACATCCTTGAATAAAACTTTTTCCCCGTCTGGGAAGGAGGAAATGGTTCTATCACTCCTTGGGACAGCATGTGATGAACAGGTGAAACAAAACAGTCTAATTTGCAGGAAGAGGAATGATCTCCTGGAAAGGAGGAATTTCTTTCCACTGCCATCTGTAACCTTAATGAATGATTTTAAGAACTCATTTATCTGAAACAATCTGTCTCCAAATAGAAGAACTGAGGTTCAGACTTTCTGCAAGAGAAAGAGGACCAGGGTAGGAGGGGGACACAAGGCCTCTTGAGCAGTTACTCAGACTTGTTGGAGTGTCTTTGGTTTTGGGAGGTTTTAAGCTTCTTTTTGGTACCTCTTTGCCACTTCTTAAATCTGTTTACCTGAATTCCATTGATGCTGTTTATTCTGTGTTTGCCAAAATTGGGTGAGGTGAAAGAAAATCCCTTGGACAATTTGGAAAAGGAGAGCTGAAATATCCTAGAGATCCCCTGGTTCATCTTGCTCCATTTATCACACTTTTTTTTATCACTTCTGTAGCAGAAGTGCCAAACACTAAATCTCTATCCAAGGGAGAATTTAAAATTTAATGTTTAACATCTTCTGGAAGGTTCTTTGAATGCAGCTAAGCAAACCTCCTTAAAACTGTACCAGTGGTGATAGCCCTGGAACAAAGTATCAACAGAGTCATATACACCCTACAAACGATAAGTAATGACCTGTGCAATAGAAGAACTAGGATATTTAAAGTAGACTAAGTCAACTAAGGCTATAGCTGTTGGATCAGGTTTGGGAATAGTGTATTAAAATGTAAGAGACTAAAGAACTTTATACATCCTATCTGCCTTTTTAGGAACAGTTAGCTGACTATCAGGAAAATTGCAAGCAGTGAAACAGACATCCCCTAAAGCAGACAGGATAGGCGGATTGGGTGTAGGTTCATAGAAATTTTGAGGGACTGAGAAACCTTAGTGTTCTGCTACTGAAAACACTGGAGCATTCTAGCAATAGTCTCAGAGAAAGAGAAACCCCCACAGGGAGAATCAGAATGTGAACCTGCCTCAGAATCTGAAGCAGAAATTTGAGGACAAAACTGTGAATCCATCCTGCATCTTCCTGTTCAGATTCAGAATCTTGAATCTCATCAGGGAAGGAGGCATCCCTCTTTCTTTTACCAGAAATTGCTCTACAAGAAGTATCAATAACCTAAATCAAACCCTGAGCCAGACCCAGTAAACTACTCCTATCCAAAGAAATTAGAGGAAGATACAGGCTTGGCTTTCTGTTTCTTTTTGTTACTAATGACCCCTAAGCCCATAGTGGCTGTAGATGCTTCACCAGAGAGATCCAGGGTAAAAGATGAGTGGTCTGAGGTATAACAAATGGCCAGAGCAGAGTCACCTACCTTAGGCTGAAGCAAATTGTTAGCCAGCTTTGGTGGCAAAGGTTGTTTGCTTAACTTTTTCTTTTTGTGGCTGAAAGCAGGACTGACTGAGGGAGTGACCAACTGTTCCATGTTCAAGCTGAAAATGCCTGTGTCCTGGGGAAAACAAACAACAGTGCCAGTGGAACTACTAGTCGGCAAAAGTTACTTTTTTTGACAGACAAATGCACTAAAAAAATACTTTCAAAGAGTGTGGCAGCCCCACAACCCTAAAATAAACAGTTTCTCTACAGAAAATAGTTTAGCAGTTAGATAACACTACTTTTAAAATGAGAGAAATGAATGTTTCTTTTTAAAGTACTTTACAGTCTCCAGACATTCCATTAAAACACAACACTCTTAGGTTTAAAATAACTTTCTTGAAGAGGAAATAATAAAACATCAGCAAAAACAGAAGAAAATGGAATCCCCCCCCCAAAGTGAACTTGTCTGCCCAGCTAAGGAATATACATGACCGTTGATCCTCAAAAGCCACAGAGGAGTATACTCTTTGGTGCCAGTAAAGCTCTGAAAGACTTTGTTCCTAAACTTGTCTTTTAGCTCAGATAGAGCTGCTTGACAGTTTTGGCACATGGAAGGTGCCCTGAAGCTTTGGAAGCTGGCAGGCTTTTATATCCTTGGCAGGATATAACAATATAACCAATATACCTAAAGTTGCTGCAGCAGAGTGATCAGTATGAAGAACATCTTCCATTCTCATTCTTTTTTTCCAGTTCCTGTTATGTCCTCTTCTTTCACCAGTTTTTTTCTAAATCTTCTACTTGGTTCATCATGTGCTTAATCTCCTCCCCATGGGGCTGTTAATTCTTTCCATCTTTTTTTATTATTTTTTTTTTTTTACTGTCAGAAGAAGCCTCTCTAGTTTCTCATCTTCTTGTACCTTTGAACAAAATGCTAGAATGTATAATTTTTGTTACTAAACCCATGTTTGGGAAGGAATTATTTACTGTAACTGTTCCCTGAAACTCACTAACTTTTCACATTACCAGAAAATATGCAACCATGTATGCCTGTCCTTTTTGCATCATAAACAAGTGTCTTCTGTGTTTGGGAACATCCTTTTTCATGTTGCTAGGGACATTTCCACACAAGTGTCTTAACTTTAGCTACATATTTTTGAACTGCCACTCTCTAGTTGATACTCGGTCCACTTTTCTATCCCGCTTTCTCTTTGTTGATTTGCACTCTCTTATTTCTCTTTTGACAGCCATTTCTTGCTATTCCTATTAACTCCTTTGTTTTCCCTTCCTCTGTCCATTTCCTTTATCATTCCTGAAACCTCATCTTCATCTCACAATCCTGCTTGGGTTTGCTTCTAACTACATTTTTACAGCTTGGTATTCCCATTCTGGATTTCTGTCCATCTGTTATTCTTCACTTATTTCTCTCCATGTCTTAATTTTTCCCCCTACAATTTGCTACCAGAACCATAGTTTTTGTTGTTTGTTCTTCCACCTGCATAGCATGGAGTATTTTTCCTCATCCACTCTCTTTCCTCCATGGATATAATACTCTCTCCATTTTTCATATTCTGGTCTTTGCCAAGGTTTACTGAAAGTCTTTTGTGCCTCCTTAGTTAATTCCAGCCTCAGTGCTCTGCTTGGTGTTTCCAGCTTGCCCCTCACCATATCTCTATACCCCCTCCATCTTTCTTCCCTTTTCCATATCATCTCATTTTGGTTTATATTCATTGTCTGTTACCCTTAATATGTTTGCTATCTTCCACCCAGAAGCATCACCTTAACAATGTGTATTCTCAGGCCTCCAGGTCTTTGGACTTCTCTACTGCTTCCCAAGTCACTCTAGGTTTCTCCTCATTCCATACGCTAATGCTTTGCTTAATTTTATTTAAGTCCTGTTGAGGGTTTCCAGAATACTTGCCATTAATATATGAACTGTGGCATTATCCATATCTGCAATACTTGTTCCCCTTGATCAAAGTCTAATTTGATTGTCCACCGTTTTTGAAGTAGTCTGCATACCTTTCTATAGCCCATTTTGTATGTTGTATGCATTATTTCTCTATTGTAGTCTTTAGGTATATGCCCAAATGTTTTATTTTGTGTTTACACGTTCCTGCCTACCCACCACTGGGAACTTCATCCTCCTCCATACCTGTTGCCGTAGCTTGAGTTTCACATACATACAAATATTCCAGGTATGGGATACAAAGACTTCCTAGTTTGTCAGTATACTAAAACAGTTATTCCCATAATAAATGCCCAGGCTGTTCTCTAAAATAAGCACTAGTTTAAATATTTTTATGTATTTTGGTAGTCTATTCCATGCATCAGCTACTGTCTCAGAGAGCCAGTTAGTACAACTCTCATTTCTATATAATCTTCTGCATATGTTGTCAGATGATTCTCTACTGCTTTTTAATAACCCCAAACATTTCCATAGGTGTTTGTCTCTAAATACCCTATGTACCTGAATAAAGTTTACTCTTAAATAAATGTCTGTGTGAGACACTGTACAAACTCTGATATTTTTGGCTTTTATAATAACTTAAATTTTCACATCCAAGGATGACCTTGGTATATTTTCCTTGTAGAATATAAAACAATACCAAGGCAGCAAAGATCACAGCAAGGCAAACAGCATACAATGACAAAAACAGCAATCCAGGACCACCACAGCTTGAAAAATTTTAATAAAAGGTTAGCGCTTTCATGCCAATAACCCGGCGCTTCATCAGACAAAATACAAAGAAAAGGGAGAACTCTTTATAATACAAGCAATTAATCAATGTAACAATTTGCGCTCAGTTAATAAAGGCTTTAAAGGCACTAAGTCCAGGACTTCTATGTGCCTGCAACTTCATAATCCATTTACTTTCAGCCTTATCAATAAAATTGTTCAAATCACCACCCCTCTTGTTAACATAAAACCTCTTTAATTCTAAAAAACAAAAAGAATGATCTTTAAAAACTTGAACATGCCTATATAAAGCACTACTGTCATCTTTATTTCTTATATAACATGTTCTAGAATATGTTCCTTTAAATTCCTAATGGTTTTGCCTTCATAAAAACAACAGCATTTTGTGCATGAAGCAAGATATATAAGGTGTTTACTAGTGCAATCTGCATAAAAATTAGGGTTAAAAACAAAGCCATTAATGAATGTGTAAATGTTTTAGTATCTGAAATGTGTTGACATGCAGTACAGTTCCTGCACATAAAAGTACCCAATCTATCAGAAAGATCTGGCACCACTGCTTTTACCATAACAGAGCTGCCTCTTAAGAGACATACCATTCTTAAAACAAAAATGTGGTATAACACCTACAATGTCAGAAACAGAACTATCTGAGGTGATTATGGGCCATTTCCTACATATCATCTCAAAAATATCCCCAGTGTTACTAGTAAAAGTAATTACCAGTGTAACATAATTCCTGTTAGATACTCTAGTCCTAACACTATGGTTATCTTTTTTAGAAAAAAATGGTTTGGCTGAACCAGACCTGACTTCTCTCACATTTTCCATAGCTGAATTAACCTCTCTAACAGAATAACCTCATACTTGTAACTCTTACTGCAATGTACCTAAGACAGTATCTAAAGCCTCATTGCTGGTATGTAATCTTGAAGTCCTAAAGGCTTGATTCCTAGCTATGTTCTTGAAAACGTGTGCAGGATGCATACTATTGCGATGAAGTAAAGTATTCCTAAACATTGCAGTTTGTAACCCACTAACATCTTTATATAAATGAACATCTAAAAAATCTACACGTCACATGTGCATTAACAGTAAACCGCAAAATGATGGTCATGGACTCAAGGTAACTAACAAATTACTCCAACTCAGAAATAGTCCCATCCCATAAAAAGAAAATATCGTCCACAAATCTCCTAAAAAATAATAGCCTCTCTTCAGGCTTTGTGCCCACTGAATGGCGCACAGCAACAGTTATCCCACACCACAAAGGGGGAGCCACCACTGATCCCGGGAACTATCGACCTATTAGCCTGATGAGCCTGGTCTGCAAGGCCATGGAATGTATCATCATGGAACTCATAAACAAAGACATTGGTAACCTCCAAACTCTGGATCCCACCCAGTTCGGGTTTGTGAAAGGCAGATCATGCCTCCTGAACCTGATCGACTTCTTTGAGGCAGTCACCAAAGCCGTAAATGAGGGTAAGGTGTTTCACACAACCTATCTTGACCTCGCCAAGGCTTTCGACACCATCCCCCATTCTGGAGTTATAGCTAAACTCACTAAACTAGGTATAAATTCCTATGTCACAAGATGGGTTGCCAACTGGCTCACTGACAGAACCCACACTGTAAAAGTTGCAGACTCCAAATCTGACCTCAAAGCAGTGACAAGTGGAGTACCACAGGGTTCCATCCTGGGACCTCTTCTGTTTGATATCTACTTCTCTGAAGTACAGGCTAACACAGAATGCCTCTGGCTAACAAAGTTTGCAGATGACTGCAAACTAGGAGCCATAGTCAAGTCTCCAAATGATGTGGACATCCTACAGAAGGGCCTTGCTGAGACAGATGCCTGGTGTCAGAGCCATGGCCTCAAGTGCAGTGCCAAAAAGTGCAGTGTCATCCCCTTTTGTAAACACTCTGTACCCATGAACTACCACATAGGCAGCAATCTACTTAACACCAAATGCATGATAAGAGACCTTGGGACCCATGTGGACAGTAGTTTCTCCTTTGATAGCCACATCGCCACAGTAGTCAGGAAGTCCATCTATGTGGCACACCTCATCATAAAAGGGTTCTCATCCAGGAAAAAAGAAGTCATTATTCCCCTCTACTTGACACTCATTAGACCCATTATAGAGGACAACGCCCCTTTTGGAATGTACCTCACAAGCCATCTGCAGCAGCTGGAAAGGCCACAGAAGTACCTCACAAAGAGGATTACTGGCCTCAAACAAATGCCCTACACTGACCGCCTCAAAAAATTCCAGCTTTACTCCATAGCATATCACCTACTCCGAGGTGATCTCTGCCTAACATATAAAGCTATGTCAAACCCAGAGCTGTTGGACATGCTACACCTAAAGGAATCCCAATCCCTCTGAGCTACACGCTCTAGGGACCTAAAGCTTATCACCACAATAAACAGGACATGCTGGAGGGATAGATTCCTGTCCCAGAGACTTCCCATACTCTGGAACAAGCTACCCATCTATGTCAAGCAAAGTTCTTCATTAGCACTCTTCAAGAAAAAGCTTGATGAGTGGATGGGAAATAGGAAATACACCACGGGGATCACTTCTGTGTCTCTACTCGACAGTGGCAAAGGAAAATACGTTTCTTGGGTGACGTAAGCCAGGGAACCTTGTTGACTAGGCTTGCATAGGCCCTTGGGCCAATAGCCTAGTACCTACCTATGAACCTATGAAAAACTTCAGTTGTGATGAGTATGTTTGGACAGAGAAAATAAATTCATCTTCCCAGTTAGCCATAACAAGGTTGGCGTAGCTATTGGCACAAGATGTGCCCATAGCCATGCCAACCCTCTCCAAATATATGCACTCCTCGAACATGAAGGCATTATTCTCCAAGAATTCTAAAAATGTACAAATCAAAAAAATTGTGTCATGAGAAAAATCACTGTGTCTATGCAAAAATAACCTCACTGCCTCAACACCTTCAATGTTGGGTATAACTGTGAAAAGCGTGTTCACATCAAGTGTAACCAATAAACCGTTAGAAACATCATGAACCGAATTATATTCATATAAGTCACACAAAAAATGCTGTGTATCCCTAAGGATAGTATCTATCTTATTAACTACAGTTCTTAAGTTATGCTGTACAAAAATGGACATGGGTTCAGTGATCCACCCATTACCTGAAACAATGGGTCATAAAGTTGGGTCACTACTGTTCTTATGTACCTTATGTACCCATGAATCACAGGTAGAAGAGTGGGCTCAACAGTGAAGTAGTCATATAAGTCTGTGCCGATCCTATTCGTAAGCAAATCATATAATTCGTCACATACATATTGATTCAACCTTTTCAAATAGGCATGTTGCAATTTCACATAGACACATTCATCAGACAGCATAGTAAACATTTTCTGTGTATACGACACCTTATTAAACACAACAATGCCCTCCCCTCATTATCAGCAGGTCTAATTTGAATATTATCATTCTCTTTTAACATTTTCAGAGCATCTCTTTCAGTATTGGTCAGATTCACAAAATGCTTATTACAATTAGAACCATGTACAGCATATAAACTAATAATATCCTGTTCACATTTATTCAAAAACAACTCTATGGATGGCAAAAAATAGGACAGAACACACTAGGTTTCTTATATAAATTGACACCACTGTCAGCAGGAAAAAAGGTTTTTAACATGACATAATGAACAAATAAATGCAGTTGTAACATAATTTCAAAAGGATCTGCTTTAAAAGCAGGTATGAAGGAAAGTCCGTGGTTCAAAACACTAACCTGCTCAGCTGTGAGCTGAACAGAAGAAAGGTTGAAAACTAACGTGTTCTCTGCTGCTTCCATCCCTGTTTCTTGTCCGTTCCTACTTCATAGGATAATTTCCATTTCCGCTTCTCTCCCCATGGCGGAAAATCTTTGATGGCCACTGGCAACAATGGGAAAGGAGCTGGTGTCACTACGGGACTTGCTGAATGTTTACGTGTAGCTCCGTGGCTCTCAATTACATCTACAGGCGGCCCAGTCACTATCTTAGCCGAAACAGGGGCCCCTGGAGCTTCCGATGATGTAATCACGCTCACAGATGACAAAAGAGGTGTGTCTAGCCTCTCGTTCAGAAGATTGACAAGCAGTTTCATTCACAATTACTGAACGGATGTGTCTGTCAACAACAGAAGCTACATTCAACGTAAAACTCTTGTTTTTATTAACATTAGATGTTTGACTCAAAACATTACTGTCATCTTTCGGCCAAACAAAAATATGGCCTATACTAAAGTCAGCAAAGTCACGATTCAATTTTTTACCTTTCAGTGCTTTGTTTATTTTCGTAAACCGACACATCATCCAGTCTCATCATATACAAGTCGGGTTCATCTCTCAAAGTCATTTCTTTAAGGAGGACATCAACCTCTTTGGACAAATCATCCTCCATAGGTTTTATTTTCCCTGTATTCTTTGCAATTTACTTATGCTTGTTTTCTTATAAGGTTTCCATGTAGTTATTCCATACTTAAGTTTGGGTCTAGTAGTGTAATTACCAAACAATGATTTCACTACTTCTGATTTCCTAGACTTTTTAAATCTTTTTATATAATATATAGTTCTGTAGGTATCATTAACCAATTATTTGATATGATCAGAAAAACTCAACACTGGATCTGTCCATATACCCAAGTCCTTAAATGAATCTTCAGTTTCAGTCACTGTGTGCTGTGGATTTTGTTTTTATTCACCCTATATCTCAAGCTCTTCCAAAATTTTATATTAATTTCTAGATTTTTTCCAAGTCAACTTCTGGTTGTGTTGAGGTTAATGGGATATTGCGAGCTTGTAACAGTATCAGTGTCTGGTTGCCCTCCCATTGGTTTCCATTAATTGTGATCTCTCTAAAGCTTTGTGTTAATGGTTCAAGGAACAGGATGAGTAGCAACGGTGATGTGGGTATCCTTGTCTCATACCCCTGTCTAATTTTCCTTCTTTCAACAGACTGGCCTAATCTTAACTGTAACTGTTGCATCCTTGTATCATATTTGCAGCATAGAAATTCATCATTCTGGAAATCCCTAGTCAGGCATGACAATCCACAAATATTTCCAGTGAACTCTGTCAAAGCCTTCACTGCATCTGAAGAGACTGTTGCCAGCTTTCCCCCTCTTTCCTATACATCTTTCATTAACAGCAGTGCCCTGATCAGGTTATGAGCTGTTCTCCAGACCCCTGCAAATCCTATTTGGTCTTCATGCATTATTGTAGGTAGCATCTTATTTGTCTGTCTGTGTATCTGGATGAAGCAGTTGTAATTGTGGTTTAGTATTTATATCGGCCTCTAGGAAAATGGAAGTAGTGGATCTTTCCACCCTTATGGATCACTGCAAGTACTGTCTCCCCCAGGTCTTGGGGGTAAGGGGTTGAAGGGATTGTGTACATGCATGATATTATTAAACAGACTGACCGATTTGTAAATTATCTAGTGTTTCTGTATCTCCCAGAACTCTTTGGAGAAGCTGTCATTCCTAGGGACCTTTCTTTTCGCCATCCTGTTCCATGCCAGCATATTTTCCACTTTGTGGGTAGGTTTAGCAAACCTTAGTCTGTCCTCATTTCTGTTACCCTAATGGTCAGATTAGTTCATTCATGCCATCCCATTTCCCCTTCTTCTGTATAATTCACTTCTCTCATGTACAACTCTCTGTAGAAATTACTAAACCTTTGTAGGATCTCCACTAAAGTTCTTCTCGTCAACTTCCTTGCCTTTTTCTTTATATTAAAGATGCCTCTTTCTGCTTCTTGCTGTCTTAATTTGTCCACAAATTTCCCTCTGACTCTTTTCACTGAATCTTGTAGTAAACAAAAAATATATATCTTTTTGATGAAATAATCTTCTTAAAGTGATTTATTCATGTACATTTCCATTGTATTCCATAGACTCAGATTGATTACCCACAGTTAACTGCAGATGTAGGCAAGTTTTCGTTAGAAAAAATCTACTCAAAATTGAAAAAAATTGACCCCCCCCCCACTGTTGCCCTAGAGAGACAGCTCCACCCACAGGCTTCACCCATTCTGAAGTTAGATTTAATCATAATAACAGTGAATGTTAGAGCTTGTGTTCGTTCTGCACCCATGCCATCCTTTCTTGTCCCATCTGAACTTCCATGATGTGAAAAGTAGCTTGTATAGTCTTAAGTTAACTGAATTATAGCCTTATGGAAAAAGTGCCCTGACGCTTATTAAGGCAATAGATTATGCACTGTTATGATTCCTTCTGATGTGGTTATTACTAGTAGGAATGCATCTGCTATCAAGGTTGTAATTTGGAGGGGTATTTGATTTCCCAAAGAGTATTATAATGTACTTCTTTGCATTTAGTTTATGGCCTCAAACTAAATGCAAAGAGGTGCATAATAATAATTATACCCTTTGGGAAGTCAAATACCCTTGCAAATTACATTAATAGCACCCCTGCCAATAACTGGACCCAGTGGCGAGAGATCTGGGTACTCAGATAGTAATCTGAACTTTGACCACCATGTGTCCATGGTGGTAAGAAACTCTTATTTGGCTCAGCTTGTAAGTAAGAGCATGAGGCTATGGCTGTGATGCCAATCATTTGTCTGCTTCAGACCTTTCTTTAGGATATGAACATTGTTTGGGGAGTCGGTGATTGCCCCCAACTTATAGTCATTAACAGACTTGGTCAGCTGAAGGCCATCTGCATTTGCCTAGACATTTCAGAATTATATCTGGAACAGGACATAGTCCAGCACTGAGCCCTGTGGTCCTCCACTGGTGACTGGCCTCTTGCTGGATGTGGATTCCCTCATGCTATCAATGTGCCCTATCCATAAGCCATTTGACTGTCCATCTCATGATGTAGTGGTTTATGCCCAATTTTGTGAGTTTATATATAATACCCAAGCGGGGTATTCCATCAGATGACTTGGCCAGGTCAAAATAGGCTGTATGCACTGTCTTACCCTCATCCATGGTCCTGGTGACCTTATCAAAGAAGTCCAACAGATTGAGTAGGCAGGACCTGCCCTTGATGAAGCCAGACTGGGTTGGGTCTAGAGTCTGGAGATTTTATATATTATTGTTAATCAGGTCCATGATTATCCTTTCCATAACCTTGAATATGATGCTAGTCAAACTTATGGGTAAGTAGTTTCCTGGGTCAGTTGATAGTTACCCGTTGTGCAGAGGGATGACTGTTGCTGACCTCTACTGTACTGGAACAAAGACTTTCTGGAGACTGTGGTTAAATAAAGATCTGAGTGGGTCTGCTAGGTCATGTTTCAAGCTGTTTAGTAGGCAGCCTGGGATTCTGTTGGGGCCCATTGATGCTGTATTTCTAGCTTATGAGAGCGCAGTGATGACCTGTTCTTTTCTGATAACAAGCAAAAGAATGGCAGGGGGTATTTTATGCAGAGTCATAGGAGGTGATGAAATTTTAGCTGAATTTATCAGCCAGCATGTTTGCTATTTCATCTGGCTGAGGATACCCAGTGCCATCTACAGCCAACTCAGCACATTGAATGTTTCCCTTAAGATTTTGGACATAACTAAAAAAAAGCTTTGTAGCACAAGCCAGTGCATTTCTTTGTGCGGGTCCCAAGCCCGGATAAATGGGGAAGGTTGCGTCAGGAAGGGCATCTGGCATAAAAGTTCTGCCACATAATTTATGGCGCAGAGATTTCATATTTCCATACCGGATCGGTCGAGGTCCGGGTTAACAACGACTGCCACCAATACTGTTAGCCAACAGGGTGCTGGCGGAAATTGGGCTACTGTTGGCCGAAGGAGAAGAGGAGGGCGAAGGCATGCCCGAAGGCAGGAAGAGAGGAGGAAGGTTAGGAGTGTAGCAGTGAGGGTAGGAACTTTGAATGTTGGCAGTATGACTGGTATAGGAAGAGAGCTAGCTGATATGATGGAGAGAAGGAAGGTTGATATACTGTGCCTGCAAGAGACCAGATGGAAGGGAAGTAAGGCCAGGTGTTTAGGAAACTGGTTCAAATTGTTCTATCATGGTGTGGATGGTAGGAGAAATGGGGTAGGGGTTATACTAAAGGAACAATATGCCAAGAGTGTTTTAGACGTGAAGAGAGTGTCTGAGAGTGATGTTTATGAAGCGCGAAATTGATGGTGTAATGATGAATGTTGTTAGTGCATATGCTCCACAAGTTGGGTGTGCGATGGATGAGAAAGAGAAATTTTGGAGTGAGTTGGATGAGGTTGTGGTGAGTGTACCCAAGGGTGAGAGACTAGTGATTGGAGCGGACTTTAATGGGCATGTTGGTGAAGTGAACAGAGGGGATGAGGAAGTGATGGGTAGGTATGGTGTTAAGGAGAGGAATGCAGAAGGTCATATGATTGTGGATTTTGTGAAAAGGATGGACATGGCTGTGGTGAATACATATTTTAAGAAGAGGAAGGAGCATAGGGTGACGTACAAGAGTGAAGGAAGATGCACACAGGTTGATTATATCCTATGTAGGAGGGCCAGTCTGAAGGAGATTGGAGACTGTAAAGTGGTGACAGGGGAAAGTGTAGTTAAGCAGCATATAATGGTGGTCTGTAGGATGACGTTGGTGATCAAGAAGAGGAGGAGGAGTGTGAAAGCAGTGCCAAAGATTAAATGGTGGAAGTTAAAAAAGGGTGATTGTGAAGTGGAGTTTAGGGAAGAGTTAAGATGGGCACTGGGAGGCAGTGGAGAGTTACCGAATAGCTGGGTAACTACAGCAGAACTAGTAAGGGAGACTGCTAGAAAGGTGCTTGGTGTGACATCTGGACAGAGGAAGGAGGACAAGAAGACCTGGTGGTGGAATGAGGTATACAGGAGAGTATACAGAGGAAGAGGCTGGCGAAGAAGAAGTGGGATTGTCAAAGAGATGAAGAAAGTAGACATGAGTATAAGGAGATGAGGTGCATGGCAAAGAGAGAGGTGGCAAAAGCTAAGGATAAGGCATATGGAGAGTTGTATGAGAGATTGGACACTAAAGAGGGAGAAAAGGACCTGTATCGATTGGCTAGACAGAGGGACATAGCTGGGAAAGATGTGCAGCAAGTAAGGGTGATAAAGGATAGTGAGGAAAAGGTACTCACAAGAGAGGAGAGTGTGTTGAGTAGATGGAAGGAGTATTTTGAAAGGCTGATGAATGAAGAGAATGAGAGAGAGAGAAGGTTGGATGATGTGGGGATAATGAATCAGGAAGTGAAACAGATTAGCAAGGAGGAAGTAATGACAGCTATGAAGAGGATGAAGAATGGAAAGGCTGTTGGCCCAGATGACATACCAATGGAAGCATGGAGGTGCTTAGGAGAAATGGCAGTGGAATTTTAAACTGGATTGTTTAATGAAATTTTGGAAAGCCAGAGGATGCCTGAGGAGTGGAGAAAAAGTGTTTTGGTACCTATCTTTAAGAATAAGGGTGATGTGCAGAGCTGCAGTAACTACAGGGGGATAAAATTGATCAGTCACAGCTTGAAGTTATGGGAAAGAGTAGTAGAAACTAGGTTAAGAAGGGAGGTGATGATTAGTGATCAGCAGTATGGTTTCATGCCAGGAAAGAGCATTACAGATGCAATGTTTGCTCTGAGAGTGTTGTTGGAGAAATACAGAGAAGGTCAGAAGGAGTTGTATTGTGTCTTTGTAGACTTAGAGAAAGCATATGACAGGGTGCCTAGAGAAGAGTTGTGGTATTGTATGAGGAAGTCGCGAGTGGCAGAGAAGTATGTAAGAGTGGTACAGGATATGTACGAGGGTAGTGTGACAGTGGTGAGGACTGCGGTGGGAGTGACAGATCCGTTTAAGGTGGAGGTGGGATTACATCAAGGATCAGCTCTGAGTCCTTTCTTATTTGCAGTGGTGATGGACAGGTTGACAGATGAGATCAGACAGGAGGCCCCGTGGACTATGATGTTTGCAGATGATATTGTGATCTGTAGTGAGAGTAGGAATCAGGTTGAGGAGACTCTGGAGAGGTGGAGATATGCTCTGGAGAGCAGAGGAATGAAGGTCAGCAGGACTAAGACAGAATATATGTGTGTAAATGAGAGGGAGGGTAGAGGAATGGTGAGGATGCAGGGAGTATAGTTGGTAAAGGTGGACGAGTTTAAGTACTTAGGATCAACAGTTCAGAGTAATGGTGAATGTAGAGGAGAGGTGAATAAGAGAGTACAGGCAGGGTGGAATGGGTGGAGAAGAGTGGCAGGAGTGATTTGTGACAGACAGGTACCAGTAAAAGTGAAAGGGAAGGTCTACAAGAGGGCAGTGAGACCAGCTATGTTATATGGGTTGGAGACAGTGGCATTGACAAAAAGGCAGGAGTCAGAGCTGGATGTAGCAGAGTTAAAGATGTTAAGATTTGCACTCGGTGTGACTAGGATGGATAGGATTAGGAATCAGTATATTAGCGGGTCAGCTCATGTTGGACAGTTTGGAGACAAAGCAAGAGAGACGAGATTGCGTTGGTTTGGACATGTGCTGAGGAGGGATGATGGGTATATTGGGAAAAAGATGCTAAGGATGGAGCTGCCAGGTAAGAGGAAAAGAGGAAGGCCTAAGATAAGGTTTATGGACGTGGTGAGAGAGGACATGCAGGCGGTTGGTGTGACAGAGCAAGATGCAGAGGATAGGAAGAAATGGAAAGAGATGATCCGCTGTGGCGACCCCTAGCGGGAAAAGCCGAAAGATGATGATGATGATGAGTTATCCTTTGCTTGGGAGGTTATTTTAGTCTTGTATTTAATCTTTGAAGACTTGACTAGTTCCCTGATTTGTCTGTTGAAGACTAAAGAGGGATTTTCTTCTTTATTTTGCACCCTCCCACATACTTCTAGACAGGGATTTCTTCCTTCTGTTATATAGTCTATTTATGCCAGAGGTCTACCAGGGTGGCTTATTTTTCTGGCTAGACCTGGGTTTAGTTTGATTCAGTACAGTCGTTTCTATGCAGACCTGTTTAAGTGGTTGTACATGGCACTTGTGTATACTTCTGCATAGGCCTCTGTATTTTTTGGAGTAGGAGAGCTTTAAAATTACCTATATTATCACTTAATAGAAGGTAATTTGCTTTGGAAAACTTCTTTGAGTTTTAGAGTTTGATGGGGGTTCTATCATTACATTTATTTCAAAGGAGACCAATTCATCCTGTGATCTTACCAGTGAGGACTTTACGCTGGTTGGGGATTGGGGGCGCAATGCTCCCCCATGTTCAAGGTAGGCATTGACAAAGTCCCGGAATATCTGGGCCTGCATGTTTGTGGTCATGTAAGTTTCCCAGTTTATGGAGGGGGAATTAAAAAATCACCCATGAGTAATGTGTTGAGCTTAATGGTAAGTGATTCTACTAACTTTAGGTATGTGGATTGGTTTTGAGGGTTCATGGTTGAGTAACTGTAACAATCAATGATATGGTGGGGGATTTTGCATATGGTCAGCTGGACATGGAGTAGCTCTAGAGAGTTATCCTTCTTGACCAACCTAGAGGTGTGATGGAATGGAAACACCTCCTGCTTTCATTTTTTCTTTTCTTTTCAGAGGGTGGTCTGAATGTGCCATTAGCATTTTAGCCTTGCAGTGCTGGGGTGCCAGCCTTGAGCCACGTTTCAGTAACTGCACAGACGTCAGCATACTTCAGGGTAAGGAGAACATCCAGGGAGTCTAGTTTCTTGCTAAGATTCTTAGCATTGAGCAGTAGTACCTTCAGCCTGGCATTAGAAGAATTTGTTGCATTGGTAGATCTGTTGGTTTGGCACTACCTAAAACTGCACTGTGGGGATGGCTAATACCTTGTCCAGTATTCAAAAGCCTAGCAGCGACAGGTGCAGACCATCTCTGGCAAAGCATCATGGTCAGTCGATCATGTCATCTCAGACTGACATATACTAGATCCCCTTGGAATGACACCAGTAGCTAAGACAATTATTGAAGTCAATCATTTTCTGTTTGTTTTGTGATATTCTTTATGAGGGCAGAATGCTGCTCAGCTCAAGGCTCATACCAGCCTGTGGCACATATTCAGAAAGGTCCATCATGTCTCTCTTCATGTAATCCAAGAATGGGCATCTCAAGTGGTTCACACCCACATGGAATATGATTGAGTCATACTGGTACTTGTGGTTGAGTGTGATCTGAGTGCCTGCATGATCTGGTGAATCCTGACCCTTGACAGGCAACTGACTTCAACCTTCTCTTTATCCAACCTGGTGAGAGGGGCATCAGTGTGTCTAATGATGGAGTCTCCTATGACCAAAATGTTTGAATGTGTGGTGTTTCACTTTAGGAGCTTGCTTGTTGAGACACTGTGAGGTATATTTTTATGCTTGCAGTTGGTGTTGGTGTTTTGTCTGCATGTGGTTTCTGAGGGCAGCATATGGGAGGACTTCATGGTTTTGGAAAGTCCTTTGTGAGTACCTCCCCATATGTGGGTTTATGTGTTGAGACCTTATTTAATAAGGGAAATGATTTGTGTGTGTACTGACATCCTGTTTGTCATTTAATTTGTCAGTATGTGAGTTGTGTCTCAATTTTCATATTGTAACTACATCCCTCACATACTATGTTTCAGGATTAAGTGGTTGTGAGCATACATAAGACAATTGCTGCATTGCTTCAGGATGCCCATGTCTAACAGGTTGGCCACAGAAATAGCAGGAAAGTGCCTGTCCATGGTTTCAGTTTTTTTACTATGGGTTTAACCAGGGAGAAGCGTGGGGAGATATAACTGGACTGGGATGATAGCACATGGATGAAGAATGGGTGCTATACTCAGTGTGAACCGAAGCTATCCAAACAAGGTGGTGCTGCTCTGCACCTAACTCAGATGCTCCTAGAGCAGCAGGGGGGACTAGGGAAGGTTACAGACATAGTTATTCTAAGGGTAATTTTAACTTGATAGCATTTACATCTATACAGGACACTGCTAACCTTCACTGTGTGGAGAGCAGTGTAACACAAACACTAGGCTTATGTAGAATTAGAAAAACACGTTTTAGAAAAGCAATTCCTGCAGACCAATCAGGAAAACACACAGTAAGCATTCAGCCAGCATTCACCAACTGAGATAGGTTTGCTACAGCACTTCTACCAGAATAGTGCAGTTAGAAAACCCTCAATGTAAAAATCCTGGTTTCAGAGCTCAAGTGCAGGGAAACCACACAGTCTAGATACTGCTGTCCTGTAAAACTAGCAGATACAATGTAACTAAGTACTACAGCAGCAGCAGCAGTGGAAACATTTCATCTTGGAAACTGTACTAAAGTGTGTGAAATGTAACAATTAATACAGGATTCTTATGAAATATAGTACAAATAATTAGCAGAAGTACAACATAATACGTATTTTCATTCTTTTAGCAATGGGTGGCTTTAGATGCAGCAGATTCTGAGTAACTCTCAGGTGAAGTAGCCAAACCAAGAGCAGCTCTGAGGAATTCCTACTTTATTTCTAGCATTAACAAAACAGTTCCTGATAAGACTTCCAACTTATATTTAGAGCACCTATACAGTCTGTAAATACTTACTTTATAGTGTAATATACAGCCAACTTTAAGAAATGTGTTGTACACATATTACTTACAGAAAGCAAAAGAACTTTTTTTATTTACAGTTTATACACATCACTAAGAAAGAAAGGGTACATTTTTTACTTAAGTTTTTCTTTACTTCCTTCATTATCCTTCTACACATAAATGACAAAGTGAAAAATGATATTTTACAGTCCACAACCATTTTAAAATAATCCGCAAACTTCCAGTTTCTCCCTTTTTTCTTTCTTCTTTGCACCAGTTCTTGCAGAAGAAAGTTGTGTCTAAATTGTGATTTATAGAATATCCCTTTACAGGTTTTCTGTGATTATTTCTTACTTTTGGATTCTTGCTGTTCTTATCGATCACCCAACACCAGTCTTATGTTCAAATTACTCAGCCCAGCACTTGCTCAAAACTTATAGCAAGCACTTATAAACCCTAGCACTAGACCCTCCTGTACTGTACAGAAGGACAAGGCTCTCTATTCGATCTTACCAGCCATCCAGTAAAACAGTTCCCTGTACCTATCCAGGCATGTCCACAGGGCAGTTTCAGGTGTACTCTCCAGTCCAATTGGTGAATCTGGGCATTTTGAGGCAATGTTACAACTGCCTCATGTACACAGACAATCCCCTCCTCCTACCACCAAACACTAATACATGCGAGAGATGCAGTTATACAGCCAAACTAGAGGCTAAGCTCTCTCAACCCAAGACTGGATTAGACAGTCAGGAGGAGAAGGGAAATACTTGCATCACACCACCAGTCTTACATAGACCCATTAAATCAGCACCGGCAAAAAACACACTTAAATACATGAAAACATACTCAGAGGCTCTAAATAAAAATCTGCAAAACCAACGGAGACCTCCAAAGCAAACATCCAAGCAACCTCCACCCCCCCAACACAAACCATGAAACACATACTTCACAAAATCAGTGTGCCATGCAATCACAGCCCCTAAGGCAAAATAACATACCCAACATACTAGTAATAGGTGACTCTATAGTCAGGCACACTGATGTCCCACTCACTAGGCTGAATAAGGAGAAGGTTACTGTTAGCTGCCTGTCGGATGCCAGGATCCGCCACATAACACAAGCACTCAGGTCACTCCAGAACAAGTACAAATACGACTCTGTCATTGTCCATGTTGGTGTGAATGAACTGAGCTGTACCTCCCTGGACTACATGAAAACAGACATGGAAGAGCTCTCTGGTCATGTAGCCCAGGCCAGTATGACCCTGACCCTGAGTAGCATCCTGCCCTCAGCAAGAATGATACCACGGTATAAAGAAAAAATTCTCGATTTCAACAATTGGCTAAGTTTCTGGTATCATTCAAAGGGATCCAGTGTCTGTCCGCCTGGGATGACATGCTCAACAAGCCAGGCTGCTTCGCTAGAGATGGCTTGCACCTATCACCCTTAGGCTTTCGAATACTTGCCAAGGCTCTTGACACCCCCATAGTGCCTTTTTTAGACAAGGCTCAAAAGACAAACCCACCACCGTAAATAGCACAAGTAACAAAAAACTGAGGGTAATGCTACTCAGTGCCAGAAGTCTAAACCTCAAAATGCACGCACTCGAGGCACTCCACAGTATGGAGAAAATCGATATATATGCAGTAACAGAAACCTGGTTTAAGGCTCCAGAGAGCACCCCAGCACTACCAGGCTACAACTCATACCATACATTTCGGCCACAGAACCCAAACCGAAATACAAAAGGTGGGGGCGTATCCATATTCATCAAGGATACCCACACCTGCAGGTTAGTGGCACAGCACGATGCTCCAGAGATCATCCACGTGCAACTAACAATGGGCAAAACTGCAATTCAAATTATAGCTTGCTACAGATCACCCACCATGTCCCAGGACCCCCATTCCGCGTTTCTGGAAACACTGGGAAACATAAAGGTCCTGACACCCTAATATTGGGTGATTTCAATTACCCAAACATTAACTGGGAGAACTACTCAAGTACTAACTCCCTTTCCCAACTTTTCCTAGAATTTATAAACTCAAACGCCCTGGCTCAACTGGTCAACACTCCCACCAGAAGTGACAACATATTGGACCTGGGCATCACCAACATGTGCGACCGGTGTTCCACACCAGAGGTCAACCCCTCGCTGGTTAGATCTGATCATAAACAAATCACTTTGGATATCCATATTCCGCCCCCACCCATGGATAAGAAAGCCACCATGAAAAACTTTTCAAAAGCAAACTTCACGTTACTTAAGACCGAGGTGGAAAGTTTCAAAGCCCCCATGCTGAAGGATAACACTGTCCAAGCTGCAAAATCCTTTACTATTGCATTCTACGGGCAGCTACAAGAATGCATGGATTGTGCCATCCCAAGCAAAACCAAGACTCACTCCTCCAAGAAAAGGAAACCGGTCTGGTGGACTCCTGCCATAAACAAGCTATACAATAGGAGGAGGAAACTAGTACAGAAAAGAGTAAAATCCCAAGAAAGGAAGACATCCCTGATCAGTATCAGCAAGAAACAACGATCCCTCATAAAATCATCCAAGGCGAGCTTTGAAAGAAAAACTGTCAAGGACTCCAAAGATAACCACAAGGCATTCTTTAGTTATGTCAAGAATCTAAGTGGCAATGCTCAGATCTGCTTGGAGTTAGTGCAGAATGGCACAAAATACACTGAACCGACCGATATCACCAACTCCTGGCAGACATGTTCAGCGCAGACTTCACCCCCCTCTCACCCCCAAAAGGCCCCCATAACCATACCAGAAGAATGTAGAGTCCCTGAAATCACAGACACTCAGGTTAAAACAGCCCTCTCCAAAGCCAAAAACTCAGCATCAGTGGGACCGGACGGTGTCCCAGGCTGCGTCCAACATGAGCTCAAAGATGAACTAACCCCTCACCTAAACACACTGTTCAAACTCAGCCTCTCCACAAGCTACATACCCATAGAGTGGTGCACAGCAACGGTTATTCTGCTCCACAAAGGTCGAGCCACAACAGACGCCGGGAACTATCTCGCCTTATAAGCCTGACTAGCATGGTCTGCAAGGCTATGGAGCGCATCATCATGGAACTCATTAACAGAGACATTGGGAACCTCTAAACACTGGACCCTACCCAGTTTGGCTTTGTTAAGGGCAGATCATGCCTCCTAAACCTGGTGGACTTCTTTGAGACAGTTACCAAGGCTATAGATGAGGGAAAGGTGGTACACACAGCCTACCTAGACCTCGCTAAGGCCTTCAACACCATTCCCCATTCTGGTATTATAGACAAGCTCACCAGCCTGAACATAAACCCCTACGTCACAAGATGGGTTGCCAACTGGCTCATGGACAGAACCCACATGGTGACAATTGCGGGAGCTAGGTCCGTCTCTAAACTGGTTACAAGTGGTGTTCCCCAGGGCTCAGTCCTAGGACCCCTCCTGTTTGGCATATACTTCTCAGAGGTACAGGCAACACAGGAGGACTATGGCTGACCAAGTTCGCAGATGACTGCAAACTAGGGGCTATAATTGACTCTCCAGCTGAAACAGGCATCCTCCAAAAGGGTCTCACTGAGACGGATACCTGGTGTCAAAATCATGGCCTCAAGCTAAATGCCAAAAAGTGCATAGTCATCCCCTTTGGAAAAAACAAAGTACCCACAAACTACCACATAGGTGGCAGTCCCCTAAATACGGAAGACGTAATAAGGGATCTGGGAACCCAAGTAGATAGTAATCTCACCTTTGATAATTACATTGCCAAAGTGGTTAGAAAATCCTTCTACATGTCCCACCTAATCACAAAAGGGTTCACATCCAGATCAAAAGAGGTCATTGTGCCCCTCTACTAATCACTCATCAGACCCATCTTAGAGTACAACGCCCCATTTGGGATGTACCTTACAAGACACCTGCAACAGCTTGAAAGATCACAGAAGTACCTCACCAAGAGGATCAGTGGCCTCAAGCAGATGCCCTATGCAGCTCGACTGAAGAAACTCCAGTTGTACTCGGTTGCATACCGCCTACTCAGAGGTGATCTCTGCCTAACATACAAGGCCATGTCCAACCCAGAATTGGTGGACATGCTCCACCTAAAGAAAACCTTATCCCCTTGAGCCACACGCTCTAGGGATCTAAACCTCACAACAACAATAAATAGGACGTGCTGAAGGGATAGATTCCTGTCCCAGAGACTTCCCATGCTTTGGAACAAGATCCCACTCTACATTAGGCAGAGCTCCTCGCTAACACTCTTCAAAATAAACCTTGACGAGTGGATGGGTAACAGAAAGTTTACCTCTGGGATCTCTTCAGTGGCTCTGCTGGACAGAGGCACAGGGAACTAATCTAAGGGAATGGCGAAAGCCAACACATTCTGGCTAGGCTTATACCAACCATCATCAACTCAACCATCATCTGCTCAGCCCAGTCCCTACCCAAACTGCAAAAAGTCACACAGGAAGCCTTTTCCTCTGTTGAAACATGGTTATCCGATGCCCAATTAATACTCAACCCAAACAAAACTAAACTACTCATCTTCCAACCCACCAAACATACTCAAAACAACTCTCACTTTAACATCACAGCAAAAGACAACACCACTATATACCCAACTGAACACACCAAATTGCTAGGAGTGGAAATAGACAATAAACTAAAATTTGACATTCACATATCCATGACTATAAACAAAGTCCACAGAAAACTAGGAGCATTATACAGAAATAAACAATTTCTCACCAAAGCAGCAAAGATTTCAATAGCAAATTCCCACCTTATCTCCACCCTACTTTATGCCTCTCCAGTATATACCAACCTAAGGCAATGTGATCTAAACAAGCTAGAGACCTGCTACAACAAAATCGCCAAATTCGCCACAGGGGCATCCTACCGTAGTCACCACTGTCTCTCACTTGCTGAACTGGGCTGGCTTGAACTCCCTCACCTCCTTCAGTGGTATCAACTCTCACTGCCCACAAACTAGTAAACCATCCACTAAATGCCCCATCCTCCAGAATCTACTCCAACCCTATCACACCACCAGACCACTAAGATCCAGCAACAAAATCACTTGCAGATCACTAAAGCCAATAACTCTGCTGGTGAAGCACTATTCTCTTGCCATAGCCAAATTATGGAACTCACTCCCACCCACAATTACCTCCGTGCCATCATGCACCAACTTCAAAACTTTATTAAAAGCGCACCTAAAAACATGCTGGCTATGCCCTTGCAACTCCCACTCTAATATCATCCACCCCATCCAACTACTACCTTTCTTTCACCTCCACTAACTACCTTGATGATAGCAAGCTCAGATGCTCATAAGCCTAGTACTTATTATACAGTAGGAACTTCTCATTGTTACATTTGTTAATGCCTGTTATGTACTTCACAGATAAAGATTCTAGTTGTCTACTGATGTACTATGTTCTTCATCTGTAAATATGTTGTAAGTAATTTCTATGTTAAATTGTTAATCGCTATGTAATCCAATGTATCTACTGTCTGTTTATTTTACTGTGGAGCTTTTCTCCCCAGGCCTCCGCTGAAAATGGACCCACATCCAGTCAGACACTCCCGGTCAACAAATTTAAATAAGTAATAAATAAATAAATAAATAAATAAATAATAAATGCCTTCGGGCAGATAGCCTAGTACCCACCTATGAACCTAAATCTAATATACTCCTTGCTTTTCTAATCAGCTCCTGTGCTTTTGTTTTGTTGCTCAATCATTTTCTTTTTCGACATTGGAAAAGGTTTTACTGGCAAGTTCTGTGTCTGGATGGCGGCCTTGTTAGAGGAATGAGAAGTGGAATCCCTTAAAACTTGCTGGCTAAACATTTTTATTTCCTCCTTCACCTGTTCAGCATCCAAGAATGTCATCACTTCTTCTGAAAAAATATAATATAGTAGCTTGAATCTCAACCCTGTCTCTCGATACCCTCTGATTGAAGGGATAAACTCACTTCTCTTCTGCGTGGTATACAGTGATTGTTTTCCATAAACACTCTGCTGTCACCACTTGGTAATAGTTTACCATTTTGCCACAGTTTTGTCAGGAGCAGCTCCTTCTGCTTAATATGACTGTGTCTTTAATGTCTTGGTTGTTTCTCATGGCCAAATTTGGATCATGAGCACATTGCATCCTTTCTATTAACAAATCTTCTTTAATACCAGTCCATTTAGTTATTTGTACTTTTATAAAATTAACAGTCTAGTTTCCCTGGTACAACTGATCATCTCTGCATGCTCCATCTTCTAGTTGTACTATTTTTAAACAGTTTTTCTTGCGAAGCCTCTTATTCATCCAGTCTTTCCTTCATTTCAGTCTTTGATTTCTACAGTTTTATTAGCTCATCTAAATAGCCACTTAAAGCTTATTCTTTGTAGCATTTTATAATTTGACTGTATGCATTTCTCCAGCATCTCACTTATTTTAATTAACTCTGAATGCAATCAATTAACTTTTAAATCTATATTACTGGAAGCCATCTCTTGTACTCAAGCTGAAACTTGCTATGTTTTTTTCTGATGAGCTGCAAGACTCTTCAGCAGAGTTTTTCCCTCTCCTTTTCAAGATGATTTGGTCTTGTTTTCTCCAGATTTCTTACTTGTTGAGATGTAGGCAGTGTAGAGACTGACCAGCTGCTGAATTTTTATCCATATAATTGAGTTTCGCTGGCTACTTTACAAAGTTTTTTGTTTCCACAGTAGGAGAGCTCTGATTGACCTGATGATCAATGTGCCACCATCTTGGAAGTCTGCAGATACTGATAATATTCATAATCGGAGAGAGAAAAAAAAAACAAAAACAAAGCTGTATACTGCCTCATTTTTGTGTCATTTCTTACAACTGTCCTGTGCACACACAAGTGCATATTTATACTGTTGTTGCCAAGTTTACTCATGCTTTATTAAAGCAAACATAACAAAATATGGCATTCTTCAGTTTATTTTCGATGCATTTTCAGTTTTCATTACCTCATGGTGTGTATATCTCATGCACAGTTTCATTGCACAAACTTAATGATTCCTACCTGCTTGTGGGTGAAACCTTTTTTCCCTTTTACTGAAGCTACCATTCTTGAGAAGTTAGCATTACTTTGGCCAATATTCAGAAATGCATGAACAGTAAACAATGGTATATAGCTTAAGGTGTCTGAATATTACTCATCTCCTTTCTGTGCTGTTTTAACTGTCATCCTATGCACACATGGTTGTACCACTGTGCTCTTGCTGCCATGCCAGTTAATGCATTGTAAGTGTGAAAATGTTATATTTTCTATACTTTGTACCAGCAATTCATGGGCTCATAGGACGTTACTAGGTTAATGGCTGTAGGGCCCTTGCAAGCCTAACCAAGTTCTACCCATATTTCCATGATCAGCACCAATTTGCTTTGTTGAAGAAGGACACAGGTGGAAAACGCGGGGTGAATTTATGGTTACCCATTCAGTCCAGATTGTGTTTGAAGAGGGCCAATGAGGTGCTCTGTTTGACATGAAGTGTGAGTCCGTTCCAAAGGTGTGGTAACCTCTGGGAGACAAATCTGTATGCACACCTCAGAGCTCTGTTTGTAATCAAATGGGAACACTTAATCAGCCACAGTAATATATTTCTAGCTGTTACTGTAAGATACATACATTGCAACTGCCCTACAGACACCCACCCACACACTAACACATATACAGATGGTACCCAACAATTTCAGCACTTTTATTGATAGTGCACACCTCACCTCAGATGCCTGGTTGTGAGCAAATAAATAATTACACAAACAGCTACAGTAATGTAGTTCTACTTGTTTCTTTCAGATGCATACATTACAACCAGTCCCTACACACACACACACACACACACACACACACACACACACAGACATGTATGAATGCAAAGATGGGCTGTTGTATTGACTGTATGCACCTCAGATAGCTGATTGTGATCAAATGAATGAATATATGCATATATAATAGCCATAATAGTATATTTCATTTTATTGCTGTGAAATGTATTCAGTGAAACTTATTCTAATCTTCCAGATACATATATGCTTACTGACTACAGCCACTTATTGACCACATATACCACAAATGTCCGCTTATGATTAAATTAGTGAAAAAATAATAAAGTAAGATGTTTCAGCTCATTGCTTTCAGATGCATACATTGCAACCCATTCCAGCCTCCACACAGACCGTGTCTTCACTTACATATATCAGTCTTATCAAACACACACACACACACACACACACACACACACACGCACACACACAAACACATATTATACGTAAAACATCAACAGATCCTGAAGTTAATTTTTTCTGCGTTCTTCAGTGCTGCCAAGTCCCTCAGTAGTTTAGGTACTTATTGTTGACAGATCTACCACAAGAACGTTTAAGATTTTAAAAATACTGGAAGTCTTGTAATAAAACAAAACACACACAAACATAGTCCTTTCTTGTGAGAGTTTAATAAAACAATTAAAAGGCTTGAAGTTGGCAATCTGAAGTCAAGAAAATAAGAGGTACTAAGTTTAATGTGTTAAAATTTAGTATGTCTTATTTGCTTGCCTTCAGAATATTGCTTTCCATTTTTCAGTATCCTATTGTATTTATTTGCTGTAAAAATAAAGTGACTATGACCATACACTGAGGCTCCTTTTTTAAATGCTGCAGTCCTGATTGCATGAACTAACATTGCACATATCTACAGATTAAAATCAGCACTGTTTACATATGGTATCAAAATGGGGACAGAAGTTTTGAGGTTATAATTATACATGCTTTTAGTGGAACTTTGAACTGCTATTGTATGAATAACAGCAGACAATGTTTTGTAAAAAGTAAGAATTAAGCAGTTTTATTTTATTTGTAATAAAAATGAAACAGATTAACAGGTGCTGCAATCATAGTGAAAATAACTACAAAAGTGTATCTGCAAGGCACTGATTGTAAGCAAAAAAAAAAAAGAGGGAGGAGGGAAGGAGCAAACTGAAAAAAAATTGAAATGCAAGGTGTTTAACTGGTACTGACTCATGCAGCATACATGGCTTAGTCTGAGAAATGTATCTGTAGCATTTTTTTTTACATACAGTGGTTTGAAGATGGTGATTAGTCTAGTTATCATGGGAATACTGGGAAGTCTCATGTTAGCGTGAGTATGTTGATATAGGCTGCACAGCAATTCTGATTATGCTCTTTCAGGAAACAGTAAGTTAAATATTTGAGAAAGGAGACTATGACTATTTAAGTAAAATGGACATTAGAAACAGATAATGATATTTAGAAATTAAAAAAATGATTATGTTCAGAACCTCTTTTAGCATCCCTAGGATTCATTTGACCCTTAATGTTTCAAACTGACTTTAGAGGCAGGCATACCTAGGGGCAGGTGCATTCACAAGACTTTGGGAGGAAGAATATCCTATGTGCTTTTTAACTTGCACACTAAATAGGACATATATCAGGTATTCAGGTTTTGAAAGGAAATGTGCAAAGATCCAAGTAGGCACTGTTGTAAAGAGGAAATGCGTTGCAGTTAAGTGGGCACTGCAAAGACTGAATTATCTCTTAGTAAGGGATTTTACATTGGTCACAGACCACATCTTCATAATGTGGTATATAACCAACAGGACAAGAATATTACACTTTTATAGGTGGCATGCTGTTTGCATCCATTTAAGTTAATTGTTAAACATCAGCCATCACAATGATGGCCTGCTTATGCCTCAAAGCCCATCTACTGGGTCTGAAACTGAGTGTTTTAAGTGTTGGTGTCAAACTTAATATAGTGAGTCATCTCTTATCTGTGATCTGTCAAGATGTTACAAAAGCTAAGTAAAATAATTTTAAGTATAATTAACATTGAGTTTGATGCTTGTAATGGAAGTAACGGTTGGTGCTGCTTCTAAGTGCTCACTGGCAGTGATTCACTTTTTTGAGAGATTTCTTTCTTTTTTCAGTTGGTGTGACTGTGGAGTTGTTATAAATGAATTTGGGGTGGGGGCTTGTCTCCCAAATCAGGGGGTGCAGGAGAAGCGGTCTTTCCCTTCTGCAGAGAACACTTGTGTTTTCTTTTTTCTTCATTGAATGAGTGGTTTAGTGTTTATTTGGCTTTTGGTTTCTGTGTCAGTTCATGTAGATAGATATATGTATGTATATACACACAACAGCACCAAAACAAATTCAACACCTCTTAGAAAAACTGCTTAAATAGCAAGTTTAAAGAATTTGTTTGAAAAAAAAAGATATAATGTTAAAGCAACCAGGCCCACTGGCAAAAGCAGTTTGTTTGTTTGCATGTATATATATATATATATATATATATATATATATTTATATATATATATATATATATATATATATATATATATGCATGTATATAATATATATATATATATATATATATATATATATATATATATATATATATATATATATATAACCATAATATATATATATATATATATATATATATATATATATAACCATAATATATATATATATATATATATATATATATATATATATATATATATATATAACCAATATTATATATATATATATATATATACCTTATATATATATATATATATATATATATTAAATATATATATATATTTTTTTTATTTTGTTTTTATATTTTGTGTTTTGAATTTTTTTTATGGTTGAAATTTTTTGTGTGTGTTTAAAAATTTTGTTTTATATATGTGTGTAATATTTTTTATATTATTATATATTGTGTGTGTGTGTTTTGTTGTGTTTTAATTTTAAAAATATTTTAATTGTTTTTATATATATGTGTATTATTTTATATAATATATATTTTATTATATGTATGTTGTTTTTGTTTTTTATAATATTTATTTATATTAAAAAAATATAATATAAAGTTTTTTGTTATGGTATATTATTTTATTTATTTTGTATATATTTTAAAATGTATTTTTTAAATTTTTATATCAAAAGAATATGTTTATATCATTATTATTTTATAAATATTTGTGTGTGTGTGTAAATTGTGATGTTGTGTTGTGTTGAATTGTTTGTGATTTTTTTTATTTTATTTATTTTTTGATATATATTCATCATAATATTATATTTATATTATAAAATAATATGCCCAAAATTTGTGTATATGTCACATATAAAAATTAATACATCAATGTTGTGTGAAATTAAAAATAAAATTTTTTATTTTTTATATATTTGATACATTATATATTTTTTTATTTTTATTTTTTACCATTTTGATTTTTGTTTTAATATTTATATATGGTTTTTTAATGTTATTTATATTTTAATACAATAAATATATGTTTTTGTTGTTAATTATTTTAAAAATAATATGTAATTTAATATTTTTATATGTTATAATTTTTGTGTTAATTATTGTGTTGTTAATATTTGTGGATATATAAAATTTTTGTGTTTGATATTGTGTTTGTTGTGTGTGTTTACATTGTGTTGTTTGTGTATTATATGTTTATTTTATGTGTTGTTTGTGTATGATTAAAATTTTGTGTATGTTTCATGCATTGTTATGTGTGTGTGTATGTTTTTATGTATGATGTATGTGTGTGTGTGTTGTGATATTTTACATATATTTTATGTGTGTATAACATTTATGTAAATTTTAAATTTTGTTTGTTTTATTATATTATATTTATAATTAATTATTTTATATATATTTTTTTTATGTCTTATATTTGTAATTTTATATATGTATATATATTGTATAATAATTTTTTTTTATTTTATATGTGTTTTCATTATACGTATAATATTATATATTGTTTTTTTGTTTTGTGATGCTAAAATTTTTGTGTGATTTTTGTGTTTTGAATTATATTATGGGGTATATATGTATATGTTTATATGTATTTTATTAAAGTTAATAATATATGGTTTTATTTTTTTTAAAAAAAATATGTTAAAATTATGTATTATAAATTTTTGACAAAAATAATTAATAAAATAATGTATTTTGATAATATATATATTTTGTATATATAATATTTTTCAAAATTTTTATATATGTATATATACAAAAAAATAATATTATTTTTATTTTATTTATTTATTTTCACTTTAATAATGTATATATTTTATATTATATTAAAACATTTTGTATTTATTTTATTTATATTTATTATATGAAATTATTTATATATATATATATATATATGTATATTATTATTATTAAAAACAATTATATGTATTTTTTAAAAATATATGTATTTTATATTTTATTTTACACAATATGTTTTGTTTAAACACAAATTTTTTTTTGTAAAATTTTTTTTATAAATTATATTATTTATGTTTTTATATTATTATATTTATACTTTATTTTAATATATGTTATAATAACAGGGTAATACATAATATGTATTTTTATAACAAAAATTATTTTATGTATATGTTTTATATATATAGGAAAATTGCAGAATATGTTATTATTTATGTTATTATTTTTATTTGTTATTATAACACTCATATTTTTATGTATATATTTATATATTTATTGTATTTGTCACTTTATGTATTATATATTTTTATTATTGTGCACTTAATTTTTGTGTGTGTTTTGTGCATGTATATGTGTGTGTGTGTGTGCACAATTTGTTGTTGTGTGTGTGTTGTTGTGTACACACATATGTTGTGTGTGTTGTGTGTTGTGTGTGTGTTCATTGTTGTGAAATGTTGTTTGTTGTTGTGTGTTTGTTTGGGTTGTGTGTGTTGTTGTTTATTGTATGTTTTTTTAAATGTGTTTGCATGGTGTATTTTGGTTGTTGTGTGTATTTATGTATATATATTATTTTTTAAAAAGATGTGTGGATGTTTTTTTAAAAATTATTATTTATTGGTATATTTATAATTTTTTAAAAATATTGTTGTGTGTATATTATATTTGTTTTTTGTGTGTGTGTTGTTGTAAATTTGTATGTGTTTATGTTTGTGTTTGTTGTGTTTGTTGTTGTGTGTATTATGTGTGTTTTGTGTGTTTGTGTGTTTTTTGGGTGTGTATTTTTTGTTTTTTAATAATATATATGTGTTTTTTTATTATTTTGTTTTATGTGTGTATTTTTTTGTGTGTTTTGTTGTGTGTGTGTGTATGTGTGTGTTATATATATATATTTTTTATATGGTGTTTTAAATATATTTTGTGTTGTTTGTTTTGTGTTTATTATGTGTGTGTGTTGTGTGTGTTTGTGTATTTGTATGTGTGTGTGTGTGTTGTTTTGTGTGTGTTGTGTTTGTGTGTGTGTTTGTTTTTATGTGTTGTTATTTGTGTAATTGTTTTTAAATGTGTGTGTTGTGTGTGTGTGTGTATGTATTTATATTTTTTTTTAAAAATATTATATTTTGGGTTTATATATATATATATTTATTATGTTATATATATATATATTATATATATGTATATATATATATATATTTTATATATATTGTTTATATATATATATTTTTTTTTATATATATTATTTTATTTGTGTTTTGTATATGTGTGTTGTGTTTTTTTGTGTGTGTGTTGTGTGTGTGTGTGTGTGTTGTGTGTGTGTGTTGTTGTGTGTGTGTGTGTATATTTTTTTATGTGTGTGTGTGTTTGTGTGTGTGTGTGTGTGTATTTATATTTGTTTGTGTGTCTGTGTGTGTGTGTGTTTTTTATGTGTGTGTTGTTTATATTGTTTTTATTTATGTGTTTTTTATATAATGTTTTGTGTGTGTATGTTTTTATATTTTATATTATTTATATAATTATATATATATGTATTTTTTTTTTATATTTATTATATTTTTTAAATATATTATATTTATATATATATATTTTAAAATTATTTATTTTATTTGTGTTGTTATTATATATATTTGTATATATATTATATTTATATATATTTTAATATATAATAATTTTATTATTATAATATATTTTTGTTTTTTTAATATTATATATTTATTTTATTTTTTATATATATATATATATTATTATTTTTTATATATGTTTTGTGTGTTTTTTATTATGTTTGTTTTTTATTTTATGTATATATGTTTTATATTTTTTATTTTTTATTTTTGTGTGTGTGTGTATATTATTTATTTTTTATGTATTTATTTTTATATATATTATATTTTTTTAATTTTGTATATATATATATTATTATTGTGTGTGTGTGTTATATATATATATATATATATGTGTGTGTTTTAATATATATATATATATATATATATATATATATATATATTGTGTATATATATATATATATATATATATATATATATATATATATATATATATTATGTATGTTTTAATTCTATCCTGAAATCCTCCTCCTACCCCAGAAAAATATCAGATAAAAACCCGAAGAAGTAGCCAATACCTTTCACTTTTTTTACGGATTTTTAAACCTTAGCTAACCAACTATCACCACGTATGTTACAGAACTCACTCCAAAAACTCTTCACATTTCTACCTAAAAAGTCTCTACTTCCCTCATTGATCCTTACTACAAAAGCTTAAAAACTATCTCTGCAGACCCTTTTGCCAGCTGAATAACAAATGGCTGGGAAACTTACCCCCTCTCTTATAAATTTAAACTACCATTTTAGAATCTACAATTCCCTCAATATGGAAAATATCATGTAATCCCACTCCATAAAGGTGGCTCATCCACTGTTTTCAAACTACCCCCATAGCCATAATGTCACCACTGGCCAAAATCATGGAAAAATGTCTACACAAACAACTCCTTCACTATCTTCCCCGAACAAACTTACCAACTCACAACATGGCTTTTGACCCAATACAGCACAACTGGCCCTCCTCTCTTTTACGGACATAAAAAACCATAACGGGAAAAAAAAAATATCTCAGCACTCTTTCTGGACCTATCAAAGGCCTTTGACATGGTAACCACCGACTACTTTTCCCCGAAATTACCCCTTTTAAAGAAATTTTCCAACCTTTTGGAAAAATTAACCCCCCCAAAACCAATTTAGGGGATTGGGTTTTTTTAGGCCTATCCTCCCCCCCCCTGGTAGG